>NC_091294.1:26918693-27285067 GCF_038502225.1 Cherax quadricarinatus | reverse complement strand
GGACAGACTGGACACCTGATCCAGCAAATGGCTTCTCGAATTTAATCCTGCCAAATGCAAAGTCATGAAGATAGGGGAAGGGCACAGAAGACCACAGACAGAGTATAGGCTAGGTGGCCAAAGACTGCAAACCTCACTCAAGGAGAAAGATCTTGGGGTGAGTATAACACCGACCATGTCTCCGGAAGCACACATCAATCAGATAACTGCTGCAGCATATGGGCGCCTGGCAAACCTGAGAACAGCATTCCGATACCTTAGTAAGGAATCATTCAAGACACTGTACACCGTGTATGTCAGGCCCATACTGGAGTATGCAGCACCTGTTTGGAACCCGCACTTGATAAAGCACGTCAAGAAACTAGAGAAAGTACAAAGGTTTGCAACAAGGTTAGTTCCAGAGCTAAGGGGAATGTCCTATGAAGAAAGATTAAGGGAAATCGGCCTGACGACACTAGAGGACAGGAGGGTCAGGGGAGACATGATAACGACATATAAAATACTGCGTGGAATAGACAAGGTAGACAAGGACAGGATGTTCCAGGGAGGGGACACAGAAACAAGAGGCCACAATTGGAAGCTGAAGACACAAATGAGTCAGAGAGATAGTAGGAAGTATTTCTTCAGTCATAGAGTTGTAAGGCAGTGGAATAGCCTAGAAAATGACGTAGTGGAGGCAGGAACCATACACAGTTTTAAGACGAGGTTTGATAAAGCTCATGGAGCGGGGAGAGAGAGGGCCTAGTAGCAACCGGTGAAGAGGCGGGGCCAGGAGCTAGGACTCGACCCCTGCAACCACAAATAGGTGAGTACAAATAGGTGAGTACACACACACACACACACACACCCTCCCCCTCCCCAACTCTCCCTCCTTCCCCCTCTCCCTCTCCCACTCACCCACTTGCTTCTCCCTCCTTCCCACTCCCCCTCCCCACTACTCTCCCACATAGCCACAGTTCCTCCTCTACCTCCCCCCCCACACTCTGACATACACAATACTAACCTAACATACAGAATTACATAGGTTTCCCACTCTGAGGCAATCACGATAAAACAAAAATGGGTTGCCAGAGAGCAACAAGAAAAACCAAGGGACAGGAGGAGGAAACTGCAAAGGAAGATTGGGCAGCAGAGCTTACAAAAAGGGAACATGAATGGGAAAAGAAACTAGAAGAGCTTAGCATGAGAATGGAAGAGAGGATAGACATGGAAAGCAGGAAGTGGGAGGTGCAAGTCAAAGCAGCAGAGGCCAGGATACAGAGTTTAGAAGAGGAACTGAAAAATCTGAAACAGCCTAAAGAACTAAAGAACATTTTGGGATTGACAACAGAGACTGCTACCTCAGTCACAAATAAGGGGACTGTAGGGAAAGAAGGAGCAAAACTGCATGTAGAAGCTCAATCAGTGGAGACTGTAGTAAATGAAAGAGATAAGCTATATGTGGAGGCCCTAACAGACCACAGCAGAGCCCAGGGAAAGCCGAGAAGGGAAAATGATAGGCCACTGAGCCAAAGTACACTAGCTAGTGAAACTGAAGAAAGGAAAGCTGCAGTGGAGGAAATCAAATTGAATGAGGGGATACACAGGGATATTCAGTGGGAGAATGAAAGGGTGAGGTCAGTCTTTGTGTATGGGCTCTAGGAAGTTGAAGGGGAAACATATGAAGCAAGAAAACAAGGGGAAAAAAAAGCAATTGAAAGCATCATGAAAGCAATAGGAGGAGACAACATGACCGAGCTGGAAAATTTTCGGAGAATAGGGGGGTTTGTAAAAAAAAGAACCCGGCCAGTGAAAGTGACCTTCAAGGCATGATTAAGGGACATGCCGGCATACAGGACAGAACACAAGCAGAAAGGCAGAAACTGAGAGAGATGGTACAAAGGCGAAAGGAGGAAAGAGAGGGGATGGAGAAGGCAGACAGGAGATCCCAGACACAGGAAGATCAAATACAGCCTCCCTCACAACTTCCTATAGAAGCCTCCCAACCAGGTCAACCCCAGTGCAACCAAACACTCTAAACCAAAACACCCATGCCACATCCAATGCCCCCACCCACTGCATTACAAACTCCACCCCCACAGCAACCACCCATAGTTCCTCATCAGGTCTCCCACTTCCCCAACCCCAATACACCTCCCAGACCACAATCTTAGAAAAGAAGTTGAAGGTGTGGTATACAAATGCAGATGGAATAACAAATAAGTATGAGGAGTGGCACAAAAGAATCAAGGAGACATCCCCAGACATAATAGCACTCACAGAAACAAAACACACCAGAATAATAACAGATTCAATCTTTCCATCTGGATATCAAATCCTCAGGAAAGACAGAGGGAGGAGAGGGGGAGGAGGAGTTGCACTGCTCATTAAACACCAGTGAGGGTTTGAGAAAATGGAAGGAATGGATGGCACGGGCGAAAGGGACTACTTAGTGGGAACAATCCAGTCTGAGGGACATAAGGTGATAATTGCAGTAATGTACAACCCACCACAGAACTGCAGGAGGCCAAGAGAAGAATACGATGAGAGCAACAGAGCAATGGTCGACACACTAGCCGAGGTGGCCAGGAGAGCACACATGGGGGGAGCAAAGTTACTAGTTATGGGTGATTTCAATCACAAGGAGATTGACTGGGAAAACCTGGAGCCCCATGGGGGTTCTGAAACATGGAGAGCCAAAATGATGGATGTGGTAATGGAAAACCTCATGCATCAACATGTTAGAGACACTACCAGAGAGAGAGGAGCGGATGAACCAACAAGACTGGACCTTGTATTCACCTTGAGTAGTTCTGACATCGAGGATATCATGTATGAAAGGCCCCTGGGAGCTAGTGATCATGTGGTTCTGTGCTTCGACTACATAGTTGAGCTCCAAGTGGAGAGAGCAGCAGGAATAGGGTGGGAAAAACCAAACTACAAAAGGGGGAACTACTCAGGCTTGAGGAACTTCTTTCAAGACATTCAGTGGGAGAGGGAACTGACAGGAAAACCAGTACAAGAAATGATGGACTATGTGGCAACAAAATGCAAGGAGGCAGAGGAGAGGTTTGTTCCCAAGGGAAACAGAAATAATGGGAAGAACACAACGAGTCCTTGGTTCACCCAAAGGTGTAGGGAGGCAAAAAGTAGGTGTACTAGAGAATGGAAAAGGCACAGAAGACAGAGAACTCAGGAAAATAAAGAGATTAGCCAAAGAGCCAGAAACGAATATGCACAGATAAGAAGGGAGGCTCAGCGGCAATACGAAAATGACATAGCATCGAAAGTCAAGACTGACCCGAAGCTGTTGTACAGCCACATAAGGAGGAAAACAACAGTCAAGGACCAGGTAATCAGACTAAGGAAGGGTGATGGGGAATTCACAAGAAACGACCGGGAGGTATGTCAGGAGCTCAACACGAGATTTAAAGAAGTATTTACAGTGGAAACCAGTAGGACTCCAGGAAATCAGAGCAGGGGGGTACACCAGCAAGTGCTGGATGAGGTACATATAACCAAGGAGGAGGTGAAGAAGCTGCTATGCGAACTTGACACCTCAAAGGCGGTGGGACCAGACAACATCTCTCCGTGGGTCCTTAAGGAGGGAGCAAAGATATTGTGTGCACCATTAACAAAGATCTTCAACACATCATTTGAAACTGGGCAACTCCCCGAGGTATGGAAGATGGCAACTGTAGTCCCAATTTTTAAAAAGGGAGACAGACATGAGGCACTAAACTACAGACCTGTATCACTAACGTGTATAGTATGCAAGGTCATGGAGAAGATCATCAGGAGGAGAGTAGTGGAGCACCTGGAAAGAAACAAGTGTATAATTGACAACCAGCATGGTTTCAGGGAGGGAAAATCCTGTGTCACAAACCTACTAGGGTTTTATAACAAGGTGACAGAAGTAAGACAAGAGAGAGAGGGGAGGATCGACTGCATTTTTTTGGACTGCAAGAAGGCCTTCGACACAGTTCCTCACAAGAGGATACTGCAAAAGCTAGAGGATCAGGCACACATAACAGGAAAGGCACTGCAATGGATTAGAGAATACCTGACAGGGAGGCAACAACGAGTCATGATACGTGACGAGGTGTCAGAGTGGGCGCCTGTGACAAGCGGGGTTCCACAGGGGTCAGTCCTAGGACCTGTGCTGTTCTTGGTATATGTGAATGACATAACGGAAGGGATAGACTCAGAAGTGTCCTTGTTTGCGGATGATGTGAAGTTAATGAGAAGAATCAAATCAGATGAGGATCAGGCAGGACTACAAAGAGACCTGGCTAGGCTACAAGCCTGGGCCAGCAACTGGCTCCTTGAGTTTAACCCTGCCAAATGCAAAGTCATGAAGATTGGGGAAGGGCAAAGAAGACCGCAGACACAATATAGTTTAGATGGCCAAAGTCTGCAAACCTCACTCAAGGAAAAAGATCTGGGGGTGAGTATAACACCGAGCATATCTCCTGAGGTGCATATCAATCAGATAACTGCTGTAGCATACGGGCGCCTGGCAAACCTACGGATAGCGTTCCAATACCTCAGTAAGGATTCGTTCAAGACTCTGTATACCATTTACGTCAGGCCCATACTGGAGTATGCAGCACCATTTTAGAATCCACACCTAGTCAAGCACGTCAAGAAATTAGAGAAAGTGCAAAGGTTTGCAACAAGACTAGTCCCAGAGCTCCGGGGATTGTCCTACGAAGAAAGGTTGAGGGAAATCGGCCTGACGACACTGGAGGCCAGGAGGGTCAGGGGAGACATGATAATGACATAAAATACTGCGCGGAATATATGAGGTGGACAAAGATGGAATGTTCCAGAGATGGGACACAGACACAAGAGGTCACAATTGGAAGCTGAAGACTCAGATGAATCAAAGGGATGTTAGGAAGTATTTCTTCAGTCATAGAGTAGTCAAGCCGTGGAATTGCCTAGAAAGTGAAGTAGTGGAGGCGGGAACCATACATAGTTTTAAGGCGAGGTATGATAAAGCTCATGGAGTAGGGAGAGAGAGGACCTAGTAGGAATCAGTGAAGAGGCAGGGCCAGGAGCTATGACTCGATCCCTGCAACCAAAAATAGGTGAGTACAAATAGGTGAGTACACACAAACACTGCTGTCGATTAGACACAGGCCTAGTGTCTAATCGACATGTGTATATGGCAAAATAATAACTAACACATAGAGGTTGCTCACCTGTTAGTCTGGAGTTGGGAGGTGTTGACCGGGCTGCGACAGAGGGGACACTGTACCTTCTGGTTTCTGGGTACCTCTGGTTCCTTGGCGACTTTCTTGGGAGGCTTGGGCATCAACAGCGGATTGTTTGCCTTCTTCATAGGCCTTTCCGGAGTGGAAGGAACACCTATACCTGGTTTACGGGCAGGGAGGGCGGGAGGTGAGGAGGGCACGGCAGAGTGTCTTGTGACTGGAGGGGTGGAAGGAAGGGGGTCGCGGGGGTTCCTTGGTATAATTAACTGACCAGATATTCGTCGAAGTGTCGGGTGAGCTCTGTTGTTCTGCAGAAGGTTGGCGAAGGTGGCGATAGCTTGGATGCTGGTTGGGCGACTCGCACTGTTGCCATAGAGAGGTCTCATTGTATCGCTGCTGCTGCTGCTGCTGCTGCTGCTGCTGCTGCTGCTGCTGTTGCTACTGATGCTGCTGTTGCTGCTGCTGCCAGGGACATCCTGCTCCAAGACAATAACAAAAGTTTCTGTGAGAATTTTTACCAAACAAGGATATACCTTTTTATCGTCTAAAAATATTTATTTATGTTTTTAAGAATTCTTTGCTTTAAAAACTACCAATGTGTGTGTGTGTGTTTGTGTGTATGTTTACTCACTTATATATGGTTGCAGGGGCCGATTCATAGCTCCTGGCCCCGTTTCTTAGTTGGTCGCTACTAGATCCACTCTCTCCCAGCATACATAAGGGAGATCACCAACAGTCCCCTGTCTGTCTTCAAGAAGGTGCTGGACAGGTACCTGAAGTCAGTACCTGATCAGCCGGGCTGTGACTCGTACGTTTGTTTACGTGTGGCCAGCAGTAACAGCCTGGTTGATCTGACCCTGATCCACCACGACGACTGGTCTCAGACCGGGCCGCGGAAGCGTTGACCCCCAAAGCCCTCTCCAGGTATAATCCAGGTACCTCCTCTTAAAAACCTCCAGATTGTTTCACTCCCTAACAACTAGAAGGCTGAAGAAATACTTCCTAACATTCCTATGATTCATCTGAGTTTTGAACTTC
Organism: Cherax quadricarinatus; assembly: GCF_038502225.1. Classification (NCBI taxonomy): domain Eukaryota; kingdom Metazoa; phylum Arthropoda; class Malacostraca; order Decapoda; family Parastacidae; genus Cherax; species Cherax quadricarinatus. The sequence continues at coordinate 27,278,831 of NC_091294.1, read as the reverse complement.
TGCTGTGCCCTCGTGTTCCTGTTTCCCCACTTTCGAAAATTCTGCCCCTTTTCACCTTGTCAGTTCCTCTCAGTATTTTTCACATTGTTATAATATTCCCCCTCCCCCTAGTCCTCCAGTGTCATCAAGTTGAGTTCCCTCGCCTCTACTCCATCTGCGGTCTTCTTTGTCCTTCCCCAAGCTTCATAACTTTGCATTTGGTTGGGTTACACTTCAGGAGCCATCTGTCAGACCAGGCCTGTAGCCTGTCCAGATCCATTTGTAACCTTTCTTGGTCCTCGTCCGCTTGTATTCTCCTCATTAGTTTCACGTCGTCTGCGATGAGGGATACCACTGACTAACCTTTTCGTCATGTCATTGATGTATACAAGAAACACCCCTAGGACTAAACCTTCTGGAACCCCGTTCGTTATATGCACCCATTCCGACACCTCTTCAAGGACCATCACTTCCTGCCAGGTATGCCTGATCCATTATAGTGCTTTTCCTGTTATTTCTGCAGGCTCCTCTAGTTTTTTAACCAGTCTCTTGTGCGGTACAGTCCAGGAAAATGCGATTTACCCATCACACTCTCTTGCTGTACTTCTGTTAGTTAGTCTTAGAACTCCAGTAGGTTTGGGGCACAGGCTTTTCCAGACCTGAAGCTGTGCTGGTTCTCATGTATGAACCCACTTCTTTCTAGGTGTTCCACCACTCTTCTGATAATTACCGTAACTTTACATACTATACATGTCAGTGACGCTGGTATGTAATTTAATACTGCCTGCCTGTCTCCTTTCTTAAAAAAATGGACAACATTTGCTGTCATCCACACCTCCGGTAATTGCCCTGTCTCGATCGACTTGTTGAAGATTGTTGCTAGAGACACACACAATGCCTCTGCTCCCTCTCTCAGGACCCGCGGAGAGATCTTGTCTGGTCCCACCGCCTTTGAGGTATCCAGCTCGTATAACAGATTCTTCACCTTCTTCCCAGTTTTGTGTATTGTGTCCAATGGTTATTGGTGCACTCTGCCGTTTTGGTTTGCAGATGGCTTTCCTGTCTTTTCTGAGACTCATTCTGGTGTTTGTGTGTGTGTGTGTACTCACCTATTTGTGGTTGCAGGGGTCGAGTCTTAGCTCCTGGCCCCGCCTCTTCACCGGTTGCTACTGGATCCTCTCACTCCCTGCTCCATGAGCTTTATCAAACCTCGTCTTAAAACTATGCATGGTTCCCGCCTCCACTACCTCACTTTCTAGGCTATTCCACTGCCTGACAACTCTATGACTGAAGAAATACTTCCTAATATCTCTCTGGCTCATCTGTGTCTTCAACTTCCAATTGTGATCTCTTGTTTCTGTCTCCTCCCTGGAACATCCTCTTTTTGTCCACCTTGTCTATTCTGCGCAGTATTTTATATGTCGTTATCATGTCTCCCCTGACCCTCCTGTCCTCTAGTGTCGTCAGGCCGATTTCCTTAACCTTTCCTCATAAGAAAGGTTAAGGAACTAACCTTGTCGCAAGCCTTTGCACTTTCTCTAGTTTCTTGACGTGCTTTATCAAGTGCTGGTTCCAAACAGGTGCTGCATACTCCAGTATGGGCCTGACGTACACGGTGTACAGTGTCTTGAACGATTCCTTATTCAGGTATCGGAACGCTGTTCTCGGGTTTGCCAGGCGCCCATATGCTGCAGCAGTTATCTGGTTGTGTGCTTCCGGAGACATGCTAGGTGTTATACTCACTCCAAGATCTTTCTCCTTGAGTGAGGTTTGCAGTCTTTGGCCACCTAGCCTACACTCTGTCTGCGGTCTTCTGTGCCCTTCCCCTATCTTCATGACTTTGCAATTGGCGGGATTAAATTCGAGAAGCCAGTTGCTGGACCAGGTGTCCAGTCTGTCCAGGTCTCTTTGAAGTCCTGCCCGGTCCTCATCTGGTTTAATTCTCCTCATTAACTTCACATCGTCAGCGAACAGGGACACTTTTGAGTCTAACCCTTTCATCATGTCGTTCACATATACCAAAAACAGCACTGGTCCTAGGACCGACCCCTGTGGGACCTCGCTCGTCACAAGTGCCCACTGTGATACCTCATCACGTACCATGGCTCGTTGTTGCCTCCCTGTCAGGTATTCTCTGATCCATTGCAGTGCCCTTCCTGTTATATGAGCCTGATCCTCTAGCTTCTGCACTAATCTCTTGTGAGGAACTGTGTCAAAGGCCTTCTTGCAGTCCAAGAAGATGCAATCAACCCACCTCTCTCTCTCGTGTCTTACTTCTGTGTGTGTATGTGTGTGTGTGTGATAGTGTGTGTACTCACCTATTTGTACTCACCTATTTGTGGTTGCAGGGGTCGAGTCCTAGCTCCTGGCCCCGCCTCTTCACCGGTTGCTACTAGACCCTCTCTCTCCCCGCTCCATGAGCTTTATCAAACCTCGTCTTAAAACTGTGTATGGTTCCTGCCTCCACTACGTCATTTTCTAGGTTATTCCACTGCCTTACAACTCTATGACTGAAGAAATACTTCCTACTATCTCTCTGACTCATTTGTGTCTTCAACTTCCAATTGTGGCCTCTTGTTTCTGTGTCCCCTCCCTGGAACATCCTGTCCTTGTCCACCTTGTCTATTCCACGCAGTATTTTATATGTCGTTATCATGTCTCCCCTGACCCTCCTGTCCTCCAGTGTCGTCAGGCCGATTTCCCTTAATCTTTCTTCATAGGACATTCCCCTTAGCTCTGGAACTAACCTTGTTGCAAATCTTTGTACTTTCTCTAGTTTCTTGACGTGCTTTATCAAGTGCGGGTTCCAAACAGGTGCTGCATACTCCAGTATGGGCCTGACATACACGGTGTACAGTGTCTTGAATGATTCCTTACTAAGGTGTCGGAATGCTGTTCTCAGGTTTGCCAGGCGCCCATATGCTGCAGCAGTTATCTGGTTGATGTGTGCTTCCGGAGACATGCTCGGTGTTATACTCACCCCAAGATCTTTCTCCTTGAGTGAGGTTTGCAGTCTTTGGCCACCTAGCCTATACTCTGTGTGTGTGTGATAGTGTGTGTGTGTGTGTGTGTGTGTGTGTGTGTGTGTGTGTGTGTGTGTGTGTGTGTGTGTGTGTGTGTGTGTGTGTGTGTGTGTCTGTCTGTCTGTGTGTGTACTCACCTAAATGTGGTTGCAGGGGTCGATTCATAGCTCCTGGTTTTGCCTGTTCAATAGTCGTTACTAAGTCCTCTCTCTCCCTGCTCCGTGAGCTTTATCATACCTAATCTTAAAACTATGTATGGATCCTGCCTCCACTACGTCACTTTCCAGGCTATTCCACTTCCTGACAACTCTATGACTGAAGAAATACTTCCTAACATCCTTTTGATTCATCTGGGTCTTCACTTTCCAATTGTCACCCATTGTTGCTGTGTCCCATCTCTGGAACATCCTGTCTTTGTCCACCTTTTCAACTCCTCGCAGTATTTTATATGTCGTTATCATGTCCCCCCAATCCCTCCTGTCCTCCAGTATCATCAGGTCGATTTTCTTTAACCTTTCTTTGTAGGACATTCCCCTTAGCTCCGGGATTAATCTTGTTGCAAACCTTTTCACTTTCTCTAATTTCTTGAAGTGTTTGAAACCAGGTGTGGGTTCCAAATTGGAGCTGCATACTCCAAAATGGGCCTGACGCACACGATGTACAGAGTTTTGAACGATTCCTAATTGAGGTATCGGAAGGCTATTCTCAGGTTTACCAGGCGCCCATATGCTGCAGCAGTTATCTGATTGATGTGTGCCTCAGGAGATGTGTTCGGTATTATAATTACTCCAAGAGCCTTTTCCTTAAGTGAGGTTTGCAGTCTTTGGCCGTCTAGCCTGTACTCCGAGTGTGCTTGCGCGCGCGCGCGTGTACGCACCTATTTGTACTCACCTATTTGTGGTTGCAGGGGTCGATTCACAGCTCCTGGCCCCGCCTCTTCGCTGATTGCTACTAGGTCCTCTCTCTCCCTGCCCCATGAGCTCTATCATACCTCGCCTTAAAACTATGTATGGTTCCTGCCTCCACTACATCACTTTCTAGGCTATTCCATGGCCTGACTACTCTATGACTGAAGAAATACTTCCTAACATCCCTTTGATTCATCTGAGTCTTCAACTTCCAATTGTGACCTCTTGTGTCTGTGTCCCATCTCTGGAACATCCCGTCTTCGTCCACCTCGTCTATTCCGTGCAGTATTTTATATGTCGTTATCATGTCTTCCCTGACCCTCCTGTCCTCCAGTGTCGTCAGGCCGATTTCCCTCAACCTTTCTTCATAGGACAATCCCCGTAGCTCTGGGACTAGTCTTGTTGCAAACCTTTGCACTTTCTCTAATTTCTTGACGTGCTTGACTAGGTGTGGATTCCAAACTGGTGCTGCATACTCCAGTATGGGCCTGACGTAGATGGTATACAGAGTCTTAAACGAATCCTTACTGAGGTATCGGAACGCTATCCGTAGGTTTGCCAGGCGCCCGTATGCTGCAGCAGTTATCTGATTGATGTGCGCCTCAGGAGATATGCTCGGTGTTATACTCACCCCCAGATCTTTCTCCTTGAGTGAGGTTTGCAGTCTTTGGCCATCTAAACTATATTGTGTCTGCAGTCTTCTTTGCCCTTCCCCAATCTTCATGACTTTGCATTTGGCAGGGTTAAATTCAAGGAGCCAGTTGCTGGACCAGGCTTGTAGCCTGTCCAGGTCTCTTTGTAGTCCTGCCTGATCCTCGTCCGATTTGATTCTTCTCATTAACTTCACATCATCTGCAAACAAAGACACTTCTGAGTCTATCCCTTCCGTTATGTCGTTCACATATACCAAGAACAGCACAGGTCCTAGGATTGACCCCTGTGGAACCCCGCTTGTCACAGGCGCCCACTCTGACACCTCGTCGCGTACCATGACTCGTTGTTGCCTCCCTGTCAGGTATTCTCTGATCCATTGCAGTGCCTTTCCTGTTATGTGTGCCTGGTTCTCTAGCTTTTGCAGTAACCTCTTGTGAGGAACTGTGTCGAAGGCCTTCTTGCAGTCCAAAAATATGCAGTCGATCCACCCCTCTCTCTCTTGTCTTACTTCTGTCACCTTGTCATAAAACTCTAGGAGGTTTGTGACACAGGATTTTCCTTCCCTGAAACCGTGCTGGTTGTCAATTATACACTCGTTTCTTTCCAGGTGCCCCACCACTCTCCTCCTGATGATCTTCTCCATGACCTTGCATACTATACACGTTAGTGATACAGGTCTGTAGTTTAGTGCCTCATGTCTGTCTCCCTTTTTAAAAATTGGGACTACATTTGCCATTTTCCATACCTCAGGGAGTTGCCCAGTTTCAAATGATGTGTTGAAGATCTTTGTTAATGGCTCACACAATATCTCTGCTCCCTCTTTAAGGACCCATGGAGAGATGTTGTCTGGTCCCACCGCCTTTGAGGTGTCAAGTTCGTATAGCAGCTTCTTCACCTCCTCCTTGGTTATATGTACCTCATCCAGCACTTGCTGGTGTGCCCCCCTGTTCTGATTTCTTGGGGCCCTACTGGTTTCCACTGTAAATACCTCTTTAAATCTTGTGTTGAGCTCCTGACAAACCTCTCGGTCGTTTCTTGTGAATTCCCCATCACCCTTCCTCAGTCTGATTACCTGGTCCTTGACTGTTGTTTTCCTCCTGATGTGGCTGTACAACAGCTTCGGGTCAGTCTTTACTTTTGATGCTATGTCATTTTCATATTGTCTCTGAGCCTCCCTTCTTATCTGTGCATATTCGTTTCTGGCTCTTCAGCTGATTTCTTTATTTTCCTGAGTTCTCTGTCTTCTGTACCTTTTCCATTCTCTAGTACACCTACTTTTTGCCTCCCTACACCTTTGGGTGAACCAAGGACTCGTTGTGTTCTTCCCATTATTTCTGTTTCCCTTGGGAACAAACCTCTCCTCTGCCTCCTTGCATTTTGTAGCTACATAGTCCATCATTTCTTGTGCTGGTTTTCCTGTCAGTTCCCTCTCCCACTGAATGTCTTGAAGGAAGTTCCTCTTGCCTGAGTAGTTCCCCCTTTTGTAGTTTGGTTTTTCCCAGCCTATTCCTGCTACTCTCTCCACTTGGAGCTCAACTATGTAGTCGAAGCACAGAACCACATGATCACTAGCTCCCAGGGGCCTTTCATACATGATACCCTCGATGTCCGAACTACTCATGGTGAATACAAGGTCCAACCTTGCTGGTTCATCCTCTCCTCTCTCTCTGGTAGTGTCTCTAACATGTTGATGCATGAGGTTTTCCAGTACCACATCCATCATCTTGGCTCTCCATGTTTCGGGACCCCCATGGGGCTCCAGGTTTTCCCAGTCAATCTCCTTGTGATTGAAATCACCCATAACTAGTAACTTTGCTCCCCCCATGTGTGCTCTCCTGGCCACCTCGGCTAGTGTGTCGATCATTGCTCTGTTGCTCTCTTCGTATTCTTCTCTTGGCCTCCTGCAGTTCTGTGGTGGGTTGTACATTACTGCAATTATCACCTTATGTCCCTCAGACTGGATTGTTCCTACTAAGTAGTCCCTTTCGCCCATGCCATCCATTCCTTCCATTTTCTCAAAACCCCACTGGTTTTTAATGAGCAGTGCAACTCCTCCTCCCCCTCTCCTCCCTCTGTCTTTCCTGAGGATTTGATATCCGGATGGAAAGATTGAATCTGTTATTATTCTGGTGAGTTTTGTTTCTGTGAGTGCTATTATGTCTGGGGATGTCTCTTTGATTCTTTCGTGCCACTCCTCATACTTGTTTGTTATTCCATCTGCATTTGTATACCACACCTTCAACTTTTTTTCTAAGACTGTGGTCTGGGAGGTATATTGGGGTTGGGGAAGTGGGAGACCTGGTAAGGAACTATGGGTTGTTGCTGTGGGGGTGGAGTTTGTAATGTAGTGGGTGGGGGCATTGGATGTGGCATGGGTGTTTTGATTTAGAGTGTTTGGTTGCACTGGGGTTGACCTGGTTGGGAGGCTTCTATAGGAAGTTGTGAGGGAGGCTGTATTTGATCTTCTTCCTGGGTCTGGGATCTCCTGTCTGTCTTCTCCATCCCCTCTCTTTCCTCCTTTCGTCTTTGTACCATCTCTCTCAGTTTCTGCCTTTCTTCTTGTGTTCTGTTGCGGTCGAGATACACCTTCCTGTATGCCATCATGTCCCTTAATGGTGGTTTCCCCTGCAGGATCCTGGTCCGAGTTGCTTCTGCCTTGAAGGTCACTCTCACTGGTCGGGTTCTTTTTTTTACAAACCCCCCTATTCTCCGAAAATTTTCCAGCTGGGTCATATCGTCTTCTCCTATTGCTTTCATGATGCTTTCAATTGCTTTTTTTCCCCTTGTTTTCTTGCTTCATATGTTTCCCCTTCGACTTCCTGGAGCCCATACACAAAGACTGACCTCACCCTTTCATTCTCCCACTGCATATCCCTGTGTATCCCCTCATTTAATTTGGTTTCCTCCACTGCAGCTTTCCTTTCATCAGTTTCACTGGCTAATGTACTTGGGCTCAGTGGACTGTCATTTTCCCTTCTCGGCTTTCCTTGGGCTCTGTTGTTGTCTGTTAGGGCCTCCACATAAAGCTTAGCTCTTTCATTTGCTACAGTCTCCTCTGATAGAGCTTCTCCATGCAGTTGTGCCCCTTCTTTCCCTACAGTCCCCTTATTTGTGGCTGAGGTAGCAGTCTCTGTTGTCAGTCCCAAAATGTTCTTTAGTTCTTTAGGCTGTTTCAGATTTTTCAATTCCTCTTCTAAACTCTGTATCCTAGCTTCTGCTGCTTTGACATGCACCTCCCACTTCCTGCTTTCCATATCTATCCTCTCTTCCATTCTCATGCTAAGTTCTTCTAGTTTCTTTTCCCATTCATGATCCCTTTTTATGAGCTCTGCTGCCCAATCTTCCTTTGCAGCTTCCTCCTCCTGTCCCTTGGTTTTTCTTGTTGCTCTCTGGCAACCCATTTTTATTTTATCTTGATTGCCTCAGAGTGGGAAACCTATGTAGTTCTGTGTTAGGTTAGTATTGTGTATGTCAGAGTGTGGGGGGGGAAGTAGTGGAGGAACTGTGGCTATGTGGGAGTGGAATGGGAAGGGGTGGGGAGGGTTTAGGGTGAACGGGGGAGGGGAGGGTGATCGAGGGAGGGGAGGGATCAGGGGAAGTAGTGAGATGTAGGTGGTGAGGGGGGAAGTGTACTCACCTATTTGTACTCACCTATTTGTGGTTGCAGGGGTCGAGTCTTAGCTCCTGGCATCACCTCTTCACCGGTTGCTACTGGGCCCTCTCTCTCCCCGCTCCATGAACTTTATCAAACCTTGTCTTAAAACTGTGTATGGTTCCTGCCTCCACTACGTCATTTTCTAGGCTATTCCACTGCCTTACAACTCTATGACTGAAGAAATACTTCCTAATATCTCTCTGACTCATTTGTGTCTTCAACTTCCAATTGTGGCCTCTTGTTTCTGTGTCCCCTCCCTGGAACATCCTGTCTTTGTCCACCTTGTCTATTCCACGCAGTATTTTATATGTCGTTATCATGTCTCCCCTGACCCTCCTGTCCTCCAGTGTCGTCAGGCCGATTTCCCTTAATCTTTCTTCATAGGACATTCCCCTTAGCTCTGGAACTAACCTTGTCGCAAACCTTTGTACTTTCTCTAGTTTCTTGACGTGCTTTATCAAGTGCGGGTTCCAAACAGGTGCTGCATACTCCAGTATGGGCCTGACATACACGGTGTACAGTGTCTTGAACGATTCCTTACTAAGGTATCGGAATGCTGTTCTCAGGTTTGCCAGGCGCCCATATGCTGCAGCAGTTATCTGGTTGATGTGTGCTTCCGGAGACATGCTCGGTGTTATACTCACCCCAAGATCTTTCTCCTTGAGTGAGGTTTGCAGTCTTTGGCCACCTAGCCTATACTCGGTCTGTGGTCTTCTGTGCCCTTCCCCTATCTTCATGACTTTGCATTTGGCAGGATTAAATTCGAGAAGCCATTTGCTGGACCAGGTGTCCAGTCTGTCCAGGTCTCTTTGAAGTCCTGCCTGGTCCTCATCAGATTTAATTCTCCTCATTAACTTCACATCATCTGCAAACAGGGACACTTCTGAGTCTAACCCTTCCATCATGTCGTTCACATATACCAAAAATAGCACTGGTCCTAGGACCGACCCCTGTGGGACCCCGCTCGTCACAGGTGCCCACTGTGATACATCATTACGTACCATGACTCGTTGTTGTCTCCCTGTCAGGTATTCTCTGATCCATTGCAGTGCCCTTCCTGTTATATGCGCCTGATGCTCTAGCTTCTGCACTAATCTCTTGTGAGGAACTGTGTCAAAGGCCTTCTTGCAGTCCAAGAAGATGCAATCAACCCACCCCTCTCTCTCGTGTCTTACTTCTGTTATTTTATCATAAAACTCCAGAAGGTTTGTGACACAGGATTTGCCTTCCATGAATCCGTGCTGGTTGGCATTTATACTCTTGTTCCGTTCCAGGTGCTCCACCACTCTCCTCCTGATAATCTTCTCCATAATTTTGCATACTATACACGTCAATGACACAGGTCTATAGTTTAGTGCCTCTTTTCTGTCTCCTTTTTTAAAAATGGGAACTACATTTGCCGTCTTCCATACCTCAGGTAGTTGCCCAGTTTCCAGGGACGTGTTGAAGATTGTGGTAAGTGGCACGCACAACATATCTGCTCCCTCTCTAAGGACCCACGGGGAGATGTTGTCCGGTCCCATTGCCTTTGAGGTATCGATGTCCCTTAGCAGTTTCTTCACCTCCTCCTCATCTGTATGTATGTCGTCCAACACTTGTTGGTGTATTCCTTGCTGGTGTCCCCATCTGGTCTGTCCCCCCAGAGTCCTTCCTGACTCTACTGTAAATACTTCCTTAAATCTCGTGTTGAGCTCCTCACATACCTCTTGATCGTTTCTTGTGAGTTCTCCACCTTCTTTCCTCAGCCTTATCACCTGGTCCTTGACTGTTGTCTTCCTCCTAATGTGGCTATACAGCAGTTTCGGGTCAGATTTGACTTTCGATGCTATGTCGTTTTCATACTGTCGCTGGGCCTCCCTCCTTATCTGTGCATACTCGTTTCTGGCTCTTCTACTAATCTCCTTGTTTTCCTGGGTCCTATGCCTCCTGTACCTTTTCCATTCTCTGTTGCACTTAGTTTTTGCCTCCCTACACCTTCGGGTAAACCAAGGACTCGTTTTGGTCTTCCTATTATTTCTGTTTCCCTTGGGAACAAAACTTTCCTCTGCCTCCTTGCACTTTGTTGCCACATATTCCATCATCTCGTTTACTGATTTTCCTACCATTTCTCTGTCCCACTGAACCTCCTGCAGGAAGTTTCTCATACCTGTGTAGTCCCCCCTTTTATAGTTTGGCCTGACCCCTTCAGTTCCTGTTACCTTCTCCACTTGTAACTCTACTATATAATCAAAACTCAGCACCACATGATCGCTAGCTCCAAGGGGCCTCTCGTAAGTGATGTCCTCAATGTCTGAACTGCTCAGGGTGAACACGAGATCCAGTCTTGCTGGCTCATCCTCCCCTCTTTCTCTGGTTGTGTCCCTGACATGTTGATGCATGAGGTTTTCAAGTACCACATCCATCATCTTGGCTCTCCATGTTTCGGGACCCCCATGTGGCTCCAGGTTTTCCCAGTCGATCTCCCTGTGGTTGAAATCGCCCATTACCAGTAACTTTGCTCTGCTCGAGTGAGCTCTTCTTGCCACCTCAGCCAGTGTGTCCACCATCACCCTGTTGTTTTCTTCGTACTCCTCTCTTGGCCTCCTGCAGTTCTGTGGTGGGTTATACATCACTCCAATGACTACTTTATGTTCTCCGGACTGAATTGTACCTACAATGTAGTCTCTTTCTCCAATCATGTCCATGCCTTCCATTTCCTCAAATCCCCATCGGTGTTTTATGAGCAGTGCAACCCCTCCTCCCCCTCTACTCCTTCTATCTTTCCTCAGGATCTGATATCCCATTGGGAAGATTGTGTCTGTTATTGTCTCAGCGAGTTTTGTTTCTGTGACTGCTATGATGTCTGGGGATTTTTCACTGATTCTTTCGTTCCACTCCTCATGTTTATTCGTTATTCCATCCGCGTTTGTGTACCAAACTTTCAGTTTCTTTTCTATCATTGTGGTCATGCAAGAATATTGGGGTTGGGGGAGCGAGAGCCTTGGTGGGGGCCTATATGGGGCTGTGGTGTAGGTGGGGTTTGTGATGATGGGGGTGGGGTCAGAATGCCCATAAGGGACAGCTGTTGGGGTGAGGTTTGTGATATGGGGGTTGGTGGCAGAGGGAACAGTGAGTGGGTTGTAGTATAGGTTGCTCAGTTGCGTTGGGAATGTCGTGGTTGGAGTCTTTTGGTGGGAGATTCTGTGGGGTGTGTTTGCCCTTCCTCCTGTGTCTGGGTCCTGCTCATCTTCGTCATTGCCTCTCGTTCCTCCTTGCGTCTCTGTACCCTATCTTTCAGTGTAGTCCTTTCGTCTTGTGTTTTGTCGCGGTCGAGGTATACTCTCTGGTACCCCTCTTTGTCCCTCAGTCTTGCTTTCTCTTGCAGAATCCTGGTTCGAACTGATTCTTCCTTGAAAATTACTTTGACAGGCCGTATCCTTCCACTCGCAAACCACCCAATTCTCTGAAAATTTGTCACCTGGGTCATATCGCCCTCACCTATTGTTTTCATGATGCCTTCAATCATTTTTTTCTCCTCCTGTTTTATTTCTTCAAAGTTGTCCCCCTTGGCTTCTTGGAGCCCGTACACAAAAACTGACCTCGCCCTTTCCTCCTCCCACTGAGTCTCCATCTGCTTCCTCTGAGGCATTTTATTTCCTTCCATTGACATGTTCTTGCCTTCAGTCCCTGTCATATCTGGAACTTCTATTCTCAGTGAACTGTCTTTCATGACCAGCTGTCCCTTGCTACTGCAGTTGGCTGTTAAAATCTCTGCATATAGTATACCTTCATTGTCTTCGGACCTGTCATTTGATCTTAGTGTACTCCTCGTCTTTTCCCTGGCCCCACGTGGGTCTGATAAGGCCTTCACGTACAGCATGTCTCTGTTGTTGCTTACCGTCCCCTTGTCTGCGCCTGATGTCACATCTGAATTGTCATTTGTCTCTCTAATCTGTTTCAGGCTTTGCAGTTTCTCTTCTAAACACTGTATCCTAGCTTCTGCTGCTAAGACCTGTACTTCCCACTTCCTGCACTCCTCAGCTATCCGCTTCTCCATTTTCTTACCAAGCTCTACTATCTTCCTTCCCCACTCTTCCTCCCTTTTTTGGAGCTCTAACTCCCAGTCTTTCCTCCCTGATTCGTCTACCAGATCTCTGGTTTTCCGTCCTCTAGAGCCACCTTTTTTTTTTTTTTTTTTTTTTTTTTTTTTTTTTTTTTTTTTTTTTTTTTACCACAGACAGAAGGCTAGAGGAGGGAGAGGGTGTGAGGGGAAGAGAGAAAGGGTAGAAAGAGGGAGAGAGAGGAGAGGGAAAGGGTAGAAAGAGGGAGAGAGAGGAGAGAGTATGGGAGTGAGGGATAAGACCAAGGGTGAGAGAGAGAAATGTGAGGGGGGAGAGAAAGGGTAGAGAGAGGGAGAGAGGGAGAGAGAGAGAGATAGAGAGAGAGAGAGAGAGAGAGAGAGAGAGAGAGAGAGAGAGAGAGAAAGAGAGAGAGAGAGAGAGACAGAGAGACAGAGAAAGGAGGGTGAGGGAAAAGGCTATGAGAGAGAGAAATGCGAGGGAGGGGTAGAAATATAGAAAAAGGGAGATGGAGAGAGAAGCCTATAGAGAGAGAGAGAGAGAAAGAGAGAGAGAGAGACAGAGAAAGGAGGGTGAGGGAAAAGGCTAAGATAAGATAAGATAAGATAAGATTTCGTTCGGATTTTTAACCCCGGAGGGTTAGCCACCCAGGATAACCCAAGAAAGTCAGTGCGTCATCGAGGACTGTCTAACTTATTTCCATTGGGGTCCTTAATCTTGTCCCCCAGGATGCGACCCACACCAGTCGACTAACACCCAGGTACCTATTTGCTGCTAGGTGAACAGGACAACAGGTGTAAGGAAACGTGTCGAAATGTTTCCACCCGCCGGGAATCGAACCCGGGCCCTCCGTGTGTGAAGCGGGAGCTTTAGCCACCAGGCCACCGGGCTATGAGAGAGAGAAATGCGAGGGAGGGGTAGAAATATAGAAAAAGGGAGATGGAGAGAGAAGCTTATAGAGAGAGAGAGAGAGAGAGAGAGAGAGAGAGAGAGAGAGAGAGGGGGAGAGAGTGAGAGAGAGAGAGGGAGAGAGTGAGAGAGAGAGAAAGAAAGAGAGAGAAATGTGAGAGGGGAGAGAAAGGGTAGAGAGAGGGAGAAAGAGAGGGAGAGAAAGAGAGACAGAGACAGAGAAAGGAGGGTGAGGGATGGGGCTATGAGAGAGAGAAATGCGAGGGAGGGGTAGAAATATGGTGTGTGTGTGTGTGTGTGTGCATGCGTGTGTGTGTGTGTGTGTGTGTGTGTGTGTAATTATGTATCGAATTATGTGTGGGTTTATTATGTGTCTGAAAAGTAGGTGGCTTGTGCTTGGAGTGTAATGTAGATTCTCAGTTGTCGCTTGTGTCTACAACCTCTTGTGACCTGACTCCCACCCTTACAGTGTTGCCTATGCTCGACCTGCTTATAGTGAGTTAATCGCCTTGTTCAATGGATTACCATTTGCTAAACCTTATTGAATACTTGAGTGCCTATTCTTTATCATGCTATGAGAGTTAGACCATTCACATTCAGCTTGGCAGTTAATTGGAACCTGGAACCCCACACCCAAACAACCACTCATAGGTGATACAGTACTTGTAGTGCAGCTGTAGCACTGTAGATTGTCCAGCTCAATGTGACGTCCTGGCGTAGATCCAGCTCGATGTACGTCCTGGCGTAGATCCACCTCAATTTCTTCTCGTTAATAATGTACCCTATTCACTGTATTTCTTTCACTGGTCACACGATTGTTTCACTTTATTATCTTTCTTGGGTGACACTTGACAATGTCGCCTTACACACTAGCCTGCCCACTCTGCGCCACAACGTTTTTATTTTCTAGATCACTTACAAAATTGTGGCTCTCCCCACACTTATGTGGTTCAGGCAGATTAAAAAGCACTTCTAGGATTGTTCACTACCCTGACACACTTAGCAACCCTTGCAGAACACTTAGGTAGCCCTCAAAAACACTTATATTCCTGGAGCACGGAAGGCGTGACTAGCGCGCTCGCTGTGTGTGTGTGTGTGTGTGTGTGTGTTTGTGTGTGTGTGTGTGCGCGCACTACTTTGTCAGTACCCGAAGATATGTAACATAGTTTGTCGGAATCCATGCAAGAGACAAGTCAAAAGGTTGTGCACATTCTTTAGTTGTGTATCTACTCATGCGTCAGAGAGATTTTAGATTTTGCCACCGAAGTGGCTAGTTTATTGTGCACCCCATATCCATCCTGTGGACGGTAGCGCAAGAGCATATGGATACACAAAAGGCCTAGAAACTAGGCCCCAAAAGGGTTAACAGGTGTACATATGGGTTTATATCTATATCTACAGTTCACTTATCTGTTACAAGCAAATTTAGGAAATTTACTTAGTATATCTTGTATCTTATATTCATTAATAAGATATCTTGACATGTCGCATAAGTTATTATACTGTCTGTCTCTGTATTCCTCAATAAGCGGACAATTAAGCACATAGTGTTCAAGACAGTGACCATATGCCTGATCACATAATTTACATTTAGTTTGATCATCATCCATGTGTCTCCCAAACTGCCAGAAGTACTTGTAACCAAGCCTAAGCCTGGCCACTACAACATCAGTCAGTCTGTTCACATTGCAAGTTGCTCCATAAACACACTTATCTACGTTCATGTTATTATAGTGGGTTATAGATCTACTCAGGCTTCTAACTGCATTCCTATAACAATCATTTTCATTATTTACTTCTCTCCTAATATTATTCCTAATGCTAGACACAGATATACCTAAGTTATATTCTACATTCTCCTTCTGGGTACTCTTCTTGGCTAACATATCAACTTTATCATGAAAGAGTAATCCAATGTGTGATGGGATCCATAGCAATTGTACATTAATCCCTTTGTCCCTGATTTACCTGGAGTTTACCTGGAGAGAGTTTCGGGGGTCAACGCCCCAGCGGCCCGGTCTGTGACCAGGCCTCCTGGTGGATCAGCGCCTGATCAACCAGGCTGTTGCTGCTGGCTGCACGCAAACCAACGTACGAGCCACAGCCCGGCTGATCAGGAACTGACTTTAGGTGCTTGTCCAGTGCCAGCTTGAAGACTGCCAGGGGTCTGTTGGTAATCCCCCTTATGTGTGCTGGGAGGCAGTTGAACAGTCTCGGGCCCCTGACACTTATTGTATGGTCTCTTAACGTGCTAGTGACACCCCTGCTTTTCATTGGGGGGATGGTGCATCGTCTGCCAAGTCTTTTGCTTTCGTAGTGAGTGATTTTCGTGTGCAAGTTCGGTACTAGTCCCTCTAGGATTTTCCAGGTGTATATAATCATGTATCTCTCCCTCCTGCGTTCCAGGGAATACAGGTTTAGAAACCTCAAGCGCTCCCAGTAATTGAGGTGTTTTATCTCCGTTATGCGCGCCGTGAAAGTTCTCTGTACATTTTCTAGGTCGGCAATTTCACCTGCCTTGAAAGGTGCTGTTAGAGTGCAGCAATATTCCAGCCTAGATAGAACAAGTGACCTGAAGAGTGTCATCATGGGCTTGGCCTCCCTAGTTTTGAAGGTTCTCATTATCCATCCTGTCATTTTTCTAGCAGATGCGATTGATACAATGTTATGGTCCTTGAAGGTGAGATCCTCCGACATAATCACTCCCAGGTCTTTGACGTTGGTGTTTCGCTCTATTTTGTGACCAGAATTTGTTTTGTACTCTGATGAAGATTTAATTTCCTCATGTTTACCATATCTGAGTAATTGAAATTTCTCATCGTTGAACTTCATATTGTTTTCTGCAGCCCACTGAAAGATTTGGTTGATGTCCGCCTGGAGCCTTGCAGTGTCTGCAATGGAAGACACTGTCATGCAGATTCGGGTGTCATCTGCAAAGGAAGACACGGTGCTGTGGCTGACATCCTTGTCTATGTCGGATATGAGGATGAGGAACAAGATGGGAGCTAGTACTGTGCCTTGTGGAACAGAGCTTTTCACCGTAGCTGCCTCGGACTTTACTCTGTTGACGACTACTCTCTGTGTTCTGTTAGTGAGGAAATTATAGATCCATCGACCGACTTTTCCTGTTATTCCTTTAGCGCGCATTTTGTGCGCTATTACGCCATGGTCACACTTGTCGAAGGCTTTTGCAAAGTCTGTATATATTACATCTGCATTCTTTTTGTCTTCTAGTGCATTTAGGACCTTGTCGTAGTGATCCAGTAGTTGAGACAGACAGGAGCGACCTGATCTAAACCCATGTTGCCCTGGGTTGTGTAACTGATGGGTTTCTAGATGGGTGGTGATCTTGCTTCTTAGGACCCTTTCAAAGATTTTTATGATATGGGATGTTAGTGCTATTGGTCTGTAGTTCTTTGCTGTTGCTTTACTGCCCCCTTTGTGGAGTGGGGCTATGTCTGTTGTTTTTAGTAACTGAGGGACGACCCCCGTGTCCATGCTCCCTCTCCATAGGATGGAAAAGGCTCGTGATAGGGGCTTCTTGCAGTTCTTGATGAACACGGAGTTCCATGAGTCTGGCCCTGGAGCAGAGTGCATGGGCATGTCATTTATCGCCTGTTCGAAGTCATTTGGCGTCAGGATAACATCGGATAGGCTTGTGTTAATCAAATTTTGTGGCTCTCTCATAAAAAATTCATTTTGATCTTCGACTCTCAGTCTGGTTAGCGGCTTGCTAAAAACTGAGTCATATTGGGACTTGAGTAGCTCACTCATTTCCTTGCTGTCATCTGTGTAGGACCCATCTTGTTTAAGTAGGGGCCCAATACTGGGCGTTGTTCTCGATTTTGATTTGGCATAGGAGAAGAAATACTTTGGGTTTCTTTCGATTTCATTTATAGCTTTTAGTTCTTCCCGCGATTCCTGACTCCTAAAGGATTCTTTTAGCTTAAGTTCGATGCTTGCTATTTCTCTGACCAGTGTCTCCCTGCGCATTTCAGATATATTGACCTCTTTTAGCCGCTCTGTTATTCTTTTCCGTCGCCTGTAAAGGGAGCGCCTGTCTCTTTCTATTTTACATCTACTCCTCCTATTTCTTAGAGGAATAAGCCTTGTGCATACATCGAGTGCCACCGAGTTAATCTGTTCTAAGCATAAGTTTGGGTCTGTGTTTCTTAGTATATCTTCCCAGCTTATATCGGTTAGGACTTGGTTTACTTGGTCCCACTTTATGTTTTTGTTATTGAAGTTGAATTTGGTGAATGCTCCCTCGTGACTAGTCTCATTTTGTCGGTCTGGGGCTCCTCGCATACATGTCTGAACCTCAATTATGTTGTGATCTGAGTATATTGTTGCTGATATGGTGACATTTCTTATCAGATCATCATTGCTAGTGAATATGAGGTCTAGTGTATTCTCCAGTCTAGTAGGCTCTATTATTTGCTGGTTTAAATTGAATTTTGTGCAGAGATTTAAAAGCTCGTGTGAGTGTGAGTTTTCATCAGAGCTGCCTCCTGGTGTTATTACTGCAACAATATTATTTGCTATATTCCTCCATTTTAGGTGCCTTAAGTTGAAATCCCCCAGGAGCAAGATGTTGGGTGCAGGAGCTGGAAGATTTTCCAGACAGTGGTCAATTTTTAACAGCTGTTCCTGGAATTGCTGGGATGTTGCATCCGGAGGCTTGTAGACTACCACAATGACTAGGTTTTGGTTCTCGACCTTTACTGCTAAAACTTCCACTACGTCATTTGAGGCATTAAGCAGTTCTGTGCAAACAAGTGACTCTGCAATGTACAGGCCAACCCCCCCCCCCCCCCTTTTGCCTGTTCACTCTGTCACATCTGTATAGGTTGTAACCTGGGATCCATATTTCATTGTCCAAGTGATCCTTTATGTGGGTCTCAGTGAAAGCCGCGAACATTGCCTTTGCCTCTGCAAGCAGTCCACGGATGAAAGGTATTTTGTTGTTTGTTGCTGGCTTTAGACCCTGTATATTTGCAAAGAAGAATGTTATCGGACTGGTGGTATTGTTGGTACTGGGGGGGGATTTTTTTTCCGGCATTAGTATCTGTATCTGTTGGTTTGGAGTGGAGGCCATCGACTGTGGTTCCACTCCAGGAATGACTGGATTTGGTGTACGATTTCTGCCATTTCCTGCCAGTTTTTTTTCCTTCCTGGCACTAAAAAACCTCTCCCTCTTGAGTGGCTGTGGCTACCCAGGTTTTCCCATGGCCTGGATGTTTTGTATCTTTTTGTCCCCTTTAGATGGTATGCCTGGCAATTTAAGTTATAGCACAGTCTTTCCTGTACTGAAGAGGTACACATTTCAGGGTGAAAAAGCTTACAGGAAGGGAGTTTGCATTTTCCTGTTGTCATATGGGCATGGCATTTTCTAGGGTGGTCATAGTTGCACGTCCCGTCTGTTTTTCCAGATTTCCCATGCCAGCAGATACCAAGTGCATAGTATGTGCACAGGCTTGGTTTCCGCTTGCCTTGGGTTTCTGTGACTGTATTCCCTGTTGGTGCATGTTTCCCTGTCTTACTTCTATCCTCCCTAGCACCAACAATGGAGCTCTCACCAGTTGTTTTTGGTAATTTATCCTCACTATTGCTATTGGAGTCCTCTTGTTTGCTATTTCCTGCGGTATTTCTAGTTTGCAATATTGGTTTTATCTTATCTTTGACTACACTTGTTTCCCTACTATGGCTCCTGTCCCCTATGAGGTCATTTATATGTATTCCTTCCTGCGTATAATTCCCGACTACCTGGACAAAATCTCCAGCTTCACCATTACTGTCTCCCAGGACAGTATCTCCAGCTTCACCATTTCTGTCTCCCAGGACAGCACCTCCAGCTTCACCATTACTGTCTCCCAGGACAGCACCTCCAGCTTTACTATTACTGTCTCCCAGGACATCACCTCCAGCCTTACAGTTTGTGACTACATGGCCAGTATCAAGGGCAGTACCATTCAGCCCAGACTTTTTATGTTTACCTGGAGTTTACCTGGAGAGAGTTCCGGGGATCAACGCCCCCGCGGCCCGGTCTGAGACCAGGCCTCCTGGTGGATCAGAGCCTGATCAACCAGGCTGTTGCTGCTGGCTGCACGCAAACCAACATACGAGCCACAGCCCGGCTGATCCGGAACTGACTTTAGGTGCTTGTCCAGTGCCAGCTTGAAGACTGCCAGGGGTCTGTTGGTAATCCCCCTTATGTGTGCTGGGAGGCAGTTGAACAGTCTCGGGCCCCTGACACTTATTGTATGGTCTCTTAACGTGCTAGTGACACCCCTGCTTTTCATTGGGGGGATGGTGCATCGTCTGCCAAGTCTTTTGCTTTCGTAGTGGGTGATTTTTGTGTGCAAGTTCGGTACTAGTCCCTCTAGGATTTTCCAGGTGTATATAATCATGTATCTCTCCCTCCTGCGTTCCAGGGAATACAGGTTTAGGAACCTCAAGCGCTCCCAATAATTGAGGTGTTTTATCTCCGTTATGCGCGCCGTGAAAGTTCTCTGTACATTTTCTAGGTCGGCAATTTCACCTGCCTTGAAAGGTGCTGTTAGTGTGCAGCAATATGTTCCCATCTGTTGTAGAAAGCTTCCAGGTTTTCTATGAAAGCAGCTTTGATGTTGTCCTCTTTTAATACCCTTGTGATTTTAGTCCACAGATTTTCCTCATTTGGGCATACCCAGAAACACTTCTCTGTTTTAATACTGCTTGTAGCTAGTTCTGGGATATCTGCACAAGGGGCGTGACACCAATTTCCACAAAAATGACAATTTATCCATGTGGAAGCCCGTTTGTTTGACTGACCACAGACTACACACAGCTTCATAATGATTTGAATGGTTGATTTACTGCAATTCTACTAGCAACCTCTTGAATATTATATTAATAACCTTAAATGAAGCTCTAGCTATTTGTATTTCTGTTTCTAACTCTTTTTGTATATTGGACAGCTTACCGTCACGTTCCTGATTTTTAATGTTTGTGTTTATAAGGGCGCCTACAACCCCATCCGTTTACAGTCTGCTTTATTGTCCAACGAAACTGTTTGAAACCAGTCCCGGCTTCTCCAATGGGAATGTTGTTGGAGTCATTATATGAGTCAAGAGTCTTCAATGATGACATAGATTCAGAAATGATGATAGAGTCAAGCTCAGTGTCATAGGTTAGCTTTAGCGCAATTAGGATTGCAAACAATGTAGACGCCCAGTTGTTAATTCTTATGCATAACTCAACAAATTTATTATCGTTCTTAACTAGGGAGGTGGCAACAAGAGCAGATGCAGCCCTGCCAGAAGACAGGGCTCCCAAGAAGCAATGAGTTTCTTGGGAGGGAAAAAAAAAACTATATTATAGGCAATCAAAACAGAGTTTTGCAGGTGACCAACTACGACAATGCGTTTATGCGTGATGCCCGTACCTGGTCTTGATGTAGAGGAACCTCGTACAAGTGTTGCTCGTTGTGTTCCTGGGAGGAGAACACCGGCATCACAGTCTCCGCCTGCCGAACCTCCGACCTCACTAAAGGTGTCTTATAGGAATAAAAAGAAGAGTATATTAGCTTTAAACCCAAATAATAAATAAATTTTTACCCTCCTTAGAACTTATGAAGAAAGAAAGTCTTGATTTTTTTACAACCTCTCTGCAGTGCCACATAGTCTCTGTAAAATTTATAAAGAAATAGTAGAGACTATACTAATTATATATAAAAGCTACAATGAAACCTGTGCCTCTTTGTAAAAGGGTAGGTAGGTAGGGAGGTAGGTAAGACACATTACCATTTTGATATTTCACCATTTTGATATTTCACAGGTAGGTAGGGAGGAGGGAAGAGGGAGGACAGTCGCCTAGATTGCATTCACATGGCGTACAGCAGACATAGTGAGGGAAAACACAAATTGCAACTATTACGGAGACAACGTATTTGTATAGACATGACAACTACCTACATTAAAGTTGTCCCAATAAAATTTTGTTCAGCAATATCTCTTTCCTTACTTCACCAACATCACCTTAAAACGTCACCACAACTCACAAACATGTAGATGGGAAATGAGGTACGGTTGGAAGGGATGGTCCTGGTGTTGGAGGTGTTAGTGGTGGTGGTGATGTTGGAGATGGTGGTAGTGTTGGCGGAGATGGTAGTGGTGGTGGTTTTGGCGGAGGTGACCAGTTCTATGACGCAGGAGACACACAGGGTGTGGAGACAAGGCATCATCTTGGGAGTTCTGTTTCCTTCATCATACTGTTCCAGACACACTGGGCAGTCCAGGCTCGTCTGTCACAATTAAACAAGAGCCACTCTATTTATTCCGATTGTCACACTCGTCCCATTTATCTAATAAAACAAAACTAATATAATAATGTAAAACTTACATCAGTGCAGGTTTCTCAAACCTTTCATTCATTGGCCCCATTCAGGAAGCAGTAGCTGTTTTATTTTGAAATAGTTTACTTTATTTGAGGAATCCCACAAGACAATATTATATACCGAAAGGTATATTTCTCTCAGCATATATATGCTGGGAGTCAGTTTTAATCACTGTCTAAGTATTCTTGTCCAGTAATGGAAGGTTACGTTCAGGCTTAATTAATGACCCTAGTGCAGCCGATAGGCTTTAAACCCCATTAGGAAAAATATCAGAAGTTAATAACTTGAGTTTACCTGGAGTTTACCTGGAGAGAGTGCTGCTGTTTACCAAATAATTTTAATTTTGTAACACTAATCACAACAACTACTCAAAACTGAAACTGTACGTCATATATATAGTCAATATTTCATCACTGAGTGGCCCTCCAAAGAGAATGACAGAATTGCTGAAACACATAAACTATATTTGTTATATATACGTCACAGAATCACTGATAGGCTCGGAACTACTAAACGCCTCATATGATGTAGTTTAAGTTTTGACAGTAAAGATCGAGAACCAAAACTTGGTCATTGTGGTTGTATACAAGCATCTGGATGCAACTTCCCAACAATTCTAGAAACAGCTTTCGAAAATAGACCACTCTCTGGAAAATCTTCCAGCTTCTGCCCCAACATCTTGCTCCTGGAGGATTTCAACTTAAGGCACCTAAAATGGAGGAATGTAGCAAATAATGCTGTTGCAGAGATAACCCCAGGAGGCAGCTCAGATTATAACTCTCACACACACGAGCTTTTAAATCGCTGCACCAAATTCACCTTAAACTAACAAATAATAGAGCCAACAAGATCGGAGACTACACTGGACCTCATCTTCACTAACAATGATGATCTGATACGAAATATTACCATATCAAAAATAATATAATCATATCACAACATAATAGAGGTTCAGACATGTATGTGCGGAGTCCCAGACCAACAAAACGTGATCAGTTACGAGGAAGCTTTTCACCAAGTTCAACTTCAACAACGAAAACATAAGGTGGGACCAAGTCAACCAGATCCTAAATGATATTAACTGGGAAGATATCATAACACGGATCCAAACCTATGTCTAGAAAAAAATTAACTCTCTGGCACACGAGGTATGTTCAAGGCATATTCCTGTAAGTAAAAGGAAGAGAATATGTAAACTAAAAATATACAGGCGGTCCTTACGCAAGCGAAGGCGAAGAATAACAGAGAGACTAATAGAGGAGAATATATCTGTAATACGAAGGGAGGCACTGGTCAGAGAAATAGTATAAAATTAAAAGAGTATAAAAATTATGCCACTTTAATGCTATAAGACTGTCACAATAAGATTTTACACTAACAAGCTAAAAGAAATATATATAAGACAAAACTATAAAATTATAATCAGACCCAACACTAAACCATTAGGGTTTAGCTCTTAGTTTGATTTTATTATTATAATTAAAGAAGAAGAGAGAAAAAATTGTATTAAATATAAAATGTTTCTAGGTACAATGTCAGGAAAGAGGACGTTTCCTGACGCGGGTCTTGATCATATGACGACCCGTAGCTGGAGCTTTTGGTCATCTGACCAAGAACTTCCCCTGGCTTACCTATTTAAAAATCACTGTTATAATTATAACCATTAGGAATTTTTAGTGATACCCGTATTTTATGTTGTCAACATCCATTATATACCAGTTTCCATGTGACGTCACATGATTAAGAACATAACTCTATATGACCAAAATACTCTAGCTATATACTTGTCCAAACTTCTTACCACTACAGATATCAGTACTAGAACTCAACACACAACTCAGGATATAAATAACCATAATTTAAACCTAGAAGATGATTGATCACGTTGACCCTGAACTAAACCTCCATAATCTGACACCCAATCAAAACCTATTGGAAAGTAACTGCCTTTATTACACAGCATCACAAGCCAGCACTATCCCAAACAATGCTAAAAGTCTATCAGTACTTAACTACAACATCAAGTCCTTAAGAAAACACTATGATGACCTCCTGGCACTCCTTGAATCACTAAAGGCACCCTTCTCCTGCATTATTCTTACTGAGACCTGGCTTAAGCAGGACACAATAGATATCTACCCTCTACCAGGATACACAGCAATTCACAACTGCAGACCAAACCAAGTTGGGGGTGGTATTGCAATCTATTACTCTAACCAATTATCTTGTATTAGCACCACTTGCTTTAGTGATGAATATGGAGAATACATTTTTGCTAATTTTACTGTAAAAAACCTTAAGACACCTATAACAATCGGTGCCATTTACCGGATACCCCAAACAAACATCCCAAATTTCAGTGAGAAATTAAAGTCACTAATAACAAACAGACAAATGAATAAGCACCACCTTCTCTTAGCTGGAGACTTCAACATCAACCCTGGCTTACTAGATGCTCAGCCTGTAACTGATTTCATCAACAATAAGAACAACACACTTCTCATACCAACAATAACTAAACCAACCAGGCTCACTGAGACAAATGCAACCATAATAGACCACATATGGACCAACATACTAGCCCCCCTTAAATCAGGGATAATCACAGATAGCACTACAGACCACTACCCTACCTTCCTCCTGACAAACATTAGTAAACCAACATTTGAATACAACAAAGTCTCATTTAGACTCCATGATGAGGCCTCAATAAGGAAGTTCACAGCTGACCTAGAGACTGTTGACTGGCCTACAGAATTCTCCAAGGCCAATGGTATTGATGACTGGACAGACATTTTTCTTAACAAATTACTTAGACTATACAACAAACATTGTCCTATAAAAACGAAACAGATCACAAACAAACGGCTTGGTTGCCCATGGCTAACCAGCACCATTCTGAAATCCATTGACAAGAAACACCAATATGAAAAGCAATATAGACAGGGCTTAATACACAAAGATATTCTTAAACACTATTCATCAGTTCTCACCAAAGTAATGAAGAAAGCCAAACAACTATACTACTCCAGTAGATTCACAGACACTAGAGGAGATATAAAAAAGACCTGGAAAACACTCTCTCAGATTCTAGGGACCCACAAACTGAAAAAAAACATGAATATTGTCCTAACTAAACCTAATGAAACACCACTACATCCCACTGACACAGCTAACAAGATAAACAACTTCTTCTCAACCATAGGATCTAATCTCGCCAATAAAATCCCACATACCAATGCCCATGCCGGGGACTACCTAGATGGGAATTTCCCAAATTCCTTCTATCTTGCATCAACTGAGCCCACGTAAGTCACCGAGATTATAAAGTCACTTAAAAATAACTAACGGAATCTGTCTCATGTCCCACCATTACTGTACAAGCGAGCGGCCCATGTCCTTTCGCATGCTATTTCATTACTTTTTAACAAGTCACTAGAAACTAGCACCTTCCCGAAACTACTCAAGATGGCAAGGGTTACACCAATACATAAAGGTGGTGACCCTACAGACTTAAACAACTATAGGCCAATATCAAACTTACCATTGCTATCCAAAATCTTTGAGAAACTCGTGCACAGGAGACTATATTCATTAATAACGGCACAAAACATACTCAACCCCTGCCAATTTGGATTCAGGAAAAATAAAAGCACTAATGATGCAATCATAAAAATGCTAGATCTGCTTTACACAGCATTGGAAAATAAGGAATATCCACTAGGAATTTTTATTGGCCTAAGAAAAGCTTTTGACACAGTAGACCACGACATCCTACTCCACAAACTTGACCATTACGGTATAAGAGGCCATGCGCTTGCTTATTTCAAATCTTACCTTACTAATAGGTATCAGTATGTCACCATTAAAGACACAGCATCAACAACACGGCCACTTGATACTGGAGTTCCGCAGGAAAGTGTCCTTGGTCCCCTGCTCTTCCTCATATACATCAATGATCTTCCAAACGTATCCCAACACCTGAAACCCATTCTCTTTGCTGACGACACGACTTATGTCATCTCTCACCCTAATCTTGCCACCCTCAACACCATTGTTAACGAGGAGCTGATCAAAATATCGACTTGGATGACAGCCAATAAACTTACGCTTAACACTGACAAAACCTACGATATTATGTTTGGTAGCAGAGCAGGAGATGCACAAATTAACATTAAGATCGACAACACTCTAATTACCAGACATAATGAGGGCAAATTCCTAGGCCTATACCTTGACAACAACCTGAATTTCAGCACCCATATCCAACACATAACCAAAAAAGTATCCAAAACGGTTGGGATCCTCTCCAAGATACGATACTACGTGCCGCAAAATGCCCTTCTCACACTATACCACTCACTTATTTATCCATACCTCACCTATGCTATTTGTGCTTGGGGATCAACTGCAGCAACACACCTAAAGCCAATAATAATCCAACAAAAAGCTGCAGTAAGAATAATCACCAAATCCCATCCCTGGCAACACACCCCCCACTCTTCATAGATCTAAACTTACTCCCTGTTCAGTACATCCACACTTACTACTGTGCAATCTACATCTACAGGACCTTAAACTCCAATATCAACCTTGACCTAAAACGCTTTCTTGATAGTTGTGACAGAACCCACAGGCATAACACCAGACACAAACATCTCTACGACATTCCCCATGTCCGACTAAACCTTTACAAAAATTCAATGTATGTCAAAGGCCCTAAAATCTGGAACACCCTACCTGAGAACTCTAGAACTGCAGACACATTCATCACCTTCAAAACTACCCTGATACACCCCGTCAACTAACTACACGAATACCACCTGGTGGTTCACACTTACACTCACTCACCCATTTGACCATAACCAGAAATATTAATCTCAATCTTAAAATAATGAATCCTGTGATACTCCAATACTGAAACTATGTACTGTGCCAAAACAAAAGCATTCACATTGCTAAACTCACAAACTAATATTTAGTCACTTAGCCATAATACCAACTTATCTCATAATTTGTAATATTTTAAAATTAAGAATTAAACTAAGTCTGCCCGAAATGCCTAGCCATGCTAGGTGTGATACACTCTGTAATCATTATTTTATTACATGTAAACCACACAATAACCAAATTCTGTAAACTCAGCATTGTAATCCTTATAGAGAATAAACTTTGAATTTGAATTTGAATTTGAATAAGAAAGAAGGAACACTGCAACAGGCCTACTGACCCTTTCGGAGCAGGACCATGTCTCCCCCAGGATTAGCCCAATGACCCACCCAGTCTGGTCACCTCCACTCAAGGAAGGAGCACGGCACTAGATCCAGCAGCACAAGCTAGTCAGGTCCAACTCACACCCACCCACACCCACTCATGTATTTATCTAACCTATTTTTAAAACTACACAACGTTTTAGCCTCAATAACTGTACTCGGGAGTTTGTTCCACTCGTCCGCGACTTTATTACCAAACCAGTGCTTTCCTATATCCTTTCTGAATCTGATTTTTTCCAACTTGGAACCATTGCTGCGAGTCCTGTCTTGGCTGGAAATTTTCAGCACGCTATTTACATCCCCTATATTTAATCCTGTTTTCCATTTATACACCTATTACCGATATATTGCCGGTCAAGTCTCCTGTGAGCACCAACAAGTGTCTGAAGCTTAATTAATATCACACATCAGCATTATTAAACAATAGCAGCAACAATAATAATAAATTATAATTACCTTCTCTTCTGAATCCATCTGAAGCGTTTTAACATGTACAATTTACCACACTCCAATTTCAACACTAGTTAATAGTACAAACAAGTCCAAATCCTCTTAATTTCACTTCTTTGTAATTTTTCTTCTCATTGTCATCTTTTAGCACTAAACACAAATTGATTCGTGATAAATTTACATTTCAGTGGAACTGATATCACTATAATTCCCCTACACTGTTTTCCTGCGTCAACTCCTGCCTTAGTGTGCACGTCAGTTGCCCTGTCTTCTAATAATGTTATTTCCCCCTATAATCTACCTTGTCCATAATTACTATCTCATTTGCTTTGTCTGTTTTCGTAAGGTGAAGTCTGGGATCTTTCCTTAATTCATAGTATAACTTTGAGGACAATTGTGTTGTAGAGGTGTGAGCAAAACTCACACCTCTACAACACAGTTGTCCTCAAAGATTTGTAAAGTTTATACCATGAATTAAGGGAAGATTCTAGACTTCACCTTACGAAAGCAGACAAAGCAAATGCGATAGTAATTATGGACAAGTTAGATTATAGAGGAAAAATAAGCATGATATTAGGAGACAGGGCAACTTACTCGCCTCTTACACTTCACCCCATCAAGTCTAGTTCA
This sequence comes from Cherax quadricarinatus, assembly GCF_038502225.1. NCBI lineage: Eukaryota > Metazoa > Arthropoda > Malacostraca > Decapoda > Parastacidae > Cherax > Cherax quadricarinatus. The sequence continues at coordinate 27,250,915 of NC_091294.1, read as the reverse complement.
GTCAGTAGTGTTGGTTTCCGTCAAATCTACATTCCCTTATCAGCACTGTATCTTCTAATCTTTCATTACTGATTATCTAGAGTCCGTTCAAGGCTACAGTCACGCCAAGTGGTTACGCAAATTGTAACTCACTGAGCTCGCACAGCTGTTGCAAAATCATTTACACAAATTCATCAACGAACAGTAAATTATTCTTATAATCATAACTAAGTGATAAACCCACAAGGGTCATGCAGCAGTGAACAGTAAAGAGCATCAGTTCTTACAACCAATGAATGCGATAGCGACAATGAAATAGGTAGATGCTATAATTTTTTAGTTGGAAATTATGGGGACGAGGTTCACAGGTACAATCCTGAAATATTTCATCCACATAATTTGAGTGGGGGGGGGCACAACTAAGCAACAATTTATTGTACTTACCAATTGTAGTATATATATATATATATATATATATATATATATATATATATATATATATATATATATATATATATATATATATATATATATATATATATATATATATATATATATATATATATATATATATATATATATATATATATATATATATATATATGTATATATATATATGTGCAATAAGATCACAGTAAACAGGTGATTTCAAAATATGCAAAACAACCACTCTGAAAGAATAGAGAAATTCATTCCAAGCGCTTTCGTGACTACTCACATTATCAAGGAACTATGAAAGTGAAGCATCCAAGGAAGCTATTTAAGGAGTCCGGCCAGCACCTCACTATAAGATCCCACAACGGTTAAACACGTGACGCGCGGCGAGCCAACTTGGATAGGTCCTTTGCACAACTCACCCCCAAGCTATTCTACCCAAGAAAATTTAAAAATTATTTGTCCAGTGTATTATTAAATTCTTCCCAAATTCTATTAATTATAAATGGATCTAATTTATATAAACCAAAGGAAATATTCATATTATTGTCAAAACTGCTTTTTATGAAACAAGATTCAATTATATTCCTGTCGACCATGGACTTGCTTGATACTACTTTCTCAACTTTTTGAAAATCAATTGGATGGTTAAAATCTCTTACATGAATAAATAGAGCATTGGAATCTTGTCCAGTTCTAATGCTATATTTATGTTGTTTTAATCTTAGTTGGAGATTTTTACCAGTTTGACCGTAATAAACTTTATCGCAAATTTTACAAGGAATCTTATAGACACATCCATCAGCATTTTGGGGGGAATTCTTCATCAAAAGTTTTTTTTACTGTATCAAGATTTTTGAATACAACTTTAATATTAAAAGTCTTAAGAAGAGAAGGCATATCAACCAAGTTTTCATGGTAAGGGAGAACCAACATATTTTTAGTTGAATAAGGCTGGTTGCCCCTTTTTGGATTATAAAAAGTGTTTCTAGCAACTTTAAAAGATTTATCAATTACATTTCTTGGGTATTTTAAATCATTACCTATTTCATAAATTTTGGATATTTCCTCATCTATGAACTCAGGACTACAAATTCGTAAAGCTCTCAAAAACATTGATGAGAAAACAGACAGTTTGACTCTATCTTGATGCGAGGAATAATAGTGGACATAGGAACAGTTATTTGTAGGTTTTCTGTAAATTTTAAATTTGAATTCATTATTACCCTTAATAATTAAAACATCTAGAAAAGGCAATGAGTTATTTTCTTCAAACTCAACAGTAAAGTTTATAGAATGGGCTAAGCTATTTAATTTTCCAAGAAAATGGTGTATATCTACATTTTTGGGCATAAGACACAAAATATCATCAACATATCTGAACCATTTAGCTCTATTAGGGAGGATTGTGTTAAGCAACCTTGTTTCAAAAAATTCCATGTATAGGTTACTAAGAACAGGTGAAAGAGGATTTCCCATTGCCATACCAAACTTCTGAGTGTAAAACTTATCATTAAATACAAATTTTGCATCAACAATGCAAAGTTTAATAAGTCTAATGATAGTAGGAACTGGCAATGGTAAATCATAGTTAACGAGTTCTTCAGATAAGAAACTTAATAAATCATCAACAGGAACTTTCGTAAACAAGGAAGTAACATCAAAACTAACCATGTTAAAATCATTTAAGTCAGTCAAGGAGCTTAATTTATCAACCAAGTCTATGTTGTTTTGGGGGGTGAGGGGTGGGGGTGGGTTGGGGTGGGGGTCGAGGGGGAGTGGGGGGCGGTTTTGGAGGTGGGGGCGGGAGGAGGGAGTGGGGGCGGAGGGCGGGGGGCGGGGGTGGCGGGGGGTCGGGGGGCCGGGGGGCCGGGGGGCGGGGAGCGGATGATTGTAGTCATATATAAACTTAAGTAAATTTACTTACATGATTCATTACCTTTGTACTTAGTTCAGCTATCAAAACTTTGGGGGCCCAGTTCCTGGACACATTATGTACCTCTTTAACCTTTTGACTACTGTACTGTAATACAATATAATACAATTATAATTACTTCTGAATATTTCCGTTTAATTTCCTTGGTTAGCTCAGTCGGTAGAGCGTCAGACTGTAAATAAGAGGACGGCGGTTCGATCCCCGCCTGAACCTTTCTGTTTATTAATAGACAGTTGTTAATTAAACTTAATTTGAGTTAATATACATAACTAAGTATGAGAGTGAGAGTCAGGATGACTTGGTCATCATTGTTTGTGTAAGATCAGAATAAAGTGAAGCAATAAAATCCTCCATAAGACAACCTTCACTTGCAAGATCATCTTCTTGTGGTTCGTACGTCAGCTTGCGTGCGGCCAGCAGTAACAGCCTGGTTGATCAGACCCTGATCCACCATGAGGCCTGGTCTCAGACCGGGCCGCGGGGACGTTGACCCTCGAAACCCTCTCCATGTAAACTCTCCAGGTAAACTCCAGAGTGAGTTTGTTGGTCGTCATCCAAGCATATATCTTTAGCAGTTCATTGTTTACAGTGTTTCCAAGCACAGCTGGGTCTGAGTGGGAGTAGACATGTAGTGTCATCTGCGAATAGAACTGGTTTAAGGAGTTGGGATGCATTGGGGAGATCGTTGATGTAGATGAGAAAGAGGAGTGGGCCTAGGACACTACCCTGGGGTACAGCTGAAGATTGAGACACTTATGCAACATATGGGAATCTTAATTAAGGAAACGTTTCGCCACACAGTGACTTCATCAGTCCAATACAAAGTAGAAAGGCGTAAGGAGAGGAGGAGTTTGAGGTAATCAGTCCCTCAGCCTGGAGTCGATGTGTTCAGTCCATCAATCTTGTAGATTGATGGACTGAAGTGTCTCAGTCTTCAACTTGTCGGTTTTTGAAACCATTCATCACTCTTACAGCTACAGGTTGGATAGCGGAGTTGACTCCATTTGCATGTACATACTGGTGTATGTTGTTAAGATAGGACTTTAGGTAGTCAAGACAATGTCCTCTTATGTCGTAATGATTCAGTTTGAGGTGCAAGAGATTGTGGTCAACTGTGTCAAACGCTTTTCTTAGGTCAATAAAGAGCCCCAGGGGATATTCATTTTTATCGAGAGCTGTGTATATTAGGTCAAGCATTTGTATAATAGCATCATTCGTGCTTTTTTTTGGTCTAAATCCAAACTGGCATGGGTTAAGTATGTTGTTGGATGTAAGGTAGGAGTAAAGTCGCTTGTGTATTATTTTTTCAGATATCTTGGAGAGTAAGGGCAAGTTTGATATGGGTCTGTAATTGTTCAAATCAGTTGGATCTCGTCCTTTTTCAATCGGGATGACCCTTGCTGTCTTGAGTATGGATGGGAAGGTTGAGGATGCTATAGATTTGTTAAACATTGTTGCAATAATGGGTAACAGTTCAGATGCAGCTTTTATATATATGAATGGCGGCAAGTTATCTAGGTCACCTGATTTGTTCTTTAATGATTTAATGACGAGTGAGATTTCAGTGGGATTAGTTGGAGCTAGAAATAAAGTATTTGGATAGTTGCCAGTGAGGTACTTGCTCGGCTGAGTATTTGAGCTAGGAATTTGACTTGCTAACTTTGATCCTACAGTAGAGAAGAAGACATTAAATTTGTCGGCCGTGTCTATAGGTTGCATGTGAGGTTCATCTGGTTTAGTTAAGTTTATCTCTATTTCCAGTCGGTTTCTTTGAGCCCAAAATTTTGGAGAGGGTTTGCCAGGTACTTTTCATGTCACCTCTCATTTCACTAAATCTATTTTCATAATACATTTGCTTTGATTTACGTATTAGTTTTGTGAGTATTGATGTGTATCTTTTAGTAAATTCTATAGTAATTAAGCCTATTCTGAACTGTTTTTTTAATTTGGTGTTTTATGTTAATAGATTTGAGGATACTTTTTGTTAGCCAGGGGCTGTTTAGCCTCTTTTCTGTGATCTGTTTCGTTTTGATTGGGCAATGTTTGTTATAGAGGTTTAGGGTGTTATGTAAAAAAAAAATTGATATCTTTATCGATATTATTACTGTCATCTAGCTCTCTCTGCCAATCAGTGGCACCTAGTGCTAGTTTTAGGTTGCTATCGATGTCTCATCATGCAGGCGAAATGAGATCTTTCTTGTTTCTTGAGGCAGTTTAGATAAGTTGGTTATGAGAAAGGTAGGGTAGTGGTCTGTGGTGTTGTCTGTGATTATACTTGCTTGTAGTCGGGATATCGTGTTGGTTCAGATATGGTTGTGGAAATTTATTTGGTCCAAATAGTTCCACAGCTCAGATCCAGCATGAGCGTCTGGTCGTCTGAGCCGAGCGACCCTTAAACCCTCCCAAACAAGCAAGGCATTCTCTGGTTGGCGGTTGGTAAGCTTATTTAATTTATAGATTTACTCTTCAGGGAAGGAGTAGGTAGGTTTACTGGTAATACACTAATATTAGGTTTACTAAGGCATCTGTAGATAATGATAGAGTAGACCTAAGACCTTAACATAGGTAGTAATAGGCCGATAATGTAGGCAAACATTAGGATAAGTTAGCTAGGGAGAACTGGCAGCCCTAGCTTGAATGGCGGGGCGCAGGTCACAAAGACAGAATAGCGTCCTTCTTACGATAGACTTCGACTAGACAAGACGTGCCGTGAACATCAGGCGGCGCCCCCACGTGTCTTCACATCTGAGACCTGGGGAAATCTGGTAGAGACACCTCGATGTACCGTAGATGATCTCCTCCATCAGCCCATACAGTAAGACGAGATATTCACCTTTTTCCGTAGGATCTGGCCAGTGACTTAGGAGATTTGTGGGTTGAGTTAACTGAGGGCTCGGCGTGCTACAGAGAGAGTATGCCCAGTAAGTACCAGCGTCTCAGAGTCGTCTGAAGCTAGCGTCTGAGTCTGCATAGTTATACTAGGGGATACATACCCTCTTGGATATAGGAATTTCTGAGGTGCAGGCAGGACACTAATAACGATTGAATATTGCAGGAATTAATGCTCCCGGTTGCACGTGGTTCCCAAGGGGAAGTCCAAGGGGGCTAAAGCTAGGCTTAGGAAGTTGAAGATCAGGATATATGCTGCAACACCAAGTAAGTTAGTCCTTTATACGTGCATGCAGGCGAGGTTTCTTGCAATACCAATCATTTGTGAAAAAATCTGTCCTATAAGCCACTTGTGAGGCTGAGGTACCCATCTCAGAGCTCGGTGTCAACAGAGTTTGCCAGGGTAGGCGACTCACTTGGAGGCAGCCCAGACAAATTTTCACAAAGTGGTCCTTCGAAAACCGGATGTGGAATAGCTAGGTTAAGCTATCATAGCTAGGCCACAGTTAGGAACCAGTTTTACAGAGTTAGGTTAAGCTATCATAGCTAGGCCACAGTTAGGTTAAGCTATCATAGCTAGGCTACAGTTAAGAACCAGTTTAACAAAGTTAGGTTAAGCTATCATAGCTAGGCCACAGGTTAAGCTATCATAGCTAGGCCACAGTTAGGAACCAGTTTAAAAAAGTTAGGTTTAAGTTAGCACACCTAGGTCAAAGTTACTCAGAGGCTAGGCCAAGCTGACTATACACAGAAGTTGTTATTTGCAGTAATTTACAGGCAGGCCAGGTAGGCTAGAGAAGCTTGTGAATTTAATTATTTACAGTGATTACAAGTAATCCAGAGTAGGAGACTTGTGTGTTAATTACTTACAGTGGATTTGCAAGGTAGCCACAGTTAGGCTAGGCTTGTGCAATATTTACAAAAGGTTATAGTAGCTAGGACAGATTTAACCTAGTTATTATTTACAGGGAGTTATAAAGCCAGGTTTAAGTTATAGCACACTAGCTAGGTTAGGATTTACCTTATCCAACCATCCACGCTAAACAGAGTAAGCTGGGCACAGTTAGGCCAAGCTGTTTACATACATTATTTATTTACTGTTTCACAAGTTGAATTGTTGAATTTGCTTGTGTTAACCAAGTGATTTAATTTGTACACTGCACTTTTATTGTGATTTTCATCATCTTTGATTCATGTTAATGTGGGATTTGTGAATTATACCTGAGACTAGGTTAAGTCCTGTAATTATTTGCTGGCATTGTACAGTTAAGTGCTAGGTTAAGCTTTCACATCGATACACATTTTGATTGGGATTTGAGAGCTAACAGTGTACATTTTTGATTCATAGTAGAGTCAATATAACAAAGGGAATTGTTAAGCTTGTTGAGAAGCCTTAAGACTCGTTCATTCTTACCTAACACCGTGACGTGCTGTGGGGTGGACTGGGTAAAGTACAATTAGTGTCACACTCCTCATTAAACTTCGACAATGGCAGATGGGGGTTCAGGAGAGTCTGGTTCAGTGCTAACAAAGTTAAAACGATCAGTAGCAGCATACAAAGGGCATCTGAACAGAACGCGTAACAGGTGCAAGGCTACTTGCCAACGCAGTAATGTAGACTGCGATGATTTGCAGAACTGCTTGAAGAGTTTGGGGGAAAAGTGGGAAGCCTATGAACAAGCATTCTCAGCATATGAGCTACAGGCTATTGAGGATGAGGAATCCCAGGGAAGTCTTCAGCAGGCTGTGGACGAATTCACTAAGGATGATGTAGATTGTCATCAGGAGATGAATATGTACAAAGATAAGTTAAGTACATTAAAGGCTAGTATTCCAAGGATGGTGTTGAACACCGCAGGTACCCCAAACAACCACACACCTGTCAATATGTTGCCCAAGTTGCCCCAGCTGAATTTACCAACGTTTGACGGAACCTTAACAGAGTACATTGGTTTCTGGGATCAGTTTAGAGCCCAGATAGATGACAGAAATGATTTGTCAGATGCCGTCAAGTTGCAGTATTTGCGGTCGCAGCTCAAGGGTAAAGCCTTAGATCTGGTCCGGCACTACCCGATTACTGACGCTAATTACCAACATGCCAAAGACCAATTAGAAGACATGTTTGGCAACACTGAGGAGATAAAGGTAGCTATACTTTATCGGTTGTTGGATCTAGAGGCTTGCCGACATGACCGTCAAAGTCTAGAGAAGTTCCGTATTGAGGTTATGAGCTTGTCCAATAGTTTCAGAGATTTGCATGATGAGAATGATTCAAAATGGATCCTTAGCCAGGTGATTCAGAGGAAACTGGCTAGCACGACAGTGCATGAGTTACACTTAAAACATCGGACGAATAGGTTCACGATAGACCAAATTGTTGAAGGGTTAGGGGATCTCATATCTCACCTGAGCATAGGTCAGGGGGAGAAATTACCTACCAAGGAGAAGTCGGTCGACTTCCCCAGACATTCGAGAGATAGACCTAAACCACCTCCCACTAAAGTAGGCACGTATTATGCCCAGGGCGAACCCTCCACCCACAGGGCCAAGGGAGAAGCCACTAAAGCGGCCAGTATGAGACGGTGCGTGTTTTGTGATGAAGAACACGCTAGTTCAGGGTGTTCAAGCTTCACCACCTATAACCAAAGGGTTCAACGGCTAAGAGAGTTGAGACTTTGTTTCAAGTGTTGTGGAGAACATTTTGCCAGGGACTGTAACACCATGCTCAGGGAGTGTCGGGGCTGCCGGAAGGGAAAGCACCACAGTGCACTGTGTCCTAATGATGCCGGATTAGCACAAGTTAAGGAGAGCAAACCGCAAGAAAGGGCGGAGAGCAAGAACAAGTCAGAAGTAACGATGAGTGTGGTGAGTACGGCACCGAGAATTTGTTCTGGTGAGCAATTTCAAGGCTCGGTGGCCTTGCCCACCATAATGGCGGTGGTCGCGAACGGGAAGAAGTCTGAAACAACCCGTTTGTTCTTCGACAGTGGGGCACAGAGATCCTTCATAGCAGAGAGTCTAGCCACTAGGTTGAAGCTGGAGACAGTTGGTAAAGTTGACATGAAGGTGGAAGGGTTTGGTGGGGAAGTCCCACGCAGGTCTTATCCAGTAGTCAATGTGACGGTCAGGTTAGCCGGGCATCGACGGGAAATTTCAGCCTTGATGGTGAAGAGGCTGCCCAATATCATTACCACTAGGGGACTGGCTGAAGCAGTCAAACGTTTGAGGGAGTTGGGTGTGAAGCTAGCAGAACCAGACATTGCTACAGACAATGTTAGTAATGTAGGCATATTGGTAGGAGGGGATTACCTAGACGAGTTCGTGTCTACGAGAAGGGTTATCAAGGAAGGTGTGGGCCTGTACAGGACTCCAGCGGGGTACATCGTAGGAGGCAGAATACCAGCTCACTTCCCTGCGACCCCGGGAAAGGAGGGCTCTGGTATTACAGCGACTGAGGCTGTACTGGTGATGCAGATTGGTGTGCACGAAGGCCTGTCAGAGGCGCAAGTTGGCATATCCGACAGTGAGCCGGTCCATAAACTATGGGACCTGGATGTAGTAGGGATTAAAGGTGACCAGCCGCCCCCCGAACACGAAGAGACGTATCGAGATTACTTGAACCATGTGCAGTTCAGGGACGGGCAGTATTGGGTGCGACTCCCATGGAAACCGGGCCACCCAACGCTGCCCACTAATTTCAAGAGGGCACGTGGTCAGTTGAATTCATTGGTGAACAGCCTGACCAGGAAGGGTCTGGTGGGGAAATATGATGATATTATTAAGGAACAGCTGGCCCTTGGGTTCATCGAGAAAGTGCCCAATGCCAGCCCTGGGGAAAACACCCATTATCTTCCACACATGGCAGTCACCAAGGAGTCGGTAACCACTCCCATCAGAGTAGTCTTCAACTGCAGCTCGCAGGCGAGTCCCCGAGAGCCATCGTTGAACGACTGTCTGCTCACAGGGCCCTCCCTGACGCAGAAATTAGCAGATGTGTTGTTGAGATTCAGGACGGAACAGTACGCCTATGCGGCAGACATTAGCAAAGCCTTCCTACGTATTGGGTTGCAGCCACAGGATAGGGACTACACAAGGTTCTTGTGGCTGGCTAACAGGGAGATGCCCAAGCAAGGGTATGATACCTATAGATTCAGGGCAGTGTTGTTTGGTGCCACTAGTTCACCATTCCTATTACAGGCTACCATAGACTACCACCTTGTGAACTGTAACAGCCCGCTTAAAGAATTACTGAAGACCCTATTTTATGTAGACAACATGCAGGGTACCACCTCAGATGAAAGGCTGTTGATGGATATTTACCGAGAGTCTAATCAGGAGATGCTCTCAGCTAACATGCCATTGAGAGAATGGGTGACAAACAATCCAACGTTGCGGGGCATGGTGGAACATGACTATACTGGCTACTCAGTGCCTGAGGTAACATCGGTGTTGGGACTAGAGTGGGAAGTCAAGGAAGACAGACTTAGGCTAAAGAGGAAGCCTGATGGGGAAGGGAAGCTGACCAGGAGGTCTTTGCTGAGCAAAGTGCAGACTGCCTTCGATCCTTTGGGTTTGTTGACACCCATCACCATTCGAGGGAGGATGCTAGTACAACAGACCTGGGAGCTGAACCTAGGTTGGGACGACCCACTGCCAGAAACAGTCTGCCAGGAGTGGGATCTGGTTAACAAAGACCTAGCGGAATTGCACGAGTTCACATTCCCCAGGTCCATCGGGTGCACCGGGCGGGATTATGACTTGCACGTCTTTTGTGATGCCTCCTCCAGGGCCTATGGGGCAGTAGCGTATTTGGTGGCCGGGGACCAAGTCAATCTGGTCACCAGTCGTGCGCGGGTGACACCCCTGAAGGATTGCTCGATCCCAAAGCTAGAGCTCACAGCGATGTTGCTGGGAGCAAGACTGGGTAAGTACGTAGAGGAGGTGTTAAGTAATCTGAGGGTGACACACACCTATGTATGGACAGACTCGGAGGTGGCCTTACAGTGGGTCCAGAATGACAGGTCTAAGCTCCCCTATGTCAGGAATCGGGTAAAGGAGATACGGGAACTACAGTCAACATCAACAATTCTGTATGTGCCTACAGATCAAAACCCAGCCGACCTGATAAGCCGAGGGGTGACACACAGAAAGTTGAGTAAAAGCGAGCTTTGGTTCAAAGGCCCAGACTGGTTACCGGCAAGGGATTGCTGGCCGGAGCAGAAATTCGTGGAGACAATCAGCAGCATAGTACATTTTGCGGGGGAACACGACACTGAATTATTTGACCCCAGGCGCTACTCCTCGTGGAGAAAACTTATAGGAGTCACGGAAATGGTATTTCGATTCGTGAGGAAGCTGCATGACAAGGTAAGCCAGGGTCGACAGTTGTCTCTAGTGGGTCCCAGAGAATATTGGATAAGGCAGTACCAAAGGGGGAGGTTTCCAGGAGTGCTGGAAGTACTTGCGACCCGGCAGCAGGTTATGGCGTCAGGACGCGTGTCCAACGATGACGACTCAGGGAACAGCAAATTGGTTCACTCATTGGGATTGTTCCTAGATCATGCGGGGCTAATAAGATGCAGGGGAAGAATACAAAACTCTGAGCTCAGCTATGGGGCCAAACATCCCGTGCTGCTGGGAAAGGAGGGATGGGCGACAGAGCTATTGATACAAGATGCCCATCAGAGGACCTTACATGGGGGGTTTGGAGATACCCTCACCTGCCTACGTCAGAATTACTGGGTACTGAAGGGTCGAGCTGCCGTCAAAAGGGTGCTAAAGAGTTGCACGGTCTGCCGGCGGTACGATGGGAGGACCCTACCCTACCCAGGTCCACCACCGCTGCCTCAGGAGCGGGTACATAGTGACAGGCCCTTTGAGACTGTAGGAATAGACTATACTGGGGCTATCACATTGAAGAACCCAGGAGACGTTAAGGAGGGCCCTCAGAAAGTATATGTCTGCCTGTTTACCTGTGCCACTACTCGAGCGGTGCATTTGGAGTTGGCAGAAGATATGACGACAGAGACTTTCGTGAAGTTGTTCAGGAGGTTTACTGCCAGATTCTCGTGCCCGCGATTGATTATCTCGGACAATGGCACAAGCTTTAGGGCGGCCGATAAAGTTTTCAGGAATCTTAGGGACAACGGAGAAGTACGAGAACACCTGAAGAGAATAGAGTGCGAGTGGAGGTTCATAGCTCCCAGGGCACCCTGGCAAGGGGGATTCTATGAACGCATGGTGGGCACAGTCAAAAGGTGCATTCGGAAGGTCTTGCACGGCAGGAGGGTGAGCTGTGATGAACTGAGGACAGTGTTAATTGAGATAGAGGCAAGAGTTAATAACAGGCCTCTGACCTACGTACAAAATGGGATTGACGAGCAAGAAGCTCTCACCCCCAATCACATGCTGTTTGGAAGAAGGATTGAGCCCTTCCCCGCAATTTTGAGTCAGTCTTCCAAGGAGCTGGATTATTATGGGCCAGATGGTCCCCCCATCAATGAAGAACTGCACAGGAGTCACAACAGACTGGTGAACATCCTGGACAAATGGAACCAGGTGTGGCGCAGGGATTACTTGACAACCTTGCGGGAACATTTCTATGGTGCCGACCCCGAGGCGAATAAGATGATGCTAAGTGAAGGGGACCTGGTGCTAGTAGAATCCGAGGCGCCGAGGGCATACTGGCCTCTTGGCCTGGTAGTGTCAACCCACCCAGACAAGGCTGGGCGGTTGAGAATGGTGAAAGTGAGAATGAACGGTGTCGAGACTATAAGACCCATCAACAGGCTTTTGCCTCTCGAGGTCCACACGGTGGGACCGGGACATGAGAAATCAGACCAGAGGTTGAGCGAGCTGAGCGGCCGGACGACCCGTCGAACGGCGCTCGAGTCCAGGGCCCACTGGGGGGGCCTGCGGGAGGCAGACTTGATCTAGACTTAGCGCCTACCTTCGCCGGCGGGAGGATGTGGAAATTTATTTGGTCCAAATAGTTCCACAGCTCAGATCCAGCATGAGCGTCTGGTCGTCTGAGCCGAGCGACCCTTAAACCCTCCCAAACAAGCAAGGCATTCTCTGGTTGGCGGTTGGTAAGCTTATTTAATTTATAGATTTACTCTTCAGGGAAGGAGTAGGTAGGTTTACTGGTAATACACTAATATTAGGTTTACTAAGGCATCTGTAGATAATGATAGAGTAGACCTAAGACCTTAACATAGGTAGTAATAGGCCGATAATGTAGGCAAACATTAGGATAAGTTAGCTAGGGAGAACTGGCAGCCCTAGCTTGAATGGCGGGGCGCAGGTCACAAAGACAGAATAGCGTCCTTCTTACGATAGACTTCGACTAGACAAGACGTGCCGTGAACATCAGGCGGCGCCCCCACGTGTCTTCACATCTGAGACCTGGGGAAATCTGGTAGAGACACCTCGATGTACCGTAGATGATCTCCTCCATCAGCCCATACAGTAAGACGAGATATTCACCTTTTTCCGTAGGATCTGGCCAGTGACTTAGGAGATTTGTGGGTTGAGTTAACTGAGGGCTCGGCGTGCTACAGAGAGAGTATGCCCAGTAAGTACCAGCGTCTCAGAGTCGTCTGAAGCTAGCGTCTGAGTCTGCATAGTTATACTAGGGGATACATACCCTCTTGGATATAGGAATTTCTGAGGTGCAGGCAGGACACTAATAACGATTGAATATTGCAGGAATTAATGCTGCCGGTTGCACGTGGTTCCCAAGGGGAAGTCCAAGGGGGCTAAAGCTAGGCTTAGGAAGTTGAAGATCAGGATATATGCTGCAACACCAAGTAAGTTAGTCCTTTATACGTGCATGCAGGCGAGGTTTCTTGCAATACCAATCATTTGTGAAAAAATCTGTCCTATAAGCCACTTGTGAGGCTGAGGTACCCATCTCAGAGCTCGGTGTCAACAGAGTTTGCCAGGGTAGGCGACTCACTTGGAGGCAGCCCAGACAAATTTTCACAATGGTCAAGTAACGAGGCACTTGTCTCAGAGATTCTTGTTGGCTTTGTTATAGAGGTTAGCAACAAGCTGTTGTTCATAGCATTTGTGAAATCAGCTACTGGAGGGTCAGTTACCTGACTAAAGTTGATGCTGAAGTCTCCTGCTAGTATCATATGGTGTTTATTCAACTCTGACTCGGTTATCATGTTTCTAAGGTTACTGCTAAAAGTGTAAGTATTTGAGTGTGGTAGTCTGTAGACTGTGCCAACATTTATAGGTTTCTTAAGTGTTCTTGATGTGAATTTAGCTATTATATATTCACCGTTTCCGTCCCGTACATTAGCTGATTTCATACATTCTAGTTCATCAGAGTAATAGATGGCAGTGCCTCCTCCTGATTGGTCAGGCCTGCAGTTATGTATGGCTGTGTAACCAGGTATGGTAAATATGTCTGTTAAATCTTGTCTGAGTCAGGTTTCAGTAAGTATAATGAAAGTTATAGTAACATTTAGAGACTTAAATAGTGCAATGAGGTCATTATACCGTTTACTCAATGATCTAACATTGTAGATGAAGACTGTAATGTTCTTGCTGACACTGAGAATGGTATTAGCCTGACTAGCAGTGTAGTAATGGCAATTACTGTTAGGATTAAGTGTGTGGAAAATACTGTATATATTTTCCGGAAATACTGTAATTTATACGTAAATAGATGCCCTATATTGTATTTTTAAAAGAAGTATGTTATCGAAAAAAAGAAGAGACACTCGCCATCTTGGTTTTGAATTTGTATTAGAATGTTGGTGTAATGGGTAGAAATTTTCGTGCTCTAGAGGTTAAAATTGTATTGACACCTCTCAAATAGGTGAAATTGGTGGATGTGTATTCCTGCATAACTTGTGATATCAGACGACTGGACAAGACAGCTCCAGGAACCTCAGATAAGCTCTCTAGATTTGTGTATAATTCTGACCAGCATTATTTTCATAGATTTAGTTAGAGTGAGGTTTTCTGAGTATGATGCACATTAATCTCCAGTCAAATTGGTGAGTGATATTAAGATATATTTTCCTTCTGTTATGTAAATTTGTGTATATATAATCCTTTTTTAATTTTAATATACAGTCCACAAATTTATATATTTACCAGCATTCCTGGTGATGTAAATTTCATTTAATTAATAGGTCCAGAGCAACTTGTGGATATGACAGTGGTAGGTATCGAAGGGGGACATTTTTTGCGACCTAGGTGTCCCAAATTCCTACTTGTCTAACTGATAAATAATAATTATCTGTTCATTTACTGTTATGTACATAATGACACATTCAGCTAAATGCAATTTTCCACATTTAATTTGCCCGTTGGTCCTTCTTGAACCGGAGGTAATTAGTGAAGTCATTAATTAGTTAATTACTTAATAATTATATGTGAAATAACAGAAGGAGGTGGATGTTAAGTTCACAAATTTACTTAATGTGTAGTGGATTATAATTATTACAATATTAATTTGGATAAGTCAAGTGTGGCTAAAGATTATATTAATGTGTATAAGTGTATGTGTAATTGATAAGCTAAGTGTAGCTTATTAATGTGTATAATATTAATTTGCTATGCCAAATTCTGGCAAGGATTTATTAATTTGTATAATATTAAATTTGATGAGCCAAGTTTGTATTAATGTACATTTAAAATTTATATTAAACGTGTAATTGCTAAGCTCAAGTAGCTAGGATTTATTCAAAGGTAAGTTGTATCAGTGTTGTAAGTTGTAATCAGTGTTATTAACTGAGTTGAATTTAATACATTGCATCATGGCTGAAAATGAGGAAATTAATATAGAAGACAAACATATGGAATATAGAGTAAAGAAAGCATCACTACATGCTAGAAAAGTTCATGTAACCAAGGCATATAATAAGTGCTTGGAATTAATGAATCGAGAAACTGTGAATACTGATGATTTAAAATTGTATTTAGATGCTTTAGGGAATAGATATGATTCATACAAATTATATTACAACAAATATGAAGGAGATTTGTTAGTAAACTGTGTAGATGAGACTGAAGTAGATCAGTATTATGAATTAGAGGAAAAGATTCTTTCTTGTAAAAGTCAGGCCTTGAATAAATTAAAATGTGTAAACCAGGCAGTTAATCAGTCTGCTCCAACAAATAATATGTCTTTGCCAAAACTCCCAGAACTATGTTTACCTGTATTTAATCCTGGTGAAAATTGGGAGGAATTTTGGTCAATTTTTAAAGAAGCTGTGCATGACAGGAGTGACCTAGCCTGTGTAACTAAATTATTTTACCTCAAAGGACAGGTAAGAGGAGATGCTCACATACTCATACAAGCCTTTCCCAATGTAGATGACTCTTACAAGGAAGCAGTTGACTTGTTGAAGGTCACTTATGGTAATATAGAACAAAGTAGGTTGGATCTAGTGAATATCATTGTTAATTTAAAATCTCCAGATCACACTTACAAAAGGTTTACAGCAGTTTAGAGTTAAACTGGAGAGCACTCTCAAAACTTTAAGTAATAAATATAATCTGAAGGAATCAGATTGGTTATTGAGTGCCATGGTACAGAATAAATTAAGCTGTAAAACACTTGAATGGCTCTTGAATAAATATCACAAAGGTTATTTTGGTCTGAAGGAAATAAGACTAGGTCTACAAGAATTAATTGTTCAGTTGCAGACCAGCCAACCAACTCATTTTAAAGATGCAACACATAATAGCTCTGAGGTATCTGTCAAGTTTCGCAAAGGGAAAAATTATCCCTATGTTAATAATCAAAATTAATTTCCTAAAAAGAGTTGCATAGGTACATATCAAGTAGCAAGAATCAGAAATAATGATTCTCCACAAGGTAAGAAGAATAAGTACCCTCCTAAGAGTAGCCCAGTTAATAAGAAACCAGTCAAAGAAAAGAGAGATTGTCTTTTCTGCAAGGGTACTCATTTTTCTAAGAATTGCAATGCATGCAATTCATGGAATGATAAAGTTGAAAGATTGAAGGAACTTGACAGATGTATCAGGTGTTTGGGTAATCACAATGTAAAGGATTGTTATGCCAAATTAAACTTCTGTTATCAATGTCACAAACGAAGACACCATATAGTCATGTGTAAAGGTCTATATGATAATGTTGATAATAATGATAATGTTGACAATCCTGACACAACAGTAGCTAATGTAAAAATTGCTGCTGTTACTAATGATGGTTTTGCTGAAGTAGCCTTACCTGTGTTACAGGTAAAAATTGATGATAAAAGGCATAAATCAAAAACTGTAAATGCATTATTGGACCAGGGATCCCAGCGTACTTTCATAAAACGTAAATGTCTTGATAGTATAAAAGTACAGATGGGAGATCCCACAACTTTATAATTATCTGGTTTTCTCTCAGATAAAAGAGCTCAATTGTATGACACTGTTTATGTAACTGTCAGGTTGGGCCATGAGAAAAAATGTGTTAATGCAGCAATTGTAGATAGACTTCCAGAGAAAATATCTACAGTAGGGCTTAGTAAAGCTACAGAAAGACTTTCACATAATGTAAATTTAGCACCTTCTGGTGTAAGTGATGATTCTGTAGGCCCAATAAATATTTTGATAGGTAGTGACTATTATGCCTCCTTTGTAAAGGGTATGGTAAAGAAATGTGGTGTCACCCTTTTGAAGACTGCTGGAGGCCATGTAATGTATGGTAGGATTCCTCGTAATAATAATTCATGACTAGAGGAAACTACAAATACCATAACTGTGTGTCTAACTCATGAAGTTGTACCCCAGTATAATTCTTCCATAGAGGATGGTGTTGAGCCAGTGCATAAATTGTGGGAATTAGACAGCATTGGAATAAATGTAAATGAAGAAAGACCAGACGATTCTTTTACTCAGGAGCAGTACCTGAAAGATGTAAAATTTGAATCTGGACAATACTGGGTACGACTTCCATGGAGACTGAACCATCCAGAATTGCCAACTAATTACAGAATGGCATATTCAAATTCAAATTCAAAGTTTATTCTCTATAAAGATTACAATGTTGAATTTACAGAATTTGGTTGTTGTGTGGTTTACATGTAGTTAAATAATAATATGGACAATTAAAGGCTCAGCTCCGCGAACTGAGTAAGACACCAGAATTGTTAACTGCCTATAATGATATAATTGCTGAGCAGTTAATTAATAAATTTATAGAAGAGGTACCTCCTGAGCAAGCCAAAATTTATGGTCACTATTTGCCACATCACGGAGTGAAGAAGGATTCTAAAACCACTCCTTTGAGGATTGTGTTTAATTGTAGTGCCAGGAGTAACAAAAATGTACCTAGTTTAAATGACTGTTTGATGACAGGTCCGTCGTTGACGGAAAAATTAGGAGATATCTTATTAAATTTCAGAGTGAAGCACTATGCCTTTACGGCTGACATAAGTAAAGCTTTCCTAAGAGTGGGTTTACAAGAGGCTGACCGGGATTGTACCAGCTTCTTATGGCCTGAGAATCCTAGTGACCCACTTAGCCCTCTGAAAACCTTTCACTTTAGGAGCGTATTATTTGGTGCTAAATCCAGTCCATTCCTACTTCAAGCGACGATAAATGCACACCTTAAACGTATGGAAAGTCCATTGAGTAAGGTAATGAGCAAACAATTTTATGTGGACAATTTCCTGGGTGTGACGTCAACTGAAGAGGAACTGTTAATGACTTATGGAGAGGCTAATAAAATAATGCAAAGTGCCAATATGCCTCTGAGGGAATGGAATAGTAATTCGTCCAAATTAAAGGACAAAATAAGTAAAGATTACCCTGGAGATGAAGTGCCAAAATGTAGTAATGTATTGGGATTAACTTGGGATACTGAGAGAGATTTGTTAATGTTAAAACCTAATAATTACAGTATGCCCAATTAATTAACTAAAAGAGTCTTGCTTGCTGAAGTTTCCAAATGTTTTGATCCACTAGGTTTAGTGTCACCCCTTACTATAAGAGGGAAATTATTAATTCAGGAAGCATGGAAACTTAAATGTGCTTGGGATGAAATTCTACCTGAGGAATTCGTTAACAGGTGGGATGATTTAATTGGTGATTATGAAAAAATTCCAATGTTGGAGTTCCCACGCCAGGTGGCTAATCCAAATGGGAAAAATGTACTCCACATTTTTTGTGATGCTTCAAAATTGGCATATGGAGCAGTTGCTTACCTTCAATGTAATACAGTGGACCCCCGCATAGCGAACGCCTTGCATAGCGAACAATCCGCATAGCGAACGCTTTGTTCGCTGAAATTTTGCCCCGCATAGTAGACAAAAACCCGCTCAGCGAACTTCGTCAGACGCGTCCAATGTGGGCCCTCAGCCAGCCTCACATGTGCCGCCCGTCCCATTGTTTACCAGCTAGCCTCCGCGGTAACATTCAAGCATACACTCGGAATATTTCGTATTATTACAGTGTTTTCGGTGCTGTTTCTGGAAAATAAGTGACCATGGGCCCCAAGAAAGCTTCTAGTGCCAACCCTGTGGTAAAAAGGGTGAGAATTAGTATGGAAATTAAGAAAGATTTTGAAGGGTTTGGGGCTAACCCTGAGAAGCCTATGCCAGTTGTGGAATCCATTGTGCCTACTTCAAAAATTAAGGAAATGTGTGCACAGTGGGTTGAACTGCAAACCTTTATGGATGAAAATCACCCTGACACAGCTGTTGCAAGCCGTGCTGGTGACTATTTCAATGACAATGTTATGGCCCATTTTAGGAAAGTCTTGAAGGAACGGGAGGTACAGAGCTCTATGGACAGATTTGTTGTGCGACAGAGGTCCAGTGACTCTCAAGCTGGTCCTAGTGGCATTAAAAGAAGAAGGGAAGTAACCCCAGAAAAGGACTTGCTACCTCAAGTCCTAATGGAAGGGGATTCCCCTTCTAAACAGTAAGAAGATAATGCTCTCCCCTCCTCCCATCCCATCAATCATCACCAGATCTTCAATAAAAGTAAGTGTCATGTAATTGTGCATGCCTTTTTCAGTTTGTGTGTACTAAAATTAACATTTTTTTGTGGTAAAAAAATTTTTTTTTCATACTTTTGGGTGTCTTGCACGGATTAATTTTATTTCCATTATTTCTTATGGGGAAAATTAATTCGCATAGCGAACATTTCGCATAACGACCAGCCCTCTTGCACGGATTAAGTTCGCTATGCGGGGGTCCACTGTAGTGTTATTTCTCTTGTTATGTCTAAGGCTAAAGTGTCTCCAGTTAAATCACGTACCTTGCCTCAGTTGGAATTAACAGCCATTTATGTAGGTGTCAAATTACCTAATTATATAAGAAATAAGTTGCAGGAGATAAATATTAGCTACACTGTAATTTGGTCTGATAATGAGGTATCCTTACAATGGATTCATAATGAAAACAGTAAAATTGTGTACGTACAAAACAGAGTTGCTGAAATTAATCAGATGCAAGAGAAGTATAATAGTTTGGGTCAGCATGTGTTAACATTTAATCATATACTTGGTGAGGAGAATCCAGCTGATTTCTTGTCTCGAGGTTTACCTTATGCTAAATTTGTAAATGCTGTATCATGGTTTAAAGGACCGAGCTGGTTGGTAAATAAAACTAATTGGCCTGTACAAAAGGCGTATATTGCTCCTGTTGAAATTACTGTGACCACCGCTCCAATAGTTTGTCCTCCCTTAGCCATTGATATAAATAGGTATTCTTCTTTACCCAAACTAATCAATGTAACTAAGTTGGTGTTTAAATTTCTAAACAAGATGAATATTTCATTAAAGTTTTCACATCCTCTTGAATATTGGATAAAGAGGGTACAGGAGGAAATCTATGGAAATGAGATTAAATTGATGATGGAAAGAAAAATTGTGAAAGGTTCCATAATAGAGGAACTGGGGCTGTATTTAGAGAACAATGTAATTAGGTGCAGAGGTAGGTTACAAAATGCTGAATTGGGTGATTATGCTAAACACCCTATCTTACTGCCCAAAACTCATCATCTAACAAATTTGATTGTTCTAAATGCCCATAAAAATGTAATGCATTGTGGGGTACAAGATACCTTAAATTGTTTTAGGGAAACTTTCTGGATTTCACAAGGACGGCAAAGTGTAAAAAGGGTGATTAAATCTTGTGTAATATGTCGCCATGTGGATGCCAGATCCTATATGTACCCAGGTCCTCCACCATTGCCAAAGGAGCGTGTACAATTAGTGAAACCATTTGATGTAACAGGTGTAGACTATAGTGGTCCAATAATTTTAACAGGTCCATCAAATGGTGTTCCACTGAAAGTGTATGTTTGTTTGTTCACCTGTACTGCTACTAGGGCAGTTCATTTAGAAGTGGCACAGGACTTGTCTGCAGAACAGTTTATACAGCTGTTTCGAAAATTTGCAGCTAGGAGATCCTGTCCGAGGTTGATGATTTCGGATAATGCCACAAATTTTGTAGCAGGTGCTCAACACTTGATAGAATTAAATAATAGTAACGATGTTCAATCTCTTTTAACCCAGCGAGGGTGTACCTGGAAATTTATTACTCCTAGAACCCCTTGGCAAGGGGGGCTGTAAGAAAGACTGATAGGCACAGTGAAGAGGTGTCTCCGCAAAGTACTGCACTGGAAGAGAATTAATTTGGAAGAATTCCGTGCAGTGTTAGTGGAGGCAGAAAATCGTATAAATAATAGGCCTCTCTCGTACATGAGTGATACACCTGATGCAGATGTATTAACACCTTCTCACCTAATATGTGGAAGGAAATTGGAAGCTGCCTCTGTCTATAATCCGGAAGAAAGTGATGAAGATTACAATGATGCGGCAGTGTTGTGTAATGAATTTAAAATGTTAAATAAAGTAATTGATCATTGGTCTAATGTGTGGTGTAAGGAATATCTTCTTACACTACGTGAACACTTTTATGGTGCGACAGAGGCAGTATATCGACACACCATTCAACCAGGTGACATTGTGTTAATTGACACTGAACAACATCGAACATTGTGGCCTCTGGGCAAAGTATTGACATTGTACCCAGATGCACAAGGTGTTGTCAGGAATGTCAAAGTGTTGTGTCGTGGCCAGGAAAGTTTATGCAAAATTAATAAATTGATTCCCTTGGAATTAGGTGTTCAATCAAATGTAAATGAAAATCTGAGAGAAAGTGACACCAGTGATATGGAAGATAACGCAGACCAAGTGATGCCGGAAGATGAAATCATAGTAAGACCTACTAGGAGAACAGCCGCTCAAGCCATAACTGGCTGGAATCGTCTCCTAAAGGAAGGAGTAATTTGAATCGTTTAGAAACGAACTCCGGCCGGCCGCAGTGTGGAAAATACTGTATATATTTTCCGGAAATACGGTAATTTATAGGTAAATAGATGCCCTATATTGTATTTTTAAAAGAAGTATGTTATTGAAAAAAAGAAGAGACACTCGCCATCTTGGTATTGAATTTGTATTAGAACGTTGGTGTAATGGGTAGAAATTTTCGTGCTCAAGAGGTTAAAATTGTGTTGACACCTCTCAAATAGGAGATGAAATTGGTGGATGTGCACTCCTGCATAACTTGAGATATCAGACAACTGGACAAGACCTCTCCAGGAACCTCAGATAAGCTCTCTAGATTTGTGTATAATTCTGGCCAGCATTATTTTCATAGATCTAGTTAGAGTGAGGTTTTCTGAGTATGATACACATTAATCTCCAGTCAAATTGGTGAGTGATATTAAGATATATTTTCCTTCTGTTATGTAAATTTGTGTATATATAATCCTTTTTTAATTTTAATATACAGTCCACAAATTTATATATTTACCAGCATTCCTGGTGATGTATATTTCATTTAATTAATAGGTCCAGAGCAACTTGTGGATATGACAGTGGTAGGTATCGAAGGGGGACATTTTTTGCAACCTAGGTGTCCCAAATTCCTACTTGTCTAACTGATAAATAATAATTATCTGTTCATTTACTGTTATGTAAATAGTGATACATTCAGCTAAATGCAATTTTCCACAATGTGTGCTGTTTAGTAAGAGGTTGATATCAGGATCGATAATTGAATTCATAAGGGGTACGTAGAGAAATAGCTGCTGCAATTATTAAAAAACAAAAAGACAAAAGCAAATGATGTTAAACCACTAACAAATATGAACTTATGAACTAAGATAATTATTTTAAATCCTAAAAACAATGGAGCTACTGAATATTAAAATAAAACAGTTTAGCACCTTGATTATTTTAAAGTTAAAAGTAATGGTTTCGAGTATAAAATAAAACAGAGTGTGGAAAATACTGTACATATTTTCCAGAAATACGGTAATTTATAGGTAAATAGATGCCCTATATTGTATTTTTAAAAGAAGTATGTTATCGAAAATGGGAAACCTGCGGCTGGGGAGGCGAGTCGCCATTGCTGTTTGAATTGAACAGAACGTTAGTGTAATGGGAAGAATTTTTCGTGCTCTAGAGGTTAAAATTGGGTTGACACCTCTCAAATAGGAGGCGAAATTGTTGGATGTGCATTCCTGCATAATTTGAGAATCAGGCGACAGGACAGGACAACTCCAGGAACCTCAGATAAGCTGTCTAAATTATGTTTAATTTCTGGCCAGTAAATTCTTCATAAATGTAGGCAAAAGGGAGGGGGGGTCCTGTACATGACACATTAATCTCCAGTCAAATTGGTGAGTGTTATGATTAAGATATATTCTCCTTCTGTTGTGCAAATGTGTATACGTATATGTGTATCTATAATCATTTATTATTTTTAATATACAGTCCACAAATTTATATATTTACCAGCATTCCTGGTGATGTATATTTCATTTAATTAATAGGTCCAGAGCAACTTGTGGATATGACAGTGGTAGATATCGAAGGGGCACATTTTTTGCGACCTAGGTGTCCCAAATTCCTACTTGTCTAACTGATAAATAATAATTATCAATGTTCATTTACTGTTATGTATATAATGATATATTCAGATAAATGCAATTTTCCACATTTAATTTGCCCGTTTGTCCTTCTTGAGCCGGAGGTAATTAGTGAAGTCATTAATTAGTTAATTACTTAATAATTATATGTGAAATGACAGAAGGAGGTGGATGTTAAGTTCACAAATTTACTGAATGTGTAGTGGATTATAATTATTACAATATTAATTTTGATAAGTCAAGTCTGGATAAGTTTATATTAATTTGATAAGACAATTCTGGCCAAGATTTATATCAGTGTGTGTGTAATTAATAAGAAAAGTGTGTCTAAAGATTATATTGTGTATAATAATTTTGCTATGCCAAATTCTGGCAAGGATTTATTAATTTGTATAATATTAATTTTGATAAGCCAAG
The DNA here is from genome assembly GCF_038502225.1 of Cherax quadricarinatus. Classification (NCBI taxonomy): domain Eukaryota; kingdom Metazoa; phylum Arthropoda; class Malacostraca; order Decapoda; family Parastacidae; genus Cherax; species Cherax quadricarinatus. The sequence continues at coordinate 27,227,337 of NC_091294.1, read as the reverse complement.
TCTGGCTAAAGGTTTGTATTAATGTACATTTGAAGTTTATATTATTTTCTTGCATGTAATTGCTAAGCTCAAGTAGCTAGGATTTATTCAAAGGTAAGTTGTATCAGTGTTGTAAGTTGTAATCAGTCTTATTAATTAAGTTGAATTTAATACATTGCATCATGGCTGAAAATGAGGAAATTAATATAGAAGACAAACATATGGAATATAGAGTAAAGAAAGCATCACTACAGGCTAGAAAAGTTCATGCAACCAAGGCATATAATAAGTGCTTGGAATTAATGAATCAAGAAACTGTGAATACTGATGATTTAAAATTGTATTTAGATGCTTTAGGTAATAAATATGATTCATACAAATTATATTACAACAAATATGAAGGAGATTTGTTAGTAAACTGTGTAGATGAGACTGAAGTAGATCAGTATTATGAATTATAGGAAAAGATTCTTTCTTGTAAAAGTCAGGCCTTGAATAAATTAAAATGTGTAAACCAGGCAGTTAATCAGTCTGCTCCAACAAATAATGTGTCTTTGCCAAAACTCACAGAGTTATGTTTACCTGTATTTAATCCAGGAGAAAATTGGGAGGAGTTTTGGTCAATTTTTAAAGCAGCTGTGCATGACAGGAGTGACCTAGCCTGTGTAACTAAATTATTTTACCTAAAAGGACAGGAAAGAGGAGAAGCTCACATACTCATACAAGCCTTTCCCAATGTAGATGACTCTTACAAGGAAGCAGTTGACTTGTTGAAGGTCACTTATGGTAATATAGAACAAAGTAGGTTGGATCTAGTGAATATCATTGTTAATTTAAAATCTCCAGATGACACTTACAAAGGTTTACAGCAGTTTAGAGTTAAACTGGAGAGCACTCTCAAAACTTTAAGTAATAAATATAATCTGAAGGAATCAGACTGGTTATTGAGTGCCATTGTACAGAATAAATTAAGCTGTAAATCACTTCAATGGCTCACGAATAAGTATCACAAGGGTTATTTTGGTCTGGAGGAAATAAGACTAGGTCTACAAGAATAAATTGTTCAGTTGCATACCAGCCAACCAACTCATTTTAAAGATGCAACACATAATAACTCTGAGGTATCTCTCAAGTTTCACAAAGGGAAAAATTATCCCAATGCTAATAATAAAAATTTATTTCCTAAAAATAGTTGCATAGGTGCATATCAAGTAGCAAGAATCAGAAATAATGATTCTCCACAAGGTAAGAAGAATGAGTACCCTCCTAAGAGTAGCCCAGTTAATAAGAAACCAGTCAGAGAAAAGAGAGATTGTCTTTTCTGCAATGGTACTCATTCTTCTAAGAATTGCAATGCATACAATTCATGGAATGATAAAGTTGAAAGATTGGAGGAACTTGACAGATGTATCAGGTGTTTAGGTAATCACAATGTAAAGGATTGTCATGCTAAATTAAACAACTGTTATCAATGTCACAAACGAAGACACCATATAATCATGTGTAAGGGTCTATATGATAATGTTGATAATAATGATAATGTTGACAATCCTGACACAACAGTAGCTAATGTAAAAATTGCTGCTAATGTTAATAATGATGGTTTTGCTGAAGTAGCCTTACCTGTGTTACAGGTAAAAATTGATGATAAAAGGCATAAATCAAAAACTGTAAATGCATTATTAGACCAAGGATCCCAACGTACTTTCATTAAATATAAATGTCTTGATGGTATGAAAGTACAGATGGGAGATCCTACCAATCTAAAATTATCTGGTTTTCTCTCAGATAAAAGAGCTCAATTGTATGACACTGTTTATGTAACTGTCAGGTTGGGCCATGAGAAAAAATGTGTTAATGCAGCAATTGTAGATAGACTTCCAGAGAAAATATCTACAGTAGGGCTTAGTAAAGCTACAGAAAGACTTTCACAAAATGTAAATTTATCACCTTCTGGTGTAAGTGATGATTCTGTAGGCCCAATAAATATTTTGATAGGTAGTGACTATTATGCCTCCTTTGTAAAGGGTATGGTAAAGAAATGTGGTGTCACCCTTTTGAAGACTGCTGGAGGCCATGTAATGTATGGTAGGATTCCTCGTAATAATAATTCATGACTAGAGGAAACTACAAATATCATAACTGTGTGTCTTACTCACGAAATCGTACCCCAGTATAATTTGTTGAAAATTTATAGGGGTGATTACTTGTACATACCTCAACATTGTATGCATACGAGTAATCTCATTGGGAGACAACAACTATATTGTTTACTGTAGTCACCCGTGTAGACATGTGAGAAAACTTAACCACCTCTGGTCACTGCAGGTGGCCCCTCAACCCTCACAATCTTATCCATATCTATCCGAGACCAGTATAAATTGGATAGCACCCTTAAATACGGTGCTACTAATTAATTGTGGACTGTATAGATTATATTAGTTTAACTGAATGAAGGGGGGGGGGGGTAGGTTACACATGGATACATCCATCAAGGAAAAACATTTGTACATAATCCCACCACTTACTAGATATTCTCTGGTGGTCACTTGATGCAGCTGGATCACCCATGACCTATCCAATTAAAACATACCTAACTGGCCAGTATCAGTCTGCTATAACTAGAAAGGTTACTTAACTGTGGGTGATTGATGCTCCTTATTTCCTCCATTCACCATCTCATTTCGATGTCCTGCTACACCGACACGGTTCTTGCTCCAGCAGGACGAGGTATCCGTTGGTTTGTCCCAGTTTAGAAGTCGTGATTCCATAAAACTTCACTATCCTTGGGACAGGAACCACGTGTTCACTCAGAGCAGGGCGATTTATTTCACTTCCCGCATTCTCTTAACTTAATGTTATTATCACTGATTACATTATCATTCACAAGACGATTTAACGTCTCATAATTATTTTACACATTAGAGGTCACTCCATTAAGATCTGAGACCAATGAGTGAGGATTAACTCACGGGTAATTTCCCCTGGACACATTCCATGGCGGCGCACCCGTCACCCCCGGTCCTACTATTATCCACTCATTTTACCACTTTATTACGGTAGTCACATAAATCATGTTCCCTCACTCTTCACCAGGAACAGTTACGTCACTTCCTATTATGAAGTGAGGCCTATATTAATCCTTAGGCCGCCATGAATGCCAGTTTCCTGGTCCCATGTTTTTACAGCTTCCTCACTCCATTCAAAACACTCCCGCCTCTCTCTGCCCTGACTCGACCTCTCTCCCCCGCACATCCGCGCAGGTGCAGGGCGAACCCGGTTGGTTCTATTCAAAATACAATTTAGAACAACAGTAATGCATTAATCATGTATATTTACATTATAAAAATATATACCGTATAATTATGGGAATTTATTTTCCACACTGTGGCCGGGCGGAGGTCGTTGTTAGACTACTTAAATAACGTGGAGTACAATTTTCCCATCTTCTCTGGCCACCTAGGTAGGGCTCCATCCAAAGCACACTCAAGCCTCCATGCTTCTGGTATTAACAATTTCCCTCTTATTGTAAGGTGTTGGGCATACTGGAATTATGAGACTTTAACAATAACAAGTCTCTCTCAGTATCCCAAGTCAGCCCCAGCACGTTACTGCATATAGGCACTTCAACTCCATGGCCTTCCATATTTATTGATCCCTCAAAATGGACTAATTACTGTTCCATTCCTTCAGGGGCGTAAGCCTATGCTCCCTGGGTTAATCTATTGGGCATACTGGAATTATGAGACGTTAACAATAACAAGTCTCTCTCAGTGTCCCAAGTCAGTCCCAGCACCTTACTGCATTATTTCATTAACCCCTTCACATATCCTCATTAGTTCCTCTTCAGTTGACGTCACACCCGGAAATTGTCCACATAAGATTATTTACCCAATTACTTCACTCAGTGGACCACCTGTGCACTTAAAGTGTGCATTTATCTTCGCCTGAAGTAAGAACAATTTATTATTTAACTGTTTATTAATTATATCATTATAAGCAGTCAACAATTTTGGTGTCTTGCTCAGTTCGCAGAGCTGGGCCCTTTAACTGTCCATACGCCATCCTATAATTAGTAGATAATTCTGGACGGTCGAGCTTCCACGGAAGTCGCACCCAGTAATGTCCAGATTCACATTTAACATCCTTCAGGTATTGTTCCTGAGTAACGGAATCATTTGGACTTTCCTCATTTATGTTAATCCCTATGCTGTCCAGCTCCCACAAATTAGACTGGTTCAACATCATTCTCGATAGAAGAATACTTGTACTGGGTTGACCTTTTATGAGTAAGACACCGTGACTGTATTCACTACTTCCTCTAGTCATTATTACTAGGCGGTAGTCTGCCATATATTACATGGCCCGTACCAGTGTTGAGGAGAGTGAAGCCACATGGTTTTGGATTTATGCCCTTTATCCTGAATTATTACATCCAACACCGGCAAGGCTACCTCAGCTAGGCCATCATTATTGTCATTAGCTGCAACCTTTACATCAGTCACTTTAGTGTCAGGGTTATTAACATATCATTATTGTCACCATTATTATAAGAATCACATACAACCCTGCACATAACTGTATGGTGCCTTCCCTTGTTGCATTGATAGCAAATGTTCAATTTGGTATGACAATCCTTTACATTATGATTGTCTAGACATCTGATAAATCTGTCAAGTTCTTTCATCCTCTCCACTTTAATATCCCATGAATTATAGGCATTACAATTTTTAGTGAAATGAGTACCCTGGCAGAAGAGGCAGTCTCTCTTTTCCTTGCCTGACCTCTTATTAACTGGGTTACCCTTACTGAGGTACTTATTCCTCTTACCTTGATGTGAGGAACCACTACTACTGATTCCTGACTTGATATGTGCCTATTTAACTCTTAACTATGATTATTACCACTGGGATTATTTTTCCCTTTTGAGATTTGACAGATACTTCAGAGTCATTATGTGTTATATCCTTAGAACTGTTTGGCTGACTGGTCTGCAATTGAACAATTAATTCCTGCCGACCTAGTCTGATTTCCTCTAGACCATACTCTGGAGGTTTTGGCAAACCCACTCTTTGAATTAATAGGTTGATCAACTGCCTGGCTTACACCCTTTAATTTATTCAAAGCCTTACTTTTACAAGACAGTTTTTCTTCCAATTCGTAATGTTGATTAATTAAAACATTCATTTCCATTCCATCTGCACAATTCTCCAGCAGATCTCTTTCACAGTCTCTAAACCACAATTTGTACCAATCAAATCTACTCTCTAAGGCATCTAAATATAACTTTAATTCATTAGGGTTCACGGTTCTTTGATTCATTAAATCAAATGCCTTCGTCACAAGGCCTTTAATAGCCTGTAATGATGCTTTCATTACTCTAAAATCCACAGACTTGTCAGCCACATTAACTCCATCAGATCCAGTCATGGTTAGAGAATTATTAATCACTGATCATACAACTTAAGTAGGCACCTTATAAGAGTAATTCTTGCACTTTACTCTTGTATAAATCCTAGCCACACATGTGCTAGCAATTAATTGGGCTAATTATCATCCACCACACGATCGATTAAATTTGTGTACTCTATACCCACTTTCTTCAATCAGTCACTTAATTATTAAGAAATTAATTCAATTTTTTCACTGATTGTATCCGGTTCGAAGGACCAGCGAGCAGATGTGGAAAATTTATAGGGGTGATTACTTGTACATACCTCAACATTGCATGCATATGAGTAATCTCATTGGGAGACAGCAACTATATTGTTTATCGTAGTCACCCGTGTAGACATGTGAGAAAACTTAACCACCTCTGGTCACTGCAGGTGGCCCCTCGACCCTCACAATCTTATCCATATCTATCCGAGACCAGTATAAATTGGATAGCGCCCTCAAGTACCTGGAGTTTACCTGGAGAGAGTTCCTGGGGCCAACGCCCCCGTGGCGCGGTCTGTGACCAGGCCTCCTGGTGGATCAGAGCCTGATCAACCAGGCTACTAATTAATTGTGGACTGTATAGATTATATTAGTTTAACTGAATGAAGGGGGGAGAACACATGGATACATCCATCAAGGAAAAACATTTGTACATAATCCCACCACTTACCAGATATTCTCTGGTGGTCACTTGATGTAGCTGGATCACCCATAACCTATCCAATTAAAACATACCTAACTGGCCAGTATCAGTCTGCTATAACTAGAAAGGTTACTTAACTGTGGGTGATTGATGCTCCTTATTTCCTCCATTCACCATCTCATTTCGATGTCCTGCTACACCGACACGGTTCTTATTCCGGCAGGAAGATGTATCCGTTGGTTTGTCTCGGTTTAGAAGTCGTGATTCCATAAAACTTCACTATCCTCAGGACGGGAACCACGTGTTCACTCGGAGCAGGGCGATTTATTTCACTTCCCGCATTCTCTTAACATAAAGTGGGACCAAGTAAACCAAGTCCTAACTGATATAAGCTGGGAAGATATACTAAGCAACACAGACCCCAACTTATGCCTAGAACAGATTAACTTGGTGGCACTCGATGTATGCACAAGCCTTATTCCTCTAAGAAAAAGGAGGAGTAGATGTAAAATAGAAAGAGACAGGCACTCCCTTTACAGGCGACGGAAAAGAATAACAGAGCGGCTAAAAGAGGTCAATATATCTGAAATGCGTAGGGAGACACTGGTCAGAGAAATAGCAAGCATCGAACTCAAGCTAAAGGAATCTTATAGGAGTCAGGAATCGTGGGAAGACCTAAAAGCCATAAATGAAATCGAAAGAAACCCAAAGTATTTCTTCTCCTATGCCAAATCAAAGTCGAGAACAACATCCAGTATTGGGCCCCTACTTAAACAAGATGGGTCCTACACAGATGACAGCAAGGAAATGAGTGAGCTACTCAAGTTCCAATATGATTCAGTTTTTAGCAAGCCGCTAACCAGACTGAGAGTCGAAGATCAAAATTAATTTTTTATGAGAGAGCCACAGAATTTGGTTAACACAAGCCTATCTGATGTTATCCTGACGCCAAATGACTTCGAACAGGCGATAAATGACATGCCCATGCACTCTGCCCCAGAGCCAGACTCGTGGAACTCCGTGTTCATCAAGAACTGCAAGAAGCCCCTATCACGAGCCTTTTCCATCATATGGAGAGGGAGCATGGACACGGGGGTCGTCCCACAATTACTAAAAACAACAGACATAGCCCCACACCACAAAGGGGGCAGTAAAGCAACAGCAAAGAACTACAGACCGATAGCACTAACATCCCATATCATAAAAATCTTTGAAAGGGTCCTAAGAAGCAAGATCACCACCCATCTAGAAACCCATCAGTTACACAACCCAGGGCAACATGGGTTTAGAACAGGTCGCTCCTGTCTGTCTCAACTATTGGATCACTACGACAAAGTCCTAGATGCACTAGAAGACAGAGAGTAGTCGTCAACAGAGTAAAGTCTGAAGTAGCTACGGTGAAAAGCTCTGTTCCACAAGGCACAGTACTCGCTCCCATCTTGTTCCTCATCCTCATATCCCACATAGACAATGATGTCAGCCACTGCACCGTGTCTTCCTTTGCAGATGACACCCGAATCTGCATGACAGTGTCTTCCATTGCAGACACTGCAAGGCTCCAGGCGGACATCAAACAAATCTTTCAGTGGGCTGCAGAAAACAATATGAAGTTCAAGGATGAGAAATTTCAATTACTCAGATATTGTAAACACGAGGAAATTAAATCTTCATCAGAGTACAAAACAAATTCTGGCCACAAAATAGAGCGAAACGCCAACATCAAAGACCTGGGAGTGATCATGTCGGAGGATCTCACCTTCAAGGACCATAACATTGTATCAATCGCATCTGCTAGAAAAATGACAGGATGGATAATGAGAACCTTCAAAACTAGGGAGGCCAAGCCCATGATGACACTCTTCAGGTCACTTGTTCTGTCTAGACTGGAATATTGCTGCACACTAACAGCACCTTTCAAGGCAGGTGAATTTGCTGACCTAGAAAATGTACAGAGAACCTTCACAGCACGCATAACGGAGATAAAACACCTCAATTACTGGGAGCGCTTGAGGTTCCTAAACCTGTATTCCCTGGAACGCAGGCGGGAGAGATACACGATTATATACACCTGGAAAATCCTAGAGGGACTAGTACCGAACTTGCACACGAAAATCACTCACTACGAAAGCAAAAGACTTGGCAGACGATGCAACATCCCCCCAATGAAAAGTAGGGGTGTCACTAGCACGTTAAGAGGCCATACAATAAGTGTCAGGGGCCTGAGACTGTTCAACTGCCTCCCAGCATACATAAGGGGGATTACCAACAGACCCCTGGCAGTCTTCAAGCTGGCACTGGACAAGCACCTAAAGTCGGTTGCTGACCAGCAGGGCTGTGGCTCGTACATTGGTTTGCGTGCAGCCAGCAGTAACAGCCTGGTTAATCAGGCTTTGATCCACCAGGAGACCTGGTCACAGACCGAGCCACGGGGGCGTTGACCCCCGGAACTCTCTCCAGGTAAACTCCAGGTAATGTTATTATCACTCATTACATTACCATTCACAAGACGATTTAACTCTCATAATTATTATACACATTAGAGGTCACTCCATTAAGATCTGAGACCGATGAGTGAGGATTAACTCACGGGTAATTTCCCCTGGACACATTCCATGGCGGCGCATCCGTCATCACCGGTCCTACTATTATCCACTCATTTTACCACTTTATTACGGTGGTCACGTAAATCACGTTCCCTCACTCTTCACCAGGAATGGTTACGACACTTCCTATTATGATGTGAGGCCTACATTAATCCTTAGGCCACCGTGAATGCCAATTTCCTGGTCCCATGTTTTCACAGTCTCCTCACTCCATTCAAAACACTCCCGCCTCTCTCTGCCCTGACTCGACCTCTCTCCACCACACATCTGCGCAGGCGCAGGGCGAACCCGGTTGGTTCTATTCAAAATACAATTTAGAACAACAGTTATGCATTAATCATGCATATTTACATTATAAAAATATATACAGTATAATTATGGGAATTTATTTTCCACATAATTCTTCCATAGAGGATGGTGTTGAGCCAGTGCATAAATTGTGGGAATTAGACAGCATTGGAATAAATGTAAATGAAGTAAGTCCAGACGATTCTTTTACTCAGGAGCAACACCTGAGAGATGTCAAATTTGAATCTGGACAATACTGGGTACGACTTCCGTGGAGACTGAACCATCCAGAATTGCCCGCTAATTACAGAATGGCATATAGACAGTTAAAGGCTCAGCTCCGCGAACTGAGTAAGACACCAGAATTGTTAACTGCCTATAATGATATAATTGCTGAGCAATTAATTAATAAATTTATAGAAGAGGTACCTCCTGAGCAAGCCAAAATTTATGGTCACTATTTGCCACATCACAGAGTGAAGAAGGATTCTAAGACCACTCCTCTGAGAATAGTGTTTAATTGTAGTGCCAGGAGTAACAAAAATGTACCTAGTTTAAATGACTGTTTGATGGCAGGTCCGTCGTTGACGGAAAAATTAGGAGATATCTTATTCAATTTCAGAGTTAAGCACTATGCCTTTATGGTTGGCATAAGTAAAGCTTTCCTAAGAGTGGGTTTACAAGAGGCTGACCGGGATTGTACCCACTTCTTATGGCCTGAGAATCCTATTGACCCACTTAGCCCTCTGAAAACCTTTCGCTTTAGGAGTGTATTTGGTGCTACATCCAGTCCGTTCCTACTTCAAGCGACGATAAATGCACACCTTAAACGTATGGGAAGTCCATTGGGTAAAGTAATGAGCAAACAGTTTTATGTGAACAATTTCCTGGGTGTGACGTCAACTGAAGAGGAACTGTTAATGACTTATGAAGAGGCTAATAAAATAATGCAAAGTGCAAATATGCCTCTGAGGGAATGGAATAGTAATTCGTCCAAATTAAAGGACAAAATAAGTAAAGATTACCCTGGAGATAAAGTGCCAAAATGCAGTAATGTATTGGGTTTAACTTGGGATACTGAAAGAGATCTGTTAATGTTAAAACCTAATAATTACAGTATGCCCAATAAACTAACTAAGAGAGTCTTGCTTGCTGAAGTTTCCAAATGTTTTGATCCACTAGGTTTAGTGTCACTCCTTACTAAAAGAGGGAAATTATTAATTCAGGAAGCATGGAAACTAAAATGTGATTGGGATGAAATTCTACCTGAGGAATTCATTAACAGGTGGGATGAATTAATTGGTGATTATGAAAAAATTCCATTGTTGGAGTTCCCACACCAGGTGGCCAATCCAAATGGGAAAAATGTACTCCACATTTTTTTGTGATGCTTCAAAATTGGCATATGGAGCAGTTGCTTACCTTCAATGTAATAGTGTTATTTCTCTTGTTATGTCTAAGGCTAAAGTGTCTCCAGTTAAATCACGTACCTTGCCTCAGTTGGAATTAACAGCCATTTATGTAGGTGTCAAATTAGCTAATTATATAAGAAATAAGTTGCAGGAGATAAATATTAGCGACACTGTAATTTAGTCTGATAATGAGGTATCCTTACAATGGATTCGTAATGAAAACAGTAAAATTTTGTACGTACAAAACAGAATTGCTGAAATTAATCAGATGCAAGAGAAGTATAATAGTTTGGGTCAGCATGTGTTAACATTTAATCATATATGTACCTGGTGAGGAGAATCCAGCTGATTTTTTGTCTCGAGGTTTATCTTATGCTAAATTTGTAAATGCTGTATCATGGTTTAAAGGACCGAGCTGGTTGGTAAATAAAGCTAATTGGCCTGTTGAAATTACTGTGACCACCGCTCCAATAGTTTGTCCTCCCTTAGCCATTGATATAAATAGGTATTCTTCTTTACCCAAACTAATCAGTGTAACTAAGTTGGTGTTAAAATTTCTAAACAAGATGAATATATCATATATATAAGTTTTCACATGCTCTTGAATATTGGATAAAGAGGGTACAGGAGGAAATCTATGGAAATGTGATTAAATTGATGATGGAAAGAAAAATTGTGAAAGGTTCCATAATAGAGAAATTGGAGCTGTATTTAGAGAACAATGTAATTAGGTGCAGAGGTAGGATACAAAATGCTGAATTGGGTGATTATGCTAAACACCCTATCTTACTGCCCAAAACTCATCATCTAACAAATTTGATTGTTCTAAATGCCCATACAAATGTAATGCATGGTGGGGTACAAGATACCTTAAATTGTATTAGGGAAACTTTCTGGATTCCACAAGGACGGCAAAGTGTAAAAAGGGTGATTAAATCTTGTGTAATATGTCGCCGTGTGGATGCCAGATCCTATATGTACCCAGGTCCTCCACCATTGTCAAATGAGCAATTTGAGTCGTTTAGCAACGAACTCCGGCCGGCCGCAGTGTGGAAAATACTGTATATATTTTCTGGAAATACGGTAATTTATAGATAATTAGATGCCCTATATTGTATTTTTAAAAGAAGTATGTTATCGAAAATGGGAAACCTGCAGCTGGGGAGGTGAGTCGCCATTGCTGTTTGAAGTGAACAGAACGTTAGCGTAATGGGAAGAATTTTTCGTGCTCTAGAGGTTAAAATTGGGTTGACACCTCTCAAATAGGAGGCAAAATTGTTGGATGTGCATTCCTGCATAATTTGAGAATCAGGCGACAGGACAGGACAACTCCAGGAACCTCAGATAAGCTGTCTAAATTATGTTTAATTTCTGGCCAGTAAATTCTTCATAAATGTAGGCATAAGGGAGGGGGGGTCCTGTACATGACACATTAATCTCCAGTCAAATTGGTGAGTGTTATGATTAAGATATATTCTCCTTCTGTTGTGTAAATGTGTATATATGTGTATCTATAATCATTTATTATTTTTAATATACAGTCCACAAATTTATATATTTACCAGCATTCCTGGTGATGTATATTTCATTTAATTAATAGGTCCAGAGCAACTTGTGGATATGACAGTGGTAGGTATCGAAGGGGGACACTTTTTGCGACCTAGGTGTCCCAAATTCCTACCTGGAGTTTACCTGGAGAGAGTTCCGGGGGTCAACGCCCCCGCGGCCCGGTCTGTGACCAGGCCTCCTGGTGGATCAGAGCCTGATCAACCAGGCTGTTGCTGCTGGCTGCACGCAAACCAACGTATGAGCCACAGCCCGGCTGATCAGGAACTGACTTTAGGTGCTTGTCCAGTGCCAGCTTGAAGACTGCCAGGGGTCTGTTGGTAATCCCCCTTATGTGTGCTGGGAGGCAGTTGAACAGTCTCGGGCCCCTGACACTTATTGTATGGTCTCTTAACGTGCTAGTGACACCCCTGCTTTTCATTGGGGGGATGGTGCATCGTCTGCCAAGTCTTTTGCTTTCGTAGTGAGTGATTTTCGTGTGCAAGTTCGGTACTAGTCCCTCTAGGATTTTCCAGGTGTATATAATCATGTATCTCTCCCTCCTGCGTTCCAGGGAATACAGGTTTAGGAACCTCAAGCGCTCCCAGTAATTGAGGTGTTTTATCTCCGTTATGCGCGCCGTGAAAGCCCTCTGTACATTTTCCAGGTCGGCAATTTCACCTGCCTTGAAAGGTGCCGTTAGTGTGCAGCAATATTCCAGCCTAGATAGAACAAGTGACCTGAAGAGTGTCATCATGGGCTTGGCCTCCCTAGTTTTGAAGGTTCTCATTATCCATCCTGTCATTATTCTAGCAGATGCGATTGATACAGTGTTATGGTCCTTGAAGGTGAGATCCTCCGACATGATCACTCCCAGGTCTTCGACGTTGGTGTTTCGCTCTATTTTGTGGCCAGAATTTGTTTTGTACTCTGATGAAGATTTAATTTCCTCATGTTTACCATATCTGAGTAATTGAAATTTCTCATCGTTGAACTTCATATTGTTTTCTGCAGCCCACTGAAAGATTTGGTTGATGTCCGCCTGGAGCCTTCCAGTGTCTGCAATGGAAGACACTGTCATGCAGATTCGGGTGTCATCTGCAAAGGAAGACACGGTGCTGTGGCTGACATCCTTGTCTATGTCGGATATGAGGATGAGGAACAAGATGGGAGCGAGTACTGTGCCTTGTGGAACAGAGCTTTTCACCGTAGCTGCCTCGGACTTTACTCTGTTGACGACTACTCTCTGTGTTCTGTTAGTGAGGAAATTATAGATCCATCGACCGACTTTTCCTGTTATTCCTTTAGCACGCATTTTGTGTGCTATTACGCCATGGTCACACTTGTCGAAGGCTTTTGCAAAGTCTGTATATATTACATCTGCATTCTTTTTGTCTTCTAGTGCATTTAGGACCTTGTCGTAGTGATCCAATAGTTGAGACAGACAGGAGCGACCTGTTCTAAACCCATGTTGCCCTGGGTTGTGTAACTGATGGGTTTCTAGATGGGTGGTGATCTTGCTTCTTAGGACCCTTTCAAAGATTTTTATGATATGGGATGTTAGTGCTATTGGTCTGTAGTACTTTGCTGTTGCTTTACTGCCCCCTTTGTGGAGTGGGGCTATGTCTGTTGTTTTTAGTAACTGTGGGACGACCCCCGTGTCCATGCTCCCTCTCCATAGGATGGAAAAGGCTCGTGATAGGGGCTTCTTGCAGTTCTTGATGAACACACAGTTTCATGAGTCTGGCCCTGGGGCAGAGTGCATGGGCATGTCATTTATCGCCTGTTCGAAGTCATTTGGCGTCAGGATAACATCGGATAGGCTTGTGTTAATCAAATTTTGTGGCTCTCTCATAAAAAATTCATTTTGATCTTCGACTCTCAGTCTGGTTAGCGGCTTGCTAAAAACTGAGTCATATTGGGACTTGAGTAGCTCACTACTTGTCTAACTTGTCTAACTGATAAATAATAATTATCTATGTTCATTTACTGTTATGTAAATAATGATATATTCAGATAAATGCAATTTTCCACACAGAGAATAAAACACTTAAGTACCTGGATTAACACCTTCAATAGCACCTTAGGTGTCTTAAGTAGCTGGGAATTAATTACCATTATGCACTAACATTTAGTAAGTTTATTCAGGTATACACAAATACAGTTACATAGATTATCATGCATAGCAGCATATGTGTAGAGAACCTGGGATAACCCAAAAAAGTCAGACAGAGTGACTTATTTCCATTGGGGTCCTATGAAAATATGGATTAAAATAAGGGTAAATTTTACTATACTACAGCACTGAACATGGTTGATAATGTCTTGAGATATGGCTTAACAAGGTTCAGTCAAACCAGTGAATGAGAGGAAACATGCTAGTTCTTCATCGTTTGTTATCAATAAGCACTGTTTTATTGATGCATTATCATGCTTAAGTTTTCGAAGTTTGTATAATAGGTTCTGTCGTTTTTTTAGTTAAGCACTCATTTGCATACACATTACTCCTTTTCTTGATGGAGGAACTTATTAAATCATTTTTTACATCAGTGGAATTGAATTTTAACCAAATAGCAGGTTGTAGGTTGGTAGACAGCAACCACCCAGTTAGTACTACCGTCCTGCCAGATGACTGAAACAGAAGCCTGTAACTGTTTTGCATGATGGTAGGATTGCTGGTTTCTTTTTCTGTCTCATAAACACGCTAGATAACAGGGATATCTTGCTACTCCTACTTACACTTTGGTCATACTTCACTGACACGCACATGCATATATATATATATACATACATCTAGGTTTTTCTCCTTTTTCTAAATAGCTCTTGTTCTTCTTTATTTCTTCTATTGTCCATGGGGAAGTGGAAAAGAATCTTTCCTCCGTAAGCCATGCGTGTCGCATGAGGAGACTAAAATGCTGGGAGCAATGGGCTAGTAACCCCTTCTCCTGTAGACATTTACTAAAAAAGAGAAGAAGAAAAAATTTATAAAACTGGGATGCTTGAATGTGCGTGGATGTAGTGCGGATGACAAGAAACAGATGATTGCTGATGTTATGAATGAAAAGAAGTTGGATGTCCTAGCCCTAAGCAAAACAAAGCTGAAGGGGGTAGGGGAGTTTCGGTGGGGGGAAATAAATGGGATTAAATCTGGAGTATCTGAGAGAGTTAGAGCAAAGGAAGGGGTAGCAGTAATGTTGAAGGATCAGTTATGGAAGGAGAAAAGAGAATATGAATGTGTAAATTCAAGAATTATGTGGATTAAAGTAAAGGTTGGATGCGAAAAGTGGGTCATAATAAGCGTGTATGCACCTGGAGAAGAGAGGAATGTAGAGGAGAGAGAGAGATTTTGGGAGATGTTAAGTGAATGTATAGGAGCCTTTGAACCAAGTGAGAGAGTAATTGTGGTAGGGGATCTGAATGCTAAAGTAGGAGAAACTTTTAGAGAGGGTGTGGTAGGTAAGTTTGGGGTGCCAGGTGTAAATGATAATGGGAGCCCTTTGATTGAACTTTGTATAGAAAGGGGTTTAGTTATAGGTAATACATATTTTAAGAAAAAGAGGATAAATGAGTGTACAAGATATGATGTAGGGCGAAATGACAGTAGTTTGTTGGATTATGTATTGGTAGATAAAAGACTGTTGAGTAGACTTCAGGATGTACATGTTTATAGAGGGGCCACAGATATATCAGATCACTTTCTAGTTGTAGCTACACTGAGAGTAAAAGGTAGATGGGATACAAGGAGAATAGAAGCATCAGGGAAGAGAGAGGTGAAGGTTTATAAACTAAAAGAGGAGGCAGTTAGGGTAAGACATAAACAGCTATTGGAGGATAGATGGGCTAATGAGAGCATAGGCAATGGGGTCGAAGAGGTATGGGGTAGGTTTAAAAATGTAGTGTTAGAGTGTTCAGCAGAAGTTTGTGGTTACAGGAAAGTGGGTGCGGGAGGGAAGAGGAGCAATTGGTGGAATGATGATGTAAAGAGAGTAGTAAGGGAGAAAAAGTTAGCATATGAGAAGTTTTTACAAAGTAGAAGTGATGCAAGGAGGGAAGAGTATATGGAGAAAAAGAGAGAGGTTAAGAGAGTGGTGAAGCAATGTAAAAAGAGAGCAAATGAGAGAGTGGGTGAGATGTTATCAACAAATTTTGTTGAAAATAAGAAAAAGTTTTGGAGTGAGATTAACAAGTTAAGGAAGCCTAGAGAACAAATGGATTTGTCAGTTAAAAATAGGAGAGGAGAGTTATTAAATATAGAGTTAGAGGTATTGGGAAGATGGAGGGAATATTTTGAGGAATTGTTAAATGTTGATGAAGATAGGGAAGCTGTGATTTCGTGTATGGGGCAAGGTAGAATAACATCTTGTAGGAGTGAGGAAGAGCCAGTTGTGAGTGTGCGGGAAGTTCGTGAGGCAGTAGGTAAAATGAAAGGGGGTAAGGCAATCGGGATTGATGGGATAAAGAAAGAAATGTTAAAAGCACGTGGGGATATAGTTTTGGAGTGGTTGGTGCAATTATTTAATAAATGTATGGAAGAGGGTAAGGTACCTACGAATTGGCAGAGAGCATGCATAGTTCCTTCGTATAAAGGTAAAGGGGACAAAAGAGAGTGCAAAAATTATAGGGGGATAAGTCTGTTGAGTATACCTGGTAAAGTGTATGGTAGAGTTATTATTGAAAGAATTAAGAGTAAGACAGAGAATAGGATAGCAGATGAACAAGGAGGCTTTAGGAAAGGTAGGGGGTGTGTGGACCAGCTGTTTACAGTGAAAAATATAAGTGAACAGTATTTAGATATGGCTAAAGAGGTTTTTGTGGCATTTATGGATTTGGAAAAGGCGTATGACAGGGTGGATAGGGGGGCAATGTGGCAGATGTTGCAGGTGTATGGTGTAGGAGGTAGGTTACTGAAAGCAGTGAAGAGTTTTTACGAGGATAGTGAGGCTCAAGTTAGAGTATGTGGGAAAGAGGGAGATTATTTCCCAGTAAAAGTAGGCCTTAGACAAGGATGTGTGATGCCACCGTGGTTGTTTAATATATTTATAGATGGGGTTGTAAGAGAAGTAAATGCGAGGGTCTTGGCAAGAGGCGTGGAGTTAAAAGATAAAGAATCACACATAAAGTGGGAGTTGTCACAGTTGCTCTTTGCTGATGACACTGTGCTCTTGGGAGATTCTGAAGAGAAGTTGTAGAGATTGGTGGATGAATTTGGTAGGGTGTGCAAAAGAAGAAAATTAAAAGTGAATACAGGAAAGAGTAAGGTTATGAGGATAACAGAAAGATTAGGTGATGAAAGATTGGATATCAGATTGGAGGGAGAGAGTATGGAGGAGGTGAATGTATTCAGATATTTGGGAGTGGACGTGTCAGCTGATGGGTCTATGAAAGATGAGGTGAATCATAGAATTGATGAGGGGAAAAGGGTGAGTGGTGCATTAGGAGTCTGTGGAGACAAAGAACTTTGTCCTTGGAGGCAAAGAGGGGAATGTATGAGAGTATAGTTTTACCAATGCTCTTATATGGGTGTGAAGCATGGGTGATGAATGTTGCAGCGAGGAGAAGGCTGGAGGCAGTGGAGATGTCATGTCTGAGGGCAATGTGTGGTGTGAATATAATGCAGAGAATTCGTAGTTTGGAAGTTAGGAGGAGGTGCGGGATTACCAAAACTGTTGTCCAGAGGGCTGAGGAAGGGTTGTTGAGGTGGTTCGGACATGTAGAGAGAATGGAGCGAAACAGAGTGACTTCAAGAGTGTATCAGTCTGTAGTGGAAGGAAGGCGGGGTAGGGGTCGGCCTAGGAAAGGTTGGAGGGAGGGGGTAAAGGAGGTTTTGTGTGAGAGGGGCTTGGACTTCCAGCAGGCATGCGTGAGCGTGTTTGATAGGAGTGAATGGAGACAAATGGTTTTTAATACTTGACGTGCTGTTGGAGTGTAAGCAAAGTAACATTTATGAAGGGGTTCAGGGAAACCGGCAGGCCGGACTTGAGTCCTGGAGATGGGAAGTACAGTGCCTGCACTCTGAAGGAGGGGTGTTAATGTTGCAGTTTAAAAACTGTAGTGTAAAGCACCCTTCAGGCAAGACAGTGATGGAGTGAATGATGGTGAAAGTTTTTCTTTTTCGGGCCACCCTGCCTTGGTGGGAATCGGCCAATGTGTTAATAAAATAATACTTTGCTTTTGACCCGGCTTGCCCTGCAGTCGGGACTCCTTAATATCGCTGGTTTCAATCTTAACCTTTATCTCATCTTTTATTAGCTGGAGTGCTTTGATGGTGCAATTCTCATTGGTTATATCTGATGGTAAGGTAGAGCTGGTTAAAATGACAGTCTAGGAGCTTGTCTTGTTCAATCATATCCCTTTGATAATGGAAGCATGCATTCCACTGGGATTCCATGTTTAACTTCCAATCTTGTGTAACTTCTGTCAGCTTGGTGGTGAGGGAATTTATTTGTTTAGTATGTGTGTCTATAGTTGAGTGCAGGTTTGTATGTTCTTTAGATGAGTTTATTAATTTTGTCAGTTTGTTTTCTAGTTCACTAATCTTTGAGTTTTGTGTCATAAGATAGCATTCTAGGTCTTTAATCCTCATGTTTTGGGTATATAGAGAGCGCTCTAGGTCACCAATGAGTTTTTCAAAGGTTTGGTTTTGCCGTCTTAGCATACTATTTTCCTGTAGAATTTTATCAATGGAGTTGGGTCGTTGTTGAGGACTGAATTCCTGGGCTATACCTTTGGGTGTTGACGAGTTGTAATCTATGTTGCCGTTTGGGGTGAAGAGATCTCGGGTGTTATCCGTAGCTGTAGACAAGTCAGCTTGGGTGCGAGCCATGGATGAGGATGAATGTTGAGAGAATAGGGAGAAAGTTTTTGAGTCGTCTGCCATTGTTGTTGTTGCGTTGGTCTGGGCGGGGGTGAGAGGGGTGGAAGATGGTTCTTGGATTTGGGACTCCATGGTTGTGTCACTTCTTTCTTTGTTTTTTTTTTTTATAAAACAAAAGAAAAAGAGGTAAAAAAAATAAAAAATGGGGGGGGGGGGAATCCATGAAGGGATAGCTCCTAAGAGAAATGAAAGGGCCATAAATTTCCCTCCATGCCCAAGAGGACCCAAGCACCACCAGTAGTGCAGATGCGGCATGGAACCCATGCCATGCCCTACCCTTCATGCCAGTAAACCAATAATCTGGGATAGCAACCTCACATCTACCGAGCCACCTCGGTGGACAAGAGAGAGGGCAGTCGGATAACCGCCACAAAGCATACCTCCTTCGGCCACCACCTCCCGGATTCCAACAGCCAGCCTCCGGAGATACACCCGTCACCCAAAAGCCACTGGTTGATCCAGATTCCACAGAAAACTACAGCATCACCAAGGACCTCAACGGAATGGGATGGACCACAGTACCCTTCCCCCTACCTAGGAACTAGAATGCCTGAGGGAAGAATCCCAAAGGTTGAAAACAGTAAGGGGATAGGGAAGGGATAAGGAGGAGAAAGGGGAGTGGAGGGATGGGGGAATTGGGATAGGGAATGGGAGATTGGAGGGCAATTAGGTTTGGTCTGAGGAAGAAGACCAAAAGGTCCAATTCCTCAGACCAATATCCTCTTTACCACAACAAGGAGCTCCCCTTAAAAAGGTCACCATGAGATAACTTGAGTATCTCTTCATATTGGTTTATTTTTTCAAAACTGGTTAATCTTACTTAAACAATTATTCAAATTTTTATTAGATATTGTATGTGCAATTTGTCAGATTTATATAAAAAAAATTGGGGTGTAATAGTTACATTTCAAGAGCTCTAAGGAATTAGTTTTCAGTCGACATATTAACTTTTATCAGTATTAAATGCTTTTGTGTAACTCCCTGTAACATTTAGATGCTATTTTTTGTTAATTTTCAACAAATTTGAAAAATCAGGCTTAATTAGATATTTACATTTTTATAGTTATTCTTTAACACATTTCTTGCTATAGAACAATGACTTTCGAATTGCATAGTTATTGGTTTCTTTGATATAACAAAGAGACTTAAGAAACCTCTTCCTGAAAATACTATTGTTTTCACTGGTGCCATGTTATGTAGTAAAGAAAACTCTATGGTCCTAGCCAACCTAGTTTCATCTGATGCTTATTTTTTCAGTTTATGCACTGGGCAACACTAAATCAGCAGGGGTTATATAGTGTCTGGTAAGCAAAAGTTCGAGCCAAGTAAAGGGAGGTCTAGATCCAGGCCTTGGGTCAAGCGCCCCCTCACTGGCATTAAGACACTTCTTGAGGGCAATTGTTTCATCTGGATATTCATATTTTTCAGGTCACAGAATTATTAAAATCGTAACTGGGCATTAAACCCACAAGGGTCAGGCCACAGAAGGATGGAGCTCGAATCCATGGCAAGCCAGTCTTAAAACTTGCAGGCCAGTGTGTTACCCACCAGATCATACTGACCTAGTAAGATTCATCCAATTAGGTACATTTCTATACACCACAGGGAGGCTGCAAGGTCCCCACTGTTGCCATGAATACAGGTTTTTAGACGAATCCCACACCAGCATGGTTGTGGCGTGCTCTAGTTTAAGTCCCATCCTAGCTGCTATGACTCTCAAAATAACATGATTGAAAATTGTCTTATGATTTTGTGATAAATATTTTCAGTTTGGCTGAGTTGAATTGCTGCTCCTGAGCCTTTTGAGGATATTCATCTATATCTTGTCTCGTGAGTCTTATTCTGCAGCTCCCGAGCTTTATAGAGGTGTTAAGTTAGTGGTACTAAGCTTTAAGGCAATCAAGGTAAAACTCTAGCCTCTCAAAGTTGTTGTTCTGTCATGCTCTACCTGGGATAGATGATGAATTCTCCCAGAATGATGGACAGTAATAATTACTCCTAGTTCTGCTGTGTATTGTAGGAATGTATGAATACAGCGAAGAGACAGGGACACCTCCATGCTCTCAGACTGTAGAATCTGAACCAAGATGAACTGGGCTAATCCCAGGCACTGATATGCTAATGGCCATTAGTCACACTTGAGTTCTAGTATTGCTAATTGGACATAACTGTCAATGGCAATCCAACACAAGGGCACCCATACTACATATCAGTCTTGTAGCAGATTATTATAATCATAACCGCAAAGGTTATACAGCAGTCATGTAGAGTGGCGTAGAATGGTTGCCCATGTGTTGGGATGCCATTGACAGTCATGTATGAATAAGTAATAATTGAGTATGATTCAAGAGTGACTCATTTAAGCTCATATAAATTTGTGAATTATAAAATATAAAATTAAGGATTAAGACAATATTGCCTAATCTGAGGAAATTTAGTGTATGTTAAATATAAATTTCCTTGAGTGTTCACAAAAGATGTCAACTTTGATGCTGCAGATTTAAACCCTAAATAGTAATATAAATGGAAAATAAGATTGAGGAAATAGGTGGCTGGGGTTGTTATACAAGGGATACTCTCATGAATTATGGAGGGACTTCAACACAGCTACTTTTGAATTTGTACTGCCTGAGCAGCTAGTTTATTGTGCACCAACAGTTCCTGTTGCAAGTGGTAGTTTATTTTGCATCTGTAACACATGTTGTGAGTGGTAGTTTATTGTGTACCAGCAACACATTCAGTGAGTGAACTGTTAACACTAAAAAAATTAGAGGTCGTAATGGCTCTTTATCATGATGCTGGTGGACGAGTCTTAATACAAGGAATTCTACTTACCCTCCACTTTCTTGGATCAGATCTGATTACCTCCCATTCCCAAGGTGCTGTAATCTACATATGCTCTATTGAAGTGTGGTGGACCATTGAGCTACCATGAGTGAGCAGAGATAAAACTCACAGGGCAATGCATTCGTAATTTGAGTCATATAGCACCCGGTGAATCAGACATGATCAAGTTTGATCTAAGGAAGGGGTTGCTCCAATTCCTTGGATTAAAAGATCTTTACACGTATCTAAGATGCATAGCTAATGTCCTTTAGAAGTGGCAGGCCCTACAGAAGAGCATCAAGTTAAACAGGGTTCATCAGGACATGGATGTTTGGCCCTCTCCAAAGACAGAGGACTGGGGATACACACCTCTCTCATAGCCACTTGTAATGGTTTATAAATAGGATATCCAGCCACTGAGCCATCAATACTGCAAACATCAGGTGCCCAGTGTCACTGGACATGTCACTCCTGATGCAAGTACATGTGTGGGTGTGGAAGCTACAGAACTAATTTCATTCTCCTCCCATTTGGAATATCAGTCTTTACAAGAAGTACACATTTACCTTTCCCTCTCACTTTGTCATTGACTCATGAGCTAGCAAATTGGTACATTTAAAAATAGATTACACAGCCTTCACAGTGGGAAACATATACACATCTAGGATTCTTAGTCCATAATGAATTTAATAAACATGCAGGAAGTTAATTATTGTATGAAATAGGATGATGTATAGATAAAAATATTTATCTGAAAAATTTATTGTACATATCAGTACAGTACCTCCATACAGCCATCCACAAAAAATAAGCTCCCAATGACCCAACAATTTCTGTATTTTTAAATGCCTCATAAACATTTTATAATGTAAACCACAGAATATAAACAAGTAAAATGTCAAGAAATAAAGTTGATAATGTCTCCTCTAGACATTATAAAGCAATAAAACATGTATAATGCACACAGCAAAAGGAAAATTCTGGCCAAAACTCATGGCAGGTACATTCACAGCTGTGATGAAGACAGTACATCCTAAAACTCTTCAGCTCATTAGATAACCTCTGAAAAAAAGATAAATGTTTCATGAGTCATTCAATATTTGTTTCAATGCTGTAATAAACTTGATACATAAAAAAATCTTATCAATGGGTTAATTAAAATACCTCTGAAGTCAAAAATAAGCACTAAACCCAAAAGGGTGAGGCAATAATAAAAGGATTTATGGGCATTTTCTATTACTTAACCCTTTCAGTATCACAACCCCTGCTCACAAACTTGCTTCCAGGGTAGAAAAATCCCCCCCCCCCCCCCAAAAAAAAAAATAATAAATAGAAAAAAAATATATCTTATGAAATGATAGAGAATCTTTTTCCAAAGGTAAGGAATCCAAAAGTATGAAATTTGATGGAAAACTTACAGAATTATGCCCTCGCAAAGTTAGCAGTTTCAGCAATATTTACGCATTAGCAATTTTGCCCAATTTAAGCTCTATTTTTGGCCAATTCTATTGCTCCAGTCAACCAAACTCATAGCTATTTCACTAGTATATTTCCTATTCTGTTGAATGAGTACAAGAAACTGCCCATTTACCTATTTCAATTACCAAATACAGTGGACCCCCGCATACCGTACGCATCGCATACCGTTCAATCCGCATACCGCTCACTTTTATCGCAAAAATTTTGCCTCGCATACCGCCCAAAAACCCGCTCACCGCTCTTCGTCTGAGACGCGTCCAATGTGCGCCCTTAGCCAGCCTCACATGTGCCGCCGGTGGCATTGTTTACCAGCCAGCCTCCGCGGTAACATCCAAGCATACAATCGGAACATTTCGTATTATTACAGTGTTTTTGGTGATTTATCTGGAAAATAAGTGACCATGGGCCCCAAGAAAGCTTCTAGTGCCAACCCTACAGGAATAAGGGTGAGAATTACTATAGAGATGAAGAAAGAGATCATTGATAAGTATGAAAGTGGAGTGCGTGTCGCCGACCTGGCCAGGTTGTACAAGAAACCCAAATCAACCATCGCTACTATTGTGGGCAACAGAAAGGCAATCAAGGAAGCTGTTCTTGCCAAAGGTTTAACTGTGTTTTCGAAACAGAGATCGCAAGTGATGGAAGATGTTGAGAGACTCTTATTGGTGTGGATAAATGAAAAACAGCTAGCAGGTGATAGCGTCTCTCGAGCGATCATAAGCGAAAAGGCTAGGAAGTTGCATGAGGATTTAATTAAAAAAATGCCTGCAACTAGTGATGATGTGAGTGAATTTAAGGCCAGCAAAGGTTGGTTTGAGAGATTTAAGAAGCGTAGTGGCATACATAGTGTGATAAGGCATGGTGAGGCTGCCAGTTCGGACCACAAAGCAGCTGAAAAATATGTGCAGGAATTCAAGGAGTACATAGACAGTGAAGGACTGAAACCTGAACAAGTGTTTAATTGTGATGAAACAGGCCTGTTTTGGAAGAAAATGCCAAGCAGGACCTACATTACTGAGGAGGAAAAGGCACTCCCAGGACATAAGCCTATGAAAGACAGGCTTACTTTGTTTATGTGTTCCAATGCTACTGGTGATTGCAAAGTGAAGCCTTTATTAGTGTATCACTCTGAAACTCCCAGACCGTTCAGGCAAAAGAATGTCCTCAAGGAGAATTTGTGTGTGCTGTGGAGGGCAAACAGTAAGGCATGGGTCACTAGGGACTTTTTCTATGACTGGTTACACCATGCATTTGCCCCCAATGTGAAAGATTACCTAACTGAAAAGAAATTAGAACTTAAGTGCCTCCTGGTGTTAGACAATGCCCCTGGTCATCCTACAGACGTGGCAGAGCGACTTTATGGGGACATGAAATTCATTAAGGTGAAGTTTTTGCCTCCTAATACCACTCCTCTCCTGCAGCCCATGGACCAGCAGGTTATTGCAAACTTCAAAAAACTGTACACAAAAGCTCTGTTTGAAAGGTGCTTTGTAGTGACCTCAGAAACTCAACTGACTCTAAGAGAGTTTTGGAGAGAGCACTTTAATATCCTCAATTGTGTAAACCTTATAGGTAAGGCTTGGGAGGGAGTGACTAAGAAGACCTTGAACTCTGCTTGGAAGAAACTGTGGCCAGAATGTGTAGACAAAAGGGATTTTGAAGGGTTTGAGGCTAACCCTGAGAGGATTATGCCAGTTGAGGAATCCATTGTGGCATTGGGAAAGTCCTTGGGGTTGGAGCTTAGTGGGGATGATGTGGAAGAGTTGGTGGAGGAGGACAATGAAGAACTAACCACTGATGAGCTGATAGATCAACTTCAACAGCAAGAGGCCAGACCTGAGGAAACTGGTTCGAAGGAGGGGAGAGAGAAATTGAAGAAATTGCCTACTACAAAGATTAAGGAAATCTGTGCAAAGTGGCTTGAAGTGCAAACCTTCATGGATGAAAATCACCCTCACACAGCTATTGCAAGCCGTGCTGGTGATTATTACACTGACAATGTTGTGAAACACTTTAGGGAAGTCATAAAGGAACGAGAGGTACAGGCCACTATGGACAGATATGTTGTGCGAAAGAAGTCCAGTGACTCTGAAGCTGGTCCTAGTGGCATTAAAAGAAGAAGGGAAGTAACCCCAGAAAAGGACTCGACACCTCAAGTCTTAATGGAAGGGGATTCCCCTTCTAAACACTAACACTCTCTCTCCCCTCCTCCCATCCCATCAATCATCACCAGATCTTCAATAAAAGTAAGTGTCATGTAATTGTGCATGCCTTTTTCAGTTTGTGTGTATTAAAATTAACATTTCATGTGGTAAAATTTTTTTTTTTCATACTTTTGGGTGTCTTGCACGGATTAATTTGATTTCCATTATTTCTTATGGGGAAAATTCATTCGCATACCGATCATTTCGCATAACAATCAGCCCTCTTGCACGGATTAAAGTCGCTATGCGGGGGGTCCACTGTAAAGTGATCAGAAATCAGTAATTTGGCCAATTTCACACAAAACTCAACAATTGCCAATTTGAAAACAGAGTCCAGAATAAACAATGTAGACATTCCTGGCACTAAATTAACCCTTTGACTGTCGCAACCCCCAATCCTGAGGTGTCTCCTGGTGTCACAAAATTTAAAAAAAAAAAAAATTATTTTTTCTTATGAAATGATAGAGAATCTTTTTATGATTGTAATGACACCAAAAAAACGAAATTTGATGGAAAACTGACGGAATTATGCTCTCGCGAAGTTAGCGACCTCGGCGATGTTTACAAATCGGCGATTTCGCCCACTTTGAGCCCTATTTTCGGCTAATTCCATTGTTCCAGTCACCCAAACTCATAGCTATTTCTTTAGAACTCCATTTTTTCTATCGATTGAGTACAAGAAACTGCCCATTTACCGATTTCAACTACCTAATAATGTGGTCAGAAATTTGCAATTTGGCCAATTTCACGAAAACTAAAAAATATGACAATTTCAAAATAAGGTCCAGAATGAACAATGCAGACATTCCTGGCTCTAAAATAACATTTTCTTTGCTCATCAGTCATGTCTCCAGGCCCCTCTGATATTACTCTTGCTTTCTGCTTTCTATTTTGAATTTTTATTCAAACAAAAAATAGAAGACTTACTATTATGCAGACTACTGCAATACTGTAATAATTATATAAATAACATCAACCCATTCATGACTGCATATTAGAATGGCTAGTTGGACATTTATTGGACAATGGCATCATTTGTTTACTTTTGAACATTGGCAAAAATCAAACATTTCCACTAGCAATAGTGAGGATATATTACCAAAAACAACTGGTGGGAGCTCCATTGTTGGTGCTAGGGAAGATAGGAATAAGACAGGTAAACATGCACCAACAGGGAATTCAGTCACAGAAAGTCAAGGCAAACAGAAACCAAGCCTGTGCACATACTATGCACTTGGTATCTGCAGACATGGGAAATCTGCAAAAGCAGATGGGACGTGCAACTATGACCACCCTAGAAAATGCCATGCCCATATGACAACAGGAAAATGCAAACTCCCTTCCTGTAAGCTTTTTCACCCTGAAATGTGTACCTCTTCAGTACAGGAAAGACTGTGCTATAACTTAAATTGCCAGGCACACCATCTAAAGGGGACAAAAAGATACAAAACATCCAGGCCATAGGAAAACCTGGGTAGCCACAGCCACTCAAGAGGCAGAGGTTTTTTAGTGCCAGGAAGGAAAAAAAACTGGCAGGAAATGGCGGAAATTGTACACCAAATCCAGTCATTCCTGGAGTGGAACCACAGTCGATGGCCTCCACTCCAAACCAACAGATACAGATATTAATGCCGGAAAAAAAATCCCCCCCAGTACCAACAATACCACCAGTCCGATGACATTCTTCTTTGCAAATATACAGGGTCTAAAGCCAGCAACAAACAACAAAATACCTTTCATCCGTGGACTGCTTGCAGAGGCAAAGGCAATGTTCGCGGCTTTCACTGAGACCCACATAAAGGATCACTTAGACAACGAAATATGGATCCCAGGTTACAACCTATACAGATGTGACAGAGTGAACAGGCAAAAGGGGGAGTTGGCCTGTACATTGCAGAGTCACTTGTTTGCACAGAACTGCTTAATGCCTCAAATGATGTAGTGGAAGTTTTAGCAGTAAAGGTCGAGAACCAAAACCTAGTCATTGTGGTAGTCTACAAGCCTCCGGATGCAACATCCCAGCAATTCCAGGAACAGCTGTTAAAAATTGACCACTGTCTGGAAAATCTTCCAGCTCCTGCACCCAACATCTTGCTCCTGGGGGATTTCAACTTAAGGCACCTAATATGGAGGAATATAGCAAATAATATTGTTGCAGTAATAACACCAGGAGGCAGCTCTGATGAAAACTCACACTCACACGAGCTTTTAAATCTCTGCACAAAATTCAATTTAAACCAGCAAATAATAGAGCCTACTAGAATGGAGAATACACTAAACCTCATCTTCACTAACAATGATGATCTGATAAGAAATGTCACCATATCAAAAACAATATACTCAGATCACAACATAATTGAGGTTCAGACATGTATGCGCAGAGCCCCAGACCGACAAAATGAGATTAGTCACGGGGGAGCATTCACCAAATTCAACTTCAATAGCAAAAACATAAAGTGGGACCAAGTAAACCAAGTCCTAACCGATATAAGCTGGGAAGATATACTAAGCAACACAGACCCCAACTTATGCCTAGAACAGATTAACTTGGTGGCACTCGATGTATGCACAAGACTTATTCCTCTAAGAAAAAGGAGGAGTTGATGTAAAATAGAAAGAGACAGGCGCTCTCTTTACAGGCGACGGAAAAGAATAACAGAGCGGCTAAAAGAGGTCAATCTATCTGAAATGCGTAGGGAGACACTGGTCAGAGAAATAGCAAACATCGAACTTAAGCTAAAGGAATCTTATAGGAGTCAGGAATCGCGGGAAGAACTAAAAGCCATAAATGAAATCGAAAGAAACCCAAAGTATTTCTTCTCCTATGCCAAATCAAAGTCGAGAACAACGTCCAGTATTGGGCCCTTACTTAAACAAGATGGGTCCTACACAGATGACAGCAAGGAAATGAGTGAGCTACTCAAGTCCCAATATGACTCAGTTTTTAGCAAGCCACTAACCAGACTGAGAGTCGAAGATCAAAATGAATTTTTTATGAGAGAGCCACAGATTTGGTTAACACAAGCCTATCTGATGTTATCCTGACGCCAAATGACTTCGAACAGGCGATAAATGACATGCCCATGCACTCTGCCCCAGGGCCAGACTCATGGAACTCCGTGTTCATCAAGAACTGCAAGAAGCCCCTATCACAAGCCTTTACCATCCTATGGAGAGGGAGCATGGACACGGGGGTCGTCCCACAGTTACTAAAAACAACAGACATAGCCCCACTCCACAAAGGGGGCAGTAAAGCAACAGCAAAGTACTACAGACCAATAGCACTAACATCCCATATCATAAAAATCTTTGAAAGAGTCCTAAGAAGCAAGATCACCACCCATCTAGAAACCCATCAGTTACACAACCCAGGGCAACATGGGTTTAGAACAGGTCGCTCCTGTCTGTCTCAACTATTGGATCACTACGACAAGGTCCTAGATGCACTAGAAGACAAAAAGAATGCAGATGTAATATATACAGACTTTGCAAAAGCCTTCGACAAGTGTGACCATGGTGTAATAGCGCACAAAATGCGTGCTAAAGGAATAACAGGAAAAGTCGGTCGATGGATCTATAATTTCCTCACTAACAGAACACAGAGAGTAGTAATCAACAGAGAAAAGTCCGAGGCAGGCACGGTGAAAAGCTCTGTTCCACAAGGCACAGTACTCGCTCCCATCTTGTTCCTCATCCTCATATCTGACATAGACAAGGATGTCAGCCACAGCACCGTGTCTTCCTTTGCAGATGACACCCGAATCTGCATGACAGTGTCTTCCATTGCAGACACTGCAAGGCTCCAGGCGGACATCAACCAAATCTTTCAGTGGGCTGCAGAAAACAATATGAAGTTCAACGATGAGAAATTTCAATTACTCAGATATGGTAAACACGAGGAAATTAAATCTTCATCAGAGTACAAAACAAATTCTGGCCACAAAATAGAGCGAAACACCAATGTCAAAGACCTGGGAGTGATCATGTCGGAGGATCTCACCTTCAAGGACCATAACATTGTATCGATCGCATCTGCTAGAAAAATGACAGGATGGATAATGAGAATCTTCAAAACGAGGGATGCCAAGCCCATGATGACACTCTTCAGGTCACTTGTTCTATCTAGGCTGGAATATTGCTGCACACTAACAGCACCTTTCAAGGCAGGTGAAATTGCTGACCTAGAAAATGTACAGAGAACCTTCACGGCGCGCATAACGGAGATAAAACACCTCAATTACTGGGAGCGCTTGAGGTTCCTGAACCTGTATTCCCTGGAACGCAGGCGGGAGAGATACATGATTATATACACCTGGAAAATCCTAGAGGGACTAGTACCGAACTTGCACACGAAAATCACTCACTACGAAAGCAAAAGACTTGGCAGATGATGCAACATCCCCTCAATGAAAAGCAGGGGTGTCACTAGCACGTTAAGAGACCATACAATAAGTGTCAAGGGCCCAAGACTGTTCAACTGCCTCCCAGCATACATAAGGGGGATTACCAACAGACCCCTGGCAGTCTTCAAGCTGGCACTGGACAAGCACCTAAAGTCGGTTCCTGATCAGCCGGGCTGTGGCTCGTACGTTGGTTTGCGTGCAGCCAGCAGTAACAGCCTGGTTGATCAGGCTCTGATCCACCAGGAGGCCTGGTCACAGACCGGGCCGCAGGGGCGTTGACCCCCGGAACTCTCTCCAGGTAAACTCCATTTCTAGGTTCTTTTTATAGTAAAATCAATCAAAATCACCTCTATTTCTATAATATGCTTTCCATTCTATCAAATGAGACCAAGAAAATGAGAATACAACCATAAATACGTACTACACGAAAATAGACCACAAAGTCGGCATTTTAATTAAAAAAAACAGTCGGAGTTTTTTTTTTTCTCATTATGCACTGCGTGCTCCAGGATTTTTTTTATATGGTGCACACCGACCACACAGACCCATTCTCTGACATGTGGGCCTACCAGCTTTTTGCTGCTTGATTTGAAGCCGCTAGAATTTATGAGTATATATTCGTCAAACACGGTACCTCGTAAGATGTATATATACGGCCGCGACAGTCAAAGGGTTAACATTTCCTCTGCTCCTTAGTCACATCTTCAGGCCCCTCTTACATTACACTTGCTTTTCATTTTGAATTTTCATTCACACAAAAAAAGTAGAAAATTGACTTTTATGCAAACTACTGCATTATTGTAATAATTGTATAAATAATGTCAGTGCATTCCTAAATGCGTATCAGACTGGCCAGTTGGATGCGTATTGGACAAGTGACCTCATTTATGTACTCTGAAATATTGGCACAAATCGAACATTTCTGCTATTTTGAGCTCAATTTCGAATTACTTTCAGCCCTGAAACTAATCAAAATCATCTATTTCTATAATATATCTTCCATTCTATCAAATGAGACCAAGAAACCGAGAATAAACCATAAAAACAATACGAAAAGACACTGCAAATTCGCTGTTTTAAAACAAAAACATGGTCGCAGTTTTATTTTCTCATTATGCACAATGTGTTGCAAGATTTTTTTATATAGTGCACACTTACCACACAGACCCATTCTTTCATATCTAGGCCAAATTTACCACTCCTGTCATACTACGGGACCAACACTGAAAGGGTTAATGAAAGTTTAAGCATCAAGATTTAATTTGAAAAATTTTTATGAAGCTTTAGGACTCCACTGCAACCTCTCATTTAAGAATAAGTCAGTGAGGTTAAGAGCCATTTTGCCTAATACCTGTTTGGGTGGCAACACAAACCCTCACCCTCAACTGTAGTGACTTCAACATTCCTACAGGATATATTCATTTGTATTTTTTCTAGAATACACGTCCGAGAATTAAGAAAATTCTGAATTACAAAAATCCAACTTATTATTTCTTATAATATTTCTTTTTATAGGAATAAGACATTTTCAAAGAGAACTTTTTTCAGTTAATGAAAGACAATCATTCAATTAAGACCATGCACAGGGCAATTACCAGTCACTCATACTAAATTTACTATAGTAAGCCTTCGATTTAAAAGACCTCGGAAATGAAGGAAAAAATCTGCTTGGTCAAATTGTTCAGAAATATCAACACAGAACTGGGCTAAGGTTACTAACCACTACTCAGCAGAACCTGGGTACAGCCTCTCCTCACTTAACGACGGAGTTCAGTTCCTAAGACCAAGTCGGTAAACGAATTCGTAGCTAAATGAGGAGCATACTATAATGGTAGTGGGCTTGTGTCAGCCATCTTTGATATTTGTAGATGAATGGTTCAGAGAACCGACATGTTGATAAATTAGACACATGTGCAACTCTTGGGTATCTTTATTGAGGAAACGTTTCGCCACACAGTGGCTTCATCAGTCCATACAAAGGAGAATCTTGAAGAACAGGAGGAGAATGAGGTAATCAGTCCCTCAACCTTGAGTCGATGTGATCAGTCCATCAAGATTGATGGACTGATCAGTCCATCAAGATCAGTCCATCAAGATTGATGGACTGATCACATCGACTCAAGGTTGAGGGACTGATTACCTCATTCTCCTCCTGTTCTTCAAGATTCTCCTTTGTATGGACCGATGAAGCCACTGTGTGGCGAAACGTTTCCTCAATAAAGATACCCAAGAGTTGCACATGTGTCTAATTTATCATCTTTGATATTGTTTTAATGTCACCATTGCACCATTTATATCATTTTTAGTATATTTTTGAATGTTTATACAGCAGTGCACTGTATACTGTAATAAACAGAATAGAGGAAACAAGCTTTATGATTTATGTATGCATACTGGTCAGAGAAACCATCTTAAGTCCGAGTTATCGGTAAATGAGTATGTCACTAAGTGAGGAGAGGCTGTATTAGTTTACATTTTACGATACATCACAGAATAAGTACTTTCTCTGCAAATTGCTATTTTGGGAGATACAATATTGGCACTGGCTGGATGTAAACATAGATGCTCAAAGCCAATGGTATTAGTTAGATTAAATTATGTTAGGGTATTTTAGGTTAAGGGGGTTCCATTGGGTTTATTTGTTATTTACCAATTGCATGATAAAATACTATCTATACTGCAATAACAACTTAATATGTTACAAAGCAAACTAAAATGGCTGAAATCAGAGTAGAGATTACAAATTATTGCCCAGAATTGTTAATTATTATTATTACGCACAATCACAGTAAAACAATCTCATCTCTATCCACCACAATCTCCATAACTGACCATCCACTAGTTCATAAATTCATTAAATCTATGTTTTACTGCATTTACACAAAACATGATTTATCACTATCAACTGCATGGACTAATAAAAGGATCTGTTATAACGCACCACTATAATCCAGGGGTGCTAAAAAAAAAAAAAAAAAAGACCCGAGTAAACTTTTTATTAAAAAATGCAATCCACTTGGATTTTTTTGTAATAGTACATAGAGCCTCTCCTCACTTAACAATGGAGTTCTGTTCCTAAGACCATGTCAGTAAACAAATTCGTCGCTAAGTGAGGAGCATTATACAATGGTACTGGGTTTGTGTCATCCGTCTTTGATATTGTTTTAATGTCACCTTTGCACCATTTACAACATTTCTGGTATATTTTTTAATGCTTATACTAGTTTACTGTAGTAAACAGAATAGAGGAAATCAGCTCTAATAAACATTATTTAGGTATGCATACTGGTCAGAGAACCTGTCATAAGTCCGAGTTGTCAGTAAACAAGTACGTCACTAAGTGAGGAGAGGCTGCATATAAAAAAAAGGCCTTTTTAAATTAAAATGTTTTTATTTTTAAAGTTTATTTTCATTTTTCATGTTTTTATTTTTACTTATTATAATGCTTTTATAATCGAGTTGTAATGTTCAACTTTTACGTATACAGTAGCAGCTGGGATTGATGGGATAGAGGTAGAAATGTTAAAAGCATGTGGGGATATAGTTGGTGCTTTTATTTAATAAATGTATGGAAGAGGGTAAGGTACCTAGGAATTGGCAGAAAGCATGCATGATTCCTTATAAAAAAGGCAAAGGGGACAAAAGAGAATGCAAAAATTATAGGGGAATAAGTCTGTTGAGTTCTCCATGGGAAAGTGGAACAGAATTCTTCCTCCATAAGCCATGCGTGTCATAAGAGGCGACTAAAATGCCGAGAGCAAGGGACTAGTAACCCCTTCTCCTGTATGTATTACTAAATGTAAAAGGAGGAACTTTCGTTTTTCCTTTTGGGCCACCCCGCCTCAGTGGGATATGGCCGGTGTGTTGAAAAAAAGAAAGTAAGTCTGTTGAGTATAACTGGTGAAGTATATGGTAGAGTTATTATTGAAAGAATTAAGAGTAAGACAGAGAGTAGGACAGCAGATGAACAAAGAGGCTTCAGGAAGAGTAGAGGGTGTGTAGACCAAGTGTTTACAGTGACACATATAGGTGAACAGTATTTAGATAAGGGTAAAGAGGATTTTGTGGCATTTATGGATTTGGAAAAGGTGTATGACAAGGTGGATAGGGGGGCAATGTGGCAGATGTTGTAAATGTATGGAATAGGAGGTACGTTATTCAAAGCAGTGAAAAGTTTTTAGGAGGACAGTGAGGCTCAGGTTAGAGTATGTAGGAGAGAGGGAGTTTATTTCCCAGTAAAAGTAGGCCTTAGACAAGGATGTGTGATGTCACAATGGTTGTTCAATATATTTATAGATGGGGTTGTAAGAGAAGTGAATGCTCAAGTGTTGGCAAGAGGTTCGGGAGTTGTCATAGTTGCTCTTTGCTAATGACACTGTGCTTTTGGGAGATTCTGAAAAGATGTTGTTGAGGTTGGTGGACGAGTTTGGTAGGGTATGTAAAAGAAGAAAATTAAAAGTGAATATAGGAAAGAGTAAGGTGATAAGGATAACAAAAAAAATTAGGTAACGAAAGATTGGATATCAGGTTAGAAGGAGAAAGAATGGGAGGTGAATTATATGTATTTATTTTTTTTATTATCACACTGGCCGATTCCCACCAAGGCAGGGTGGCCCGAAAAAGAAAAACTTTCACCATCATTCACTCCATCACTGTCTTGCCAGAAGGGTGCTTTACACTTCAGTTTTTAAACTGCAACATTAACACCCCTCCTTCAGAGTGCAGGCACTGTACTTCCCATCTCCAGGACTCAAGTCCAGCATGCCGGTTTCCCTGAACCCCTTCATAAATGTTACTTTGCTCACACTCCAACAGCACGTCAAGTATTAAAAACCATTCGTCGCCATTCACTCCTATCAAACATGCTCACGCACGCCTGCTGGAAGTCCAAGCCCCTCACACACAAAACCTCCTTTACCCCCTCCCTCCAACCTTTCCTAGGCCGACCCCTACCCCGCCTTCCTTCCACTACAGGCTGATACACTCTTGAAGTCATTCTGTTTCGCTCCATTCTCTCTACATGTCCGAACCACCTCAACAACCCTTCCTCAGCCCTCTGGACAACAGTTTTGGTAATCCCGCACCTCCTCCTAACTTCCAGACTACGAATTCTCTGCATTATATTCACACCACACATTGCCCTCAGACATGACATCTCCACTGCCTCCAGCCTTCTCCTCACTGCAACATTCATCACCCATGCTTCACACCCATATAAGAGTGTTGGTAAAACTATACTCTCATACATTCCCCTCTTTGCCTCCAAGGACAAAGTTCTTTGTCTCCACAGACTCCTAAGTGCACCACTCACCCTTTTCCCCTCATCAATTCTATGATTCACCTCATCCTTCATAGACCCATCCGCTGACACGTCCACTCCCAAATATCTGAATACATTCACCTCCTCCATACTCTCTCCCTCCAATCTGATATCCAATCTTTCATCACCTAATATTTTTGTTATCCTCATAACCTTACTCTTTCCTGTATTCACTTTTAATTTTCTTCTTTTGCACACCCTACCAAATTCATCCACTAATCTCTGCAACTTCTCTTCAGAATCTCCCAAGAGCACAGTGTCATCAGCATGTATGAATGTATGAATGTATTCAGATATTTAGGAGTGGATGTGTCAGCAGATGGGTCTATGAAAGATGAGGTGAATTGTAGAATTGATGAGAGGAACAAGGTGAGTGGTGCACTAAGGAGTCTGTGGAGACAAAGAACTTTGTCCATATAAGCAAAGAGGGAAAAAATGGCAGATGAAGTTCAATGTGAATAAGTGTAAGGTACTAGTCCTTGGTAATGAAAATAACCTTTGAAGCTATAAACTAGGTGAAGTGGACCTTGATCATACAGGATGTGAAAAAGACTTGGAAGTCATGGTAAGCAGAAATCTAAAGCCAAGACAGCGGTGCCTAAGTGTGTGCAACAAGGCTAACAGATTACTAGGATTTATCTCAAGAAGTATAAGTAACAGAAGTCCAAAATTTATTTTACAGCTCTATACATCACTAGTGAGGCCTCATTTAGATTATGCTGCTCAGTTTTGGTCTCCTTATTACAGGATGGATATAGACTCATTGAAGAACATACAGAGAAGAATGACTAAAATGATTTACTGTGTAAGGAATCTTCCGTATGAAGATAGACTTAAAGCCTTAAATCTCCACTCTCTGGAGAGATGTAGAATGAGGAGAGATATCATTGAAGTGTATATGTGGATGACGGGCATAAACAAAGGAGATATTAATGAAGTACTGAGGGTGTCGAACCAGGTAAGAACCAGAAATAATGGATTTAAGTTGGATAAATTTAGATTTAGAAAGGACATAGGTAAGTACTGGTTTTCTAACAGAGTTATGGATGCGTGGAACAATCTTCCCAGTAGGGTGATCTAGGCTAGGACCTTGGATAGCTTTAAAATGAGATTGGTCAAATATATGAGTGGAAGGGGCTGGTTTTGATTGGTGCCACTGGGTACGGGAATAAATTCTTGGGTAGCTTTGGGTAGAGGTCGCTTTGATAAGGACCTGCCTTGTATGGGCCAGTAGGCCTTCTGCAGTGTTCCTCCATTCTTATGTTTTTATGTTATTATGAGAGTATAGTTATACCAATGCTCTTATATGGGTATGAAGCATGGGTGGTGAATGTTGCAAGAAGGAGAAGGCTGGAGGCAGTGAGATGTAGTGTCTGAAGGCAATTTGTCGTGTGAATAAAATGCAGAGAATTCATAATTTGGAAATTACGAGGTGCGGGATTACAAAAACTACTATCCAGAGGGTTGAGGAGGGGGTGTTGAGGTGGTTTGGACATATAGAGAGGGTGGAACAAAATAGAATGACTTCAGAAGTGTATAAATCTGTAGTGGAGGGAAGGTGGGGCAAGATCGGCCCAAGAAAGGTTGGAGGGAGTAGGTAAAGGAGGCTGGACTTCCAGCAAGTATGCATGAGCATGTTAGATAGGAGTGAATGGAGATAAATGGCTTTTAGGACTTGACGTGCTATTGGAGTGTGAGCAGGGTCGTCCACGTATAATTAGTTGCAATCGTTGCAAGGGATTATGTATACCCCCTGCAGAGGATTGCACCTTGTGGTGTGTCTTACTGGTGATGTCCTAGATGGTGGTGGATATGGAGGCAGACACTTGGAATGCAGTATTTGAAAAGATGTTGGTAATATTTATGAAGGGATTCAGGGAAACTGGCAGGCCAGACTTGAGTCCTGGAGTGCCTGCACTCTGAAGGAGGGGTGTTAATGTTGCAATTTTATAACTGTAGTGCAAACACACCTGTTGCAATAGTGATGGAGCAAATGGTTAAAATTTTTCTTTTTCAAGACACCCTACACTGGTGGGAAACGGCCGATGTGTTAATAACAACAGAACAAAACAATATTGATGTGCATCTGACTATTA
The DNA here is from genome assembly GCF_038502225.1 of Cherax quadricarinatus. Taxonomy (NCBI): domain Eukaryota; kingdom Metazoa; phylum Arthropoda; class Malacostraca; order Decapoda; family Parastacidae; genus Cherax; species Cherax quadricarinatus. The sequence continues at coordinate 27,190,226 of NC_091294.1, read as the reverse complement.
AAACATGTCTTTGCTCATTACACATAATGCAAGCATTCAAATGGAGGCCATGCACTTCAACCAGAAGCTGAAATTGGTGTGCACTGCATTTAATAAGCCACAGAGAGATTACATATTGAGTGAATGTGTGCAAGTGTGACTTCACCTAAAAGATGCACCTGAGTTACATAATTATAAAAATTTACTGATACGAGATTTAACCAGTGTGTGACATCTGCATATAAATGAAATGGCATGAGAGATGGCATCACACCATCTCTCAAACTAATTTTAGCCTAATTGTTTCATAATGTCCTCTCACTATGACACTCGCCTTATAAAAAGAAAAAGAAAAACTCCCTGTTAAGGCACAAAACTATTTTACTATTTTTTTTTTTACTGAATATAAATCTGTCATGGGAGCAAGGGGCTAGTAACCACTTCTCCTGTATAAATTACTAAATTTAAAAAGAGAAACTTTTGTTTTTCTTTTTGGGTCACCCTGCCTTGGTGGGATACGGCCGGTTTGATGAAAAAATAAAAAATAAATTTGTCGTACAAGACCCAAGATATTTATGGTACAAATCTTGTCATGTTATTTTTACAATAACCCAGCAAAAAAAATTAATTTATCTATGTTGAACCTAGTGCCAGCATGACTAAATTTATATGATAAAACTGTTTAAAGGTTAGAACTTTCTATTTCTAGTCCATCTAATTTATTTCACTTTCATCTTTTGAAAGCGAGAGCATTTGCAGGAATAAAACAAATTATTATGCAGAACCAACTAGAGGATTGACAGAACCAACTAGAGGAAACAACCTGCTTGACTTGGTTCTTGCCAACAAAGAATCACTAATTAATAATCTTGAGGCTAATGATGAGCTTGGGGAAAGCAATCACAAATCACTTAGTTTCAATATATCATGGAATTGCCCAGATAACTGCAATTAAGTCTCTGTCCCAGACTTCTGCTTGGCCAACTTCATGGGACTGAGAAATTACCTGAGTGGGCTAAACTGGGATGACCTGACTATGGGTCAGGTAGGTGGTGGTAGTTGCCAATATGACATATTTCAGAGCATAGTTCCAGCTGCCCAGACAATTTTTGTTCTGAGTAGGAAAATTAGATCTAAAAAAATTATCTCAAATGGATAAACAATAGATTAAAACATCTCACTGGTCAAAAGAGAGGCATATATATATAGGCGTATCAAAAGAGGGGATGGGCAGTTAAGAAGTCGGTATATTCAATTAACCTGTAAACGGTCCAAATGTATATATACGTTTTTTCAACATTTGAAAGTATGTAAAAAAAAGTAGATCTTCTTTTTGTTTTTTTACATTTGAAAATGTGTAAAAAAACTTTGATCTACTTTTGTAGCACTACACATGTGAACGTAGATCTGCTTGGACCTTTTACGGGTTAAAGAGATATATATAAAACAAAGATTTATGGATTTATGGATTTGGAAAAGGCGTATGACAGGGTGGATAGGGGGGCAATGTGGCAGATGTTGCAAGTGTATGGTGTAGGAGGTAGGTTACTGAAAGCAGTGAAGAGTTTTTACGAGGATAGTGAGGCTCAAAAGTAAGGAAAGAGGGAAATTTTTTCCCAGTAAAAGTAGGCCTTAGACAAGGATGTGTGATGTCTGGTTGTTTAATATATTTATAGATGGGGTTGTAAGAGAAGTAAATGCGAGGGTCTTGGCAAGAGGCGTGTTAAAAGATAAAGAATCACTGGGAGTTGTCACAGCTGCTCTTTGATGACGTGCTCTTGGGAGATTCTGAAGAGAAGTTGCAGAGATTGGTGGATGAATTTGGTAGGGTGTGCAAAAGAAGAAAATTAAAGGTGAATACAGGAAAGAGTAAGGTTATGAGGATAACAAAAAGATTAGGTGATGAAAGATTGAATATCAGATTGGAAAGAGTATGGAGGAGGTGAACGTATTCAGATATTTGGGAACGTAGCGGATGGGTCTATGAAAGATGAGGTGAATCATAGAATTGATGAGAAAAAGAGTGAGTGGTGCACTTAGGAGTCTGTGGAGACAAAGAACTTTGTCCTTGGAGGCAAAGAGGGGAATGTATGAGAGTATAGTTTTACCAACGCTCTTATATGGGTGTGAAGCGTGGGTGATGAATGTTGCAGCGAGGAGAAGGCTGGAGGCAGTGGAGATGTCATGTCTGAGGGCAATGTGTGGTGTGAATATAATGCAGAGAATTCGTAGTTTGGAAGTTAGGAGGAGGTGCGGGATTACCAAAACTGTTGTCCAGAGGGCTGAGGAAGGGTTGTTGAGGTGGTTCGGACATGTAGAGAGAATGGAGCGAAACAGAATGACTTCAAGAGTGTATCAGTCTGTAGTGGAAGGAAGGCGGGGTAGGGGTCGGCCTAGGAAGGGTTGGAGGGAGGGGGTAAAGGAGGTTTTGTGTGCGAGGGGCTTGGACTTCCAGCAGGCATGCGTGAGCGTGTTTGATAGGAGTGAATGGAGACAAATGGTTTTTAATACTTGACGTGCTGTTGGAGTGTGAGCAAAGTACAGAAGTAAAACCGATTGAGGGAGATGGGAAGTACAGTGCCTGCACTCTGAAGGAGGGGTGTTAATGTTGCAGTTTAAAAACTGTAGTGTAAAGCACCCTTCTGGCAAGACAGTGATGGAGTGAATGATGGTGAAAGTTTTTCTTTTTCGGGCCACCCTGCCTTGGTGGGAATCGGCCGGTGTGATAATAAAAAAAAAAAAAATATAAAACAAAGGAATAAGAAAAGCAAAAAGAGATTATGAGGCTAAAGTCGCAAGGGATTTGAAGACTAACCCAAAAGGGTTCTTTCAGGTATACAGAAGTAAGATTAGGGACAAGATGTGTGAACTTTTCAACACTTACTTCCTCTCAGTTTTTACACGGGAAGATACTAATGAAATTCTAGAAATAATAAATTTTGTAGAACAGGATGATAATAAACTATGCACGATTTGGAGTAACTAGTGACATGGTCCTCAGACAAATAGAGAATTAAAACCTAACAAATTCCCAGGCCCTGATGAACTTTTTGCAAGGGGTTTTAAAGGAATGTAAAGAGGAACTTAGCATACCCTTGGCTAATCTTTCCAATACATGTATATCACTACAAACTGCCATAGTGCCAGACAAGTGGAAAATGGCAAATGTAATACTTATTTACAAGGCAGGTAACAGGTCCTTAGTTCCGAACTATAGACCAATAAGCCTTACTTCCAGAGTGGAAAAATTTTATTTTTTTTTATTAACACACTGGCCGATTCCCACCAAGGCAGGGTGGCCCGAAAAAGAAAAACTTTCACCATCATTCACTCCATCACTGTCTTGCCAGAAGGGTGCTTTACACTACAGTTTTTAAACTGCAACATTAACACCCCTCCTTCAGAGTGCAGGCACTGTACTTCCCATCTCCAGGACTCAAGTCCAGCATGCCGGTTTCCCTGAACCCCTTCATAAATGTTACTTTGCTCACACTCCAACAGCACGTCAAGTATTAAAAACCATTTGTCTCCATTCACTCCTATCAAACACGCTCACGCATGCCTGTTGGAAGTCCAAGCCCCTCGCACACAAAACCTCCTTTACCCCCTCCCTCCAACCTTTCCTAGGCCGACCCCTACCCCGCCTTCCTTCCACTACAGACTGATACACTCTTGAAGTCACTCTGTTTCGCTCCATTCTCTCTACATGTCCGAACCACCTCAACAACCCTTCCTCAGCCCTCTGGACAACAGTTTTAATAATCCCGCACCTCCTCCTAACTTCCAAACTACGAATTCTCTGCATTATATTCACACCACACACTGCCCTCAGACATGACATCTCCAATGCCTCCAGCCTTCTCCTCGCTGCAACATTCATCACCCATGCTTCACACCCATATAAGAGCGTTGATAAAACTATACTCTCATACTTTTCCCTCTTTGCCTCCAAGGACAAAGTTCTTTGTCTCCACAGACTCCTAAGTGCACCGCTCACCCTTTTCCCCTCATCAATTCTATGATTCACCTCATCTTTCATAGACCCATCCGCTGACACGTCCACTCCCAAATACAGTGGACCCCCGCATAGCGAACTTAATCCGTGCAAGAGGGCTGGTCGTTATGCGAAATGTTCGCTATGCGAATTAATTTTTCCCATAAGAAATAATGGAAATAAAATTAATCCGTGCAAGACACCCAAAAGTATGAAAAAAAAATTTTTTTACCACAAAAAAATTTTAATTTTAGTACACACAAACTGAAAAAGGCATGCACAATTACATGACACTTACTTTTATTGAAGATCTGGTGATGATTGATGGGATGGGAGGAGGGGAGAGCATTATCTTCTTACTGTTTAGAAGGGGAATCCCCTTCCATTAGGACTTGAGGTAGCAAGTCCTTTTCTGGGGTTACTTCCCTTCTTCTTTTAATGCCACTAGGACCAGCTTGAGAGTCACTGGACCTCTGTCGCACAACAAATCTGTCCATAGAGCTCTGTACCTCCCGTTCCTTCAAGACTTTCCTAAAATGGGCCATAACATTGTCATTGAAATAGTCACCAGCACGGCTTGCAACAGCTGTGTCAGGGTGATTTTCATCCATAAAGGTTTGCAGTTCAACCCACTGTGCACACATTTCCTTAATTTTTGAAGTAGGCACAATGGATTCCACAACTGGCATAGGCTTCTCAGGGTTAGCCCCAAACCCTTCAAAATCTTTCTTAATTTCCATACTAATTCTCACCCTTTTTACCACAGGGTTGGCACTAGAAGCTTTCTTGGGGCCCATGGTCACTTATTTTCCAGAAACAGCACCGAAAACACTGTAATAATACGAAATATTCCGAGTGTATGCTTGAATGTTACCGCGGAGGCTAGCTGGTAAACAATGGGACGGGCGGCACATGTGAGGCTGGCTGAGGGCCCACATTGGACGCGTCTCGGACGAAGTTCGCTGAGCGGGTTTTTGTCTACTATGCGGGGCAAAATTTCAGCGAACAAAGCGTTCGCTATGCGGATTGTTCGCTATGCAAGGCATTCGCTATGCGGGGGTCCACTGTATCTGAATACATTCACCTCCTCCATACTCTCTCCCTCCAATCTGATATCCAATCTTTCATCACCTAATCTTTTTGTTATCCTCATAACCTTACTCTTTCCTGTATTCACTTTTAATTTTCTTCTTTTGCACACCCTACCAAATTTATCCACCAACCTCTACAACTTCTCTTCAGAATCTCCCAAGAGCACAGTGTCATCAGCAAAGAGCAACTGTGACAACTCCCACTTTATGTGTGATTCTTTATCTTTTAACTCCACGCCTCTTGCCAAGACCCTCGCATTTACTTCTCTTACAACCCCATCTATAAATATATTAAACAACCACTGTGACATCACACATCCTTGTCTAAGGCCTACTTTTAATGGGAAATAATCTCCCTCTTTCCCACATACTCTCACTTGAGCCTCACTATCCTCGTAAAAACTCTTCACTGCTTTCAGTAACCTACCTCCTACACCATACACCTGCAACATCTGCCACATTGCCCCCCTATCCACCCTGTCATACGCCTTTTCCAAATCCATAAATGCCACAAAAACCTCTTTAGCCTTATCTAAATACTGTTCACTTATATTTTTCACTGTAAACACCTGGTCCACACACCCCCTACCTTTCCTAAAGCCTCCTTGTTCATCTGCTATCCTATTCTCCGTCTTACTCTTAATTCTTTCAATAATAACTACCATACACTTTACCAGGTATACTCAACAGACTTATCCCCCTATAATTTTTGCACTCTCTTTTGTCCCCTTTACCCTTATACAAAGGAACTATGCATGCTCTCTGCCAATCCCTAGGTACCTTACCCTCTTCCATACATTTATTAAATAATTGCACCAACCACTCCAAAACTATATCCCCACCTGCTTTTAACATTTCTATCTTTATCCCATCAATCCCGGCTGCCTTACCTCCTTTCATTTTACCTACTGCCTCACGAACTTCCCCCACATTCATAACTGGCTCTTCCTCACTCCTACAAGATGTTATTCCTCCTTGCCCTATACATGAAATCACAGCTTCCCTATCTTCATCAACATTTAACAATTCCTCAAAATATTCCCTCCATCTTCCCAATACCTCTAACTCTCCATTTAATAACTCTCCTCTCCTATTTTTAGCTGACAAATCCATTTGTTCTCTAGGCTTCCTTAACTTGTTAATCTCACTCCAAAACTTTTTCTTATTTTCAACAAAATTTGTTGATAACATCTCACCCACTCTCTCATTTGCTCTCTTTTTACATTGCTTCTCATATGCTAACTTTTTCTCCCTTACTACTCTCTTTACATCATCATTCCATCAATCGCTCCTCTTCCCTCCCGCACCCACTTTCCTGTAACCACAAACTTCTGCTGGACACTCTAACACTACATTTTTAAACCTACCCCATACCTCTTCGACCCCATTGCCTATGCTCTCATTAGCCCATCTATCCTCCAATAGCTGTTTATATCTTACCCTAACTGCCTCCTCTTTTAGTTTATAAACCTTCACCTCTCTCTTCCCTGATGCTTCTATTCTCCTTGTATCCCATCTACCTTTTACTCTCAGTGTAGCTACAACTAGAAAGTGATCTGATATATCTGTGGCCCTTCTATAAACATGTACATCCTGAAGTCTACTCAACAGTCTTTTATCTACCAATACATAATCCAACAAACTACTGTCATTTCGCCCTACATCATATCTTGTATACTTATTTATCCTCTTTTTCTTAAAATATGTATTACCTATAACTAAACCCCTTTCTATACAAAGTTCAATCAAAGGTCTCCCATTATCATTTACATCTGGCACCCCAAACTTACCTACCACACCCTCTCTAAAAGTTTCTCCTACTTTAGCATTCAGATCCCTACCACAATTACTCTCTCACTTGGTTCAAAGGTTCCTATACATTCACTTAACATCTCCCAAAATCTCTCTCTCTCCTCTACATTCCTCTCTTCTCCAGGTGCATACACGCTTATTATGACCCACTTTTTGCATCCAACCTTTACTTTAATCCACATAATTCTTGAATTTACACATTCATATTCTCTTTTCTCCTTCCATAACTGATCCGTCAACATTACTGTTACCCCTTTCTTAGCTCTAACTCTCTCAGATACTCCAGATTTAATCCCATTTATTTCCCCCCACCAAAACTCCCCTACCCCCTTCAGCTTTGTTTCGCTTAGGGCCAGGACATCCAACTTCTTTTCATTCGTAACATCAGCAATCATCTGTTTCTTGTCATCCGCACTACATCCACGCACATTCAAGCATTCCAGTTTTATAAAGTTTTTCTTCTTCTCTTTTTTAGTAAATGTCTACAGGAGAAGGGGTTACTAGCCCATCGCTCCCGGCATTTTAGTCGCCTCATAAGACACGCATGGCTTACGGAGGAAAGATTCTTTTCCACTTCCCCATGGACAATAGAAGAAATAAAGAAGAACAAGAGTTATTTAGAAAAAAGAGAAAAACCTAGATGTATGTACGTATATATATATATATATGCATGTGCGTGTCTGTGAAGTGTGACCAAAGTAAGTAGGAGTAGCAAGATATCCCTGTTATCTAGCGTGTTTATGAGACAGAATAAGAAACCAGCAATCCTGGAATCAATAATTGCCAAGGCAATTCATAGCCATCTTGAAAGGTATAAATTGATTAATGAATCTAAGCATGGTTTTACAAAGGGGCATTCCTGTCTTATGAATTTACTAACTTTTTTCACTAAGGTATTTGAGGAGGTAGATCATGCTACTTAATTTGATATTGTGTATATGGACTTCAGTAATGCTTTCGATCGAGTTCTACATCACATGCTGTTGAGGAAACTTGAGGCACATGGAATAGGAGAAATTTTTTCCTGGGTAGAGGCATGGTTGACAAATAGGCAACACAGAATTTGCATAAATGGGGAGAAATCAGAATGGGGGCATGTCACAAGTGGTATTCCACAGGGGTCAGTGTTGGGCCCCTTGTTGTTCACAATTTGCGTAAACGACATAGATGAGGGAATAAATAGCGACATGAGCAAATTTGCTGATGACGCCAAAATAGGCCATCCAATTCATTCTAATGAGGACATTAGAGCACTCCAGGATGATTTGAATAGACTGATGCAATGGTCGGAGAAGTGGCAGATGCAGTTTAGTACAGACAAATGCAAAGTTCTAAATGTTGGACAGGAAAATAACCATGCCACATATAAACTAAATAATGTAGATCTTAATATTACTGTTTGCAAAAAGGATTTAGGAGTTCTGGTTAACAGCAATCTGAACCCAAGACAACAGTGCATAAGTGTTCACAATAAAGCTAACAATCCTTGGCTTCATATCAAGAAGTATTAATAATAGAAGTCCTCAGGTTGTTCTTCAACTCTATATATCTTTGGTTAGGCCTCATTTAGATTATGCTGCATAGTTATGGTCACTGTTTTACAAAATGGATATAAATGCACTGGAAAACATACAAAGGAGGATGACAAAGTTGATCCCATGTATCAGAAATCTTCCCTATGAAGACAGACTGAGGACCTTGAATCTGCACTCTCTAGAAAGACTTAGAATTAGGGGAGACATGATTGAGGTGTATAAATGGAAAACATGAATAAATAAAGGGGATGTAAACAGCATGCTAAAAATATCTAGCCTAGACAAAACTTGCAGCAATATCTTTAATTTGGAAAAATTCAGATTCATGAAGGATACAGGAAAGCACTGGTTTGGTAATAGAGTTGTGGATGAGTGGAACAAACTTCTGAGTATCATAAAAGCTCAGATATTGTGTAGTTTTAAAAACAGGTTAGATTAATACAAGAATGGGTGTGGGTGGGTGTGAGTTGGACCTGACTAGCTTGTGCTACTAGGTCTGATGCCGTGCTCCTTCCTTAACTCTTTGTCGGGCAGAGGCAGTATGGAAAATTTTCTAGGGGTGATTACGTGTATGTACCTCAACATTATATACATACAAGTAATCTCACTGGGAGACAGCCATATTGTTTACCGTAGTCACCCCGTGTAGACATGTGAGAAAACTTAACCCCCCTTGGTCACGACAGGTGGTTCCTTTGACCTCACAATCTTATCCATATCTATCCGAGACCAGTATGGATTGGACAGCACCCACAAGTACGGTGCTACTAATTAATTGTGGACTGTATAGATTATATTAGTGTAACTGAATGAAGGGGGGAGGGGTAGGCCACACATGGATATATCCATCAAGGATAAACACTTGTACATAATCTCACCACTTACCAGATATTCTCTGGTGGTCACTTGATGTAGCTGGATCACTCATAACCTATCCAATTATAACATACCTAACTGGCCAGTATCAGTCTGCTATAACTAGAAGAGTTACTTAACTGTGGGTGATTGATACTCCTTATTTCCTCCATTCACCATCTCATTTCGATGTCCTGCTACACCGACACGGTTCTTATTCCAGCAGGACGAGGTATCCGTTGGTCTGTCCCGGTTTAGAAGTCGTGATTCCATAAAACTTCGCTATCCTCGGGACGAGAACCACGCGTTCACTCGTAGCAGGGCGATTTATTTCACTTCCCGCATTCTCTTAACTTAATGTTATCATCACTGATTACATTACCATTCACAAGACGATTTAACATGTCATAATTATTATACACATTGGAGGCCACTCCATTAAGATTTGAGACCGATGAGTGATGATTAAATCACGGGTATTTTTCCCCGGGACACAGTCCATGGCGACGCGCCAGTCACCACCGGTCCTACCATTATTCACTCATTTTACCACCTTATTACAGTGGTCCCATAAATCACGTTCCCTCACTCTCCAACAGGAACAGTTACAACACTTCTTATGAAATAAGGCCTATGTTAATCCTTAGGCTGCCGTGAACGCCAATTTCCTGGTTCCATGCTTTCCCAGCCTCCTCACTATATTCAAAACACTCCCCCCCTCGTGCCCCAGTTCGACCTATACCCCCGCACATCCGCGCATGCGCAAAGGGAACTCCTGGTTCTATCCTATTTTCAAATACATTTTTGACCCATATAGACACATTAAACACCTATTAGGCACTATAGTTTCGGAAAATTAAAATATTTTCCACACTGCGGCCGGGCGGAGGTCGTTGCTAGATGACTTACATAATGTGGAGTACAATTTTCCCATCTTCACTGGCCACCTGGCTTGGGAACTCCAACATTGGTATTTACATAATCACCCATTAATTCTTTCCACCTGTTAACTCCTCAGGTAAGGCTCCATCCAAAGCACACTCAAGCCTCCATGCTTCTGGTATTAACAATTTCCCTCTTATTGTAAGGTGTGGCACTAAGTCTATGCTCTCGAGGTTAATTTGTTGGGCATACTGGAATTATGAGACTTTAACAATAACAAGTCTCTCTCAGTATCCCAAGTCAGCCCCAGCACATTACTGCATATAGGCACTTAAACTCCATGGCCATCCATATTTATTGATCCCTCAAAATGGACTAATTACTGTTCCATTCTCTCAGGGGCATAAGCCTATGCTCCCTGGGTTAATTTATTGGGCATACTGGAATTATGAGACATTAACAATAATAAGTCTCTCTCAGTGTCCCAAGTCAGTCCCAGCACCTTACTGCATTATTTCATTAACCCCTTCACATATCCTCATTAGTTCCTCTTCAGTTGACGTCACACCCGGAAATTGTCCACCTAAGATTATTTACCCAATTACTTCGCTCAGTGGACCACCTGTGCACTTAAGGTGTGCATTTATCGTCGCCTGAAGTAAGAACTATTTATTATTTAACTGTTTATTAATTATATCATTATAAGCAGTCAACAATTTTGGTGTCTTGCTAAGTTCGCAGAGCTGGGCCCTTTAACTGTCCATACGCCATCCTATAATTAGTAGGTAATTCTGGACGGTCAAGCTTCCACGGAAGTCGCACCCAGTAATGTCCATATTCACATTTAACATCCTTCAGGTATTGTTCCTGAGTAAAGGAATCATTTGGACTTTCCTCATTTATATTAATCCCTATGCTGTCCAGCTCCCACGAATTAGACTGGTTCAACACCATTCTCGATAGAAGAATACTTGTACTGGGTTGACCCTTTATGAGTAAGACACCATGACTGTATTCACTACTTCCTCTAGTCATTATTACTAGGCGGTAGTTTGCCATATATTACATGGCCTGTACCAGTGTTGAGGAGAGTGACGTCGCATGATTTTGGATTTATGTCATTTATCCTGAATTATTACATCCAACTCCGGCAAGGCTACCTCAGCTAGGCCATCATTATTGCCATTAGCTGCAACCTTTACGTCAGTCACTGTAGTGTCAGGGTTATTAACATTATCATTATTGTCACCATTATTATAAGACTTACATACAACCCTGCACATAACTGTATGGTGCCTTCCCTTGTTGCATTGACAGCAACTGTTCAATTTGGTATGACAATCCTTTACATTATGATTGTCTAGACATCTGATAAATCAGTCAAGTTCTTTCATTCTTTCCACTTTAATATCCCATGAATTATAGGCATTACAATTTGTAGTGAAATGAGTACCCTTGCAGAAGAGGCAGTCTCTCTTTTCCTTGCCTGACCTCTTATTAACTGGGTTACCCTTACTGAGGTACTTATTCCTCTTACCTCGATGTGAGGAACCACTATTACTGATTCCTGTCACTTGATATGTGCCTATTTAACTCTTAACTATGATTATTACCACTGGGATTATTTTTCCCTTTTGAGACTTGACAGATACTTCAGAGTCGTTATGTGTTATATCCTTAGAACTGTTTGGCTGACTGGTCTGCAATTGAACAATTAATTCTTGCCGACCTAGTCTGATTTCCTCCAGACCGTACTCTGGAGGTTTTGGCAAACACACCCTTTGCATTAATAGGTTGATCAACTGCCTGGCTTACACCCTTTAATTTATTCACAGCCTTACTTTTACAAGACAGTTTTTCTTCCAATTCGTAATGCTGATTAATTAAAACATTCATTTCCATTCCATCTGCACAATTCTCCAGCAGATCTCTTTCACAGTCTTTAAACCACAATTTGTACCAATCAAATCTACTCTCTAAAGCATCTAAATGTAACTTTAATTCATTAGGGTTCACGGTTCTTTGATTCATTAAATCAAGTGCCTTCGTCACATGGCTTTTAATAGCCTGTAATGATGCTTTCATTACTCTAAAATTCACGGACTTGTCAGCCACATTAACTCCATCAGATCCAGTCATGGTTAGAGAATTATTAATCACTGATTATACAACTTAAGTAGGCGCCTTATAAGAGTAATTCTTGCACTTTACTCTTGTATAAATCCTAGCCACACATGTGCTAGCAATTAATTGGGCTAATTATCATCCACCACACGATCAATTAAACTTGTGTACCCTATACCCACTTCCTTCAATCAGTCACCTAATTATTAAGTAATTAATTCAATTAATTTTTTCACTGATTGCATCCGGTTCAGGAAGGACCAGCAGGCAGATATGGAAAATTTTCTAGGGGTGATTACCTGTATGTACCTCAACATTATATACATACAAGTAATCTCACTGGGAGACAACCATATTGTTTACCGTAGTCACCCCGTGTAGACATGTAAGAAAACTTAACCCCCCTGGTCACGGCAGGTGGTTCCTTCGACCTCACAATCTTATCCATATCTATCCGAGACCAGTATGGATTGGATAGCACCCACAAGTACGGCGCTACTAATTAATTGTGGACTGTATAGATTATATTAGTGTAACTGAATGAAGGGGGAGGGGTAGGCCACACATGGATATATCCATCAAGAAAAAACACTTGTACATATCTCACCACTTACCAGATATTCTCTGGTGGTCACTTGATGTAGCTGGATCACTCATAACCTATCCAATTATAACATACCTAACTGGCCAGTATCAGTCTGCTATAACTAGAAGAGTTACTTAACTGTGGGTGATTGATACTCCTTATTTCCTCCATTCACCATCTCATTTCGATGTCCTGCTACACCGACACTGTTCTTATTCCAGCAGGATGAGGTATCCGTTGGTTTGTCCCGGTTTAGAAGTCGTGATTCCATAAAACTTCGCTATCCTCGGGACGAGAACCAAGAGTTCACTCGTAGCAGGGAGATTTATTTCACTTCCCGCATTCTCTTAACTTAATGTTATTATCACTGATTACATTACCATTCACAAGACGATTTAACGTCTCATAATTATTATACACATTGGAGGCCACTCTATTGAGATTTGAGACCGATGAGTGATGATTAAATCATGGGTATTTTTCCCCGGGACACAGTCCATGGTGATGCGCCAGTCACCACCGGTCCTACCATTATTCACTCATTTTACCACCTTATTACAGTGGTCCCGTAAATCACGTTCCCTCACTCTCCACCAGGAACAGTTACGACACTTCTTATTATGAAATGAGGCCTATATTAATCCTTAGGCCGCCGTGAACGCCAATTTCCTGGTTCCATGCTTTCCCGGCCTCCTCACTACATTCAAAACACTCCCCCCCTTGTGCCCCAGTTCGACCTATACCCCCGCACATCCGCGCATGCGCAAAGGGAACTCCTGGTTCTATCCTATTTTCAAATACATTTTTGACCCATATTGACACATTAAACACCTATTAGGCACTATAGTTTCGGAAAATTAAAATATTTTCCACAGGCAGTTTTGACTGCCTTTAAACAAGTGCACCTTTACGCATGTCATCTTACTCGTGCTGCGCATCTGGATTCCCGTTCTTTAATTCTGACCAATCACAAGCCTTCCCTGAGTCGCTTCAGCTAAGTGGTGATGGCATTTGCCGGCTTCCCATTGGTTGAGAGAACAAAATGTAAACACTTGTGGCTTGGCGTCGCCCAGAGTGGGTTTTTCCATCTAGTGTCACTAATATACTTTTGATTTTGCCCTCTACAATGTCGGTAAGTACTGATTGTTGTGTTTAGTGTGTACATGAATAGTTTAGGCATATTTTGATATATACATAAAGTCCGTGTGAAGTATACTGTGAGTGTAGCATGCAGTTGGAAAAAGTGCAACAAAAGAAGGGCAGTCAGGACTGCCTCTGCCCGAGTAGGGACATAGTCCACTTTCAGTAAAATAAATATTTATAAAAAAATTTCTGCTGCATATATGAATTCGGTAGGTGTCTGGATGTATACAGAACGTTTTTATTGTCCTTCCAGATCAATGAGAAATTGTTTTATGGGGAGCCCTCCAGCACCAGGTCAAAATATGTCTGCATTTTGGATGACAGTGACTCATAACCAGAGGTAGATGACCCTGAATTGGTTGATAGTGGTGATGAATACTTGCCACCAGATGCAGAGGTGTCAAGTGAAGACGAGGAGGAAGAAAGGCCAGCCAAAAAGCAGAAATTAGTCAAGAAAAAGAGAGGCATTACGATTGAGGAGTACCCTGATGAGGAACATATTTATGACGATCTTGCTCTTCAAGGTGAACCTAAGTGGTCCCAGGTTGACCTCCAAAATAACCCTTTGCCGGCATATGAACATGAAAAGCCTCTTCAAATTAGGTCTCCATATCAGTATTTTTGTGATTTCTTTATTCCAGACATGGTAGATAACATAGCATTTCAAACAAATTTGTATGCCAAGGAAAAAAACATAAATAATAATTTTGCAACAGATTCTGAAGAGATCATGAGGTTCATAGGTATTTTGTTGTTCATGGGTATTATTCAATCACCATCACTCGAAGACTATTGGGCAGGTTCATTTAGGATCACCCAGGTTGCAGAAGTCATGGGGTCTAAGAGGTTTAGGTTACTTAGACGTACTATCCATTTCAATGACAACACACAAAAGGATAATGACAGATTCCACAAAGTAAGGCCTCTTTACACTGCACTAACTAATGCTTGCTTGAAAGTTCCAACTACACCCAAGCAATCTATTGATGAAGTCATGGTTGGTTTCAAGGGTAAAACCACTGGAAACCTAAGGCAGTACATCAAAACGAAACCAGACAAGTGGGGTTTCAAACTTTTTTGTCGTGCAAGTGAAGATGGAATCATACATGATATACTCATGTATCAAGGCACACCAACTTTTGACAGCCATCCCATAAAGCTTCAACAGGAAGAAGCTAAACTACCAATAAGTACAAAGATTGCTCTGGTACTTGCAACAACTCTGAACAAGACCAACACATCAGCAATCTATGCTGACAATTTCTTTTCAAGTCTACCTTTGGTCAAGGTACTAAGAGATAAGTATAACTGCAGATACACTGGAACAGTACGTGAAAATAGATGTGGTAAGCCAGATCTGATGCCTGTCAAACAAATGGAAAAGAACATTGTGGACAGGGGCAATTTTAGCTTCAAAACCAATGATGGTGTCCTTGTTGTAAGATGGAAGGACAACAAAGTTGTGACTTTAGTGACAAGTGATGTAGGGATCAATCCTGTGAGTCTTGTTGAAAGATATAACAAGGCTACAAAGTCCAAAAACGAGTTACAGTGCCCTGCAGTCATCAAGAACTATAATGCAAACATGGGAGGTATTGACAAAAGTAACATGTTGGTGCATCTGTACAAAACACCAATGAAATGTAAACGTTGGTACATGCGGCTGTTTGCCTATGTTCTTGATCTTGCTGTTGTGAATGCATGGCTTGTTTACTGCCATGAGTGTCGATCACTAAATGCCAAGTGCATGCCATTGAAGCTTTTCAGGAATGAAATCTCTGTCAGCGCAAGGTCTAAAGGCCAAAAGTATAGACGCAGCACCCTAAGAACATCTACAAGACCTTCAAGTAATTCACCATGTACTTCCAATGGTGTCAGCATGGTGACAGCTCTGCATGGCCAATGTGCAGAAAGGCCTGATGACAGTGTGAGGCTTGACAAAGCTCTAAACCACTGGCCAGTGTTAGGGAAGTCGCTTAGTTGCAAGTATTGCAGCAACTCGAAAAAATTTGTCACAACCGCATTCTACTGTTCTGTATGCAAAGTAAATCTTTGCATAAAGAAGGCTAAAAATTGCTTCATAGACTTCCATTCTAGCAATTAGTAATATACAATGATTGCTCTTCCTCATGAATCTCAGGAATATGGGACTTGAAAGTTTTATCCCTTTGCAATGTGTCCTTGTTGCTATTTCTTTCATTTTTATATTTTTCTAATACTTACAAACTGTTTTGATACAAGTTCCATTGATGTTTTTGATATTGTATGTTTGTATAATAAATTTTAAAAATAGTTATTGGGTGTTTTATTAACAATTGCAAGTTTGCAACATTCAAATTTATACTCCCTATTTCGGGCATGGGCGAGTTTAACTGCCTTTCGCAGATTAGCAATTGCTCGGAAACTAACCATCAGAATTCCATTTATATGGCCTCATTCATCTTATATTGAGTTACTCTATCCACTCTAAAGGAGTTAAGTGTGAAATTCCATTATATCAGACATTGCCCGACAAAGAATGTCACCTGACCTGACTAGGTTAGGGCATTGGCTTAAGCCGGTTGGAGAATTGGACCTGCCTTGACTGGGCCAGTAGGTCTGTTGCAGTGTTCCTTCTTTCTTATATTCTTATGTTTTTGTAATACAGAGTTATATACCTGACAAAGAAAACCAACCAATTTAAGTAATACTTACGGAAGTTTGATCTTCATAAATGCATAACATGCAATTGCTGCAATGATGATACAGGCAAATCCAATAATGATGAGGAGGATACGGTTAAGCTTGGGTGTTGAGGGGGAGTGGGTTTGGTCAAGAACAATAAAACCAATGCCACCCAGGGCAAACATGAAAGATGATGCCAACCCTTCCATGATGTATTGGCCATTTACTCGATATGCCATAAAAGCAACCTGCAAAAAAATTAATACAGTACAGAGCTGAGAAAATGCATATATGTGTACAACAGAAAAACCTTGATTTAATGAACCCCAATGTAACTGAAACTGGACAAAATTTGTGTCCAAACATGACTGTTAAATCCAGAATTATTCATTACTGTTACGGTCGACTGGGTAAATTGATCCCATATTTACTGGATAGTCTCAAATCTAAAATTTCCAGTATTTGTTATACAGTGGAACCTCGGTTTTCGTGATTAATCCATTCGAAAAAGTCTGATGAAAACTGAATCGTATGAAAACTGAAGCAATATTTCCCATAAGAAATAATGAGACTCTCCGACCGCGGGTTCAATCCCGGCCGGGGTATGGTATGGTAAGAAATAATGTAAATCTAATCCGTTCCAGACACCCAAAAATATTAACAAAAATACATTTTATAGAGAAAAGCTATAGATTTACATACAGAAAAGAATGAAAAATATAAATGACTAATGAAATGGATAAATGAACATTTAACATCACTTTTACCTTTATTGAAGACTATTGTTGGCATACGGAAGATGGTGAGGAGGGGAGAGGGAGGAGAGGTTATCATTTGGGAGGGGAATCCCGTCTATAAGGAATTCAGGCATCAAGCCCTATCCGGGGTTACTTCCCTTCTTTGTCTTTTACTGGCACTAGGACCAGCTTGAGAGTCACTGGACCCCTGTTACAGAAAAAGTCTGTCCAGAGAGGTCTGTTTCTGGCATCTCTAAGATTTGCCTAAAATGCAACACAGCATTGTCATTGAACATGTTGCAGACACGGCTTGCAACAGCTTTGTAAGGGTGATATTTCTCCACAAAACTTTGCAACTCATTCCACTCTGCACACATGTCCTTAATCACTGAAGAGGGCACATTCTCCCCTCTCTCTTCCTCCTCCTCTGAAGTAATTTTCTGAGCTGCAGTCTATTGCTGTTTCAGTTGAAGGTCTTGCAGCTCTGCAGGCATTTTCTTTGTGAGATCCACATGCAGCTGCCTTGCCTTCTCACAAATTATTGCCTCCAAAACACTATCTCCTGCTAACTGTTTTTTGTTGATCCACACCAACAACAACTTCTCAACATCTTTGACTGTTTGTGATCTCTGTTTCATTAGCACATTTACCCTTTTCGCAACATCAGCTTCCTTGATTTCTTTTTTCTTTGCCATGATGGAACTGATCGTTAATGCAGACTTCCCGTATATCCTGGTGAGATCGGCCACATGTACGCCACTTTCATAGTTTGCTAGGAGTTTCTTGAATTCTATCACGTTTCTTGCCTTCTTTATCAAAGGGCTGGCACTCAGAACTTTCTTTGGCCCCACGACGGCTTATTTAGCAGTCGCACTCAATAAACAAGCACAAAAAACAATGGATTATTATGAAATGTTTCAGATGAATGCGTGGGGTGATGTTCACTCAACGAGAAACAAAGGCAGACTGAGTCACGAATGAATGGGATGCTTTGTGTGAGCGTTCGATTCCAGGAAATGATTGGCCGAGTCACACAGGCAGGCAGACGAGTTTGGTACGGACCATTTTCAACTGTACAAAAACCGAGCAGATGTACGAAAACTGGGACAAAATTTTGATGAAAAAAGTCGTCAAAAACCGAATCAAACGAAAACTAGGGCATACGATAACCGAGGTTTGACTGTACTGGAAAAACAATCTTGTCATTTGGCTTACTAGACACCCTCTTTCTCTAGTACTTCGTTAAAGTAAGGTTTCACGGTATAGCAATCCTTTGTTTGCAATTTTTTTCTTCAATTTTTTTCACTCTATACATTATTAATTCAGAATAAAAAACAGATTTTCCAGTGCATCAGAGATCAGTGCAAGCTTTTATCATTTCTATTAAGTATCCATGTAATTTAGCTGGTCACTTTTTACTACTTTTTGCATGTTTTCTTAGGCACAGTGGAAGCACTATGTTTAGAGATGCACTGAAATATAGGAAAAACAATGTTTGGATTATTAACCCCTTCTGTATAAATTACTAAGTTTAAAAAGAAAACCTCTTGTTTTCATTTTAGGGTCACCCTGCCTCAGTGGGACACAGCTGGTTGAATAATAAAAAAAAGTACAGATTAGATTACCTTTAAGCTTCCCCCATCCACCCTATATAGCCCATACACTAGAACTGTCCTCATTAAGGTTAATGACCTTACCAATGAAAGGGGGAGGAGGACAGGATAAGAGAGAAATTTAACTACAGAGACATAGGTACTGAGAAAAAAAATAGGCAGAAGGCTGGATGTAATCACATGTAACAATGAAAATACACTTGCACAAAACCCAGGCTCAAGAACAGATGGGTTAGGGCAATGTTGGGGTCTCCCTGACACTTATAATAGGTAAGAAATGTTAAGTTTTTTAATGAGGAATAAGCTCAGGTTATGTAGGAATGGAGTACAGTACTGTTCAGTAAAACAAGGCCTTAGACAGGAATATTTGGAAGAAATGTAAGTTGTCACAATTGCTCTAATGTTGATTACAGTGCTTAATGATACAGTATTCATGCACTTCTGGAAAAATCAATTAGGGAATGACAAAGAGGTAGAAAAGTGTAGAAAAAGACAAGTGTAACAGGATATTTATTGAGGAAATTTTTTTTCTCAGAGCTTTTTCAATCCAATAAAAAGAAAAGAATAAGAAGGTACTGTATACAGTATATACTACACAGCCTCTCCTCACGTAACTACAGAGTTCCATTCCTAAGACCTCAGTGTTAAATGAATTCGTTGCTAAGTAAGGAGCATACTATAATGGTAGTGAGTTTGTGTCAACCATCACTGATATTGTTTTAATGTTACCTTTGCAACATTTATACGATTTCTGGTATACAGTAGAACCTCTGCTTACGAGTTTAATCCGTTCCATGACCTTGCTCGCATCTGGATTTGCTCGTTTGCAAAGTCAATTTTCCTCATTTAAATTAATTGAAAAACAGTGGTACCCAGAGTTTCGGCCATAATTCGTTCCAGAAGGCTGTTCGAGTGCCATTCCCGAATGAATCTGTTCCCATAAGAAATAATGTAAAATAGATTAGTCCATTTCAGACCTTAAAAAATGCACTTACAATAATACACTTACATAATTGCAAGAGTTGGGTGCTGTACAAAACTCGGAGTACCACTATACAATTACTGTAATTCGTTCCAGCTCTTAGGAGGCATGACAAGATACTTCAATAGTATTTTGCTAATATCATCTATACAGCTTATTTATCACAATTCATCTAGTATGACATAATAAACAATAGACACAATAGAAACCTGATATATACTCTAGAATGAATAAAATATGTCATTATGTGACAGGTGGAGGTGGCCACAACCGCTCCCACTTTGTTGTAGTAAGTACTGCCATCTAGTGAAGATACTTGTCTAGTTTCCTCTTGAAGGCTTCAACACTTGAAACATTGCTGGAACAAGTGTTGAAGCCTTCAAGAGGAAACTAGAAAAGTATCTTCACCAGGTGCCAGATCAACCAGGCTGTGATGGATATGTGGGGCAGCAGGCCTCCAGCAGCAACAGCCTGGTTGACCAGGTGAGCACTAGACAAGCCTGGCCCATGGCCGGGCTCAGAGAGTAGATATACTCTCGAAATTCTTCAAAGGTATATCAAAGGTATAGTGACAGCCTTTGGAAGCCATCTATTTTATAATTATTATACAGTACATTATTATTATACACGTATTATTATTTTACATATTATTAATATACAGTGGACCCCCGGTTAACGATATTTTTTCACTCCATAAGTATGTTCAGGTGCCAGTACTGACCGAATTTATTCCCATAAGGAATATTGTGAAGTAGATTATTCCTTTCAGACCCCCAAACATAAACGTACAAACGCACTTACATAAATACACTTACATAATTGGTCGCATTTGGAGGTAATCGTTATGCGGGGGTCCACTGTATTATACTATTATTATATGTATTATTATTATTACAATATAAATAATTTGTAATTTTTATTCACACAAAAAAATAGAAGATTTACTGTTATGCAGACTGCATTATTGTAATAATTGCATAAATAATGTCAACTCATTCATGACTGCATATTGGAATGGACAGTACGTCATTTGTTTACTCTTGAACATCGCCAAAGAATCAAACATTTCTGATACTTTGAGCTCAATTTCAAGGTACTTTTTGTCATGAAACCAATCAAAATCATATCTATTTCTGTAATATATCTTCCATTCTATCAAATGAAATAAAAAACCATACGAAAATACTGCTAAGGGGCGGCTAATGGCTGAGAAGTGAACTCCGTTATTTATGATCCGATTTCTTTCATTTTTGGTGTACCTTAACCCTTTGAGGGTCGACAGGCCCTCTCCGAAACTCGTTCTCAGGGTCGGCCAAATTTCAAAAAAGAAAAATTATTTTTTCTTATGAAAAAATAGAGTTTTTTTTTTCTAAACATTATAGGCTAAACAAAAAAATTTTAACGTCAATACTTACCGAGATATGGAGGCGTGAAATTTGCCAAAATTGAACAACATATGGTAACATCGCCGACTGCCGTCACCCAGTATTTTTCTTTTTACTTTTTTATGTACTACTTTCAATTATTTTTCAATTTTTCTTTTTCTGAGTAACTTTTATGGCCTCTGAGGCCAACATGATCAGTATTTTGTAAGTTATTTCTTTTTCAATACTACACAATAAGGGCGTAAACACTGTTGTCATTATTTTGTTTACAGAAAATATTTACACAAACAAATGATATGAAATGTTGTTTATTACTATTTTTCTATATTTTATATACACATATACAGTCACAGGGAATGTTTCTAGAAGTTCTGAAGCCTGTGGAACTCTTTGAAACATGGTGTCATGCACAGTGGAGTTTTACACTCCTCACACATAAAACGAGTGTCTCTGCGTTGTTGTGTGCATTTTTTTGTATGTGCACAGACGTAACACCTCTTCTGAGCCTTTTTCTTCAAAGCAGTAGCAGGCAGTTTTACCAGGAAGTGATCACCATGCTTCAGACGAGCAGGTAGTTGTTGAAAATTTGGTGGGCGGTCAATTGCAGGTGCTGTTCCTTGGTACTTGAATACTATTTGTCTGATGACAGACAAACAGAATTCGCCGTACTGTGATTTGTTTCTGGTGCTCATCTTATACATATTATAAGCATTGAGCATGGAAATGTCCAGAAGATGAAAAAACAGTTTGATGTACCACTTATAACTCTTGCGAACACAATCAGCAAACCCAATCTGCATGTCACATTTGTCCACTGAACGCATGTTGAAGGTGTAATCAATCACAGCTGCAGGTTTTAGAATGGGTTCATTTCTCTCTCTATGCTGCCTGCCACTGTCTGCCATTTCATTAGGGTGAATTGATGACAACAGTGTGACATCTCGTTTGTCATGCCACCGAAATGCCATGATGTCATTGGCAGCAAACGCCTGCACCTCACCTCTACGAGTGCCAGCGTCAAACCTGGGCATATGTTTCCGATTTGCACGCACTGTGCCACACACATCTGTCATGTTCACTCGCAAAAAATCACTGAGTGAGGGGCTTGTGTACCAGTTATCTGTATATAATATATGCCCCTTACCAAGGTATGGTTCTATCATTGTTCGAACCACATCACCTGAGATGCCCAATAACTTCCTGGTATTTTGCAATGTATAACTTCCAGTGTACACAATACAGTGGACCCCCACATACCGATGGCATCACATAGCGATTAATCCGCATACCGCTTGCTTTAATCGCCAAAATTTTGCCTCACATACCGCTTAAAAACCCGCTCACCGATTTTCGTCCGAGACGCGTCCAATGTGCGGCCTGAGCCACGCTCACATGTTCCGCCGGTGGCATTGTTTACCAGCCAGCCTCCGCGGTAACATCCAAGCATACAATCGGAATATTTCGTATTATTACAGTGTTTTCGGTGCTTTTTCTGGAAAATAAGTGACCATGGGCCCCAAGAAAGCTTCTAGTGCCAACCCTACAGCAATAAGGGTGAGAATTACAATAGAGATGAAGAAAAAGATCATTGATAAGTATGAAAGTGGAGTGCGTGTCTCCGAGCTGGCCAGGTTGTATAATAAACCCCAATCAACCATCGCTACTATTGGTGGTACAGCTGCTGCTGCTGCTGCACTGTCAGCTGCTGCTGCTGCTGCACTGTCAGCTGCTGCTGCTGCTGTAGCATCGTCTGCTGCTGCTGTAACATCGTCTGTTGCTGCTGTAGCATCGTCTGTTGCTGCTGTACCACCGTCAGCTGCTGCTGCTGCTGTAGCATCGTCTGCTGCTGCTGTAACATCGTCTGTTGCTACTGTAGCGTCGTCTGTTGCTGCTGCACCACCGTCAGCTGCTGCTGCTGCTGTAGCATCGTCTGCTGCTGCTGTAACATCGTCTGTTGCTGCTGTAGCATCGTCTGTTGCTGCTGTAGCATCGTCTGTTGCTGCTGTACCACCGTCAGCTGCTGCTGCTGCTGCTGTAGCACCGTTGTTGGTGTGGCTTATTGAGAATACCAAGAAACAATTAACCCCAGAGGATTTGCCACCCAGGATAACCCAAAAAAGTCAGTGTCATCGAAGACTGTCTAACTTATTTCCATTGGGGTCCTTAATCTTGTCTCCCAGGATGCAACCCACACAAGTCGACTAACACCCAGGTGAACAGGGAAAAATGCCTGGAACTAGTGCTCATATTGGTGAATTTAAAGCCAGCAAAGGTTGGTTTGAGAGATTTAAGAATCGTAGTGGCATACACAGTGTGATAAGGCCTGTTCTGGAAGAAAATGCCAAACAGGACCTACAGTACTCAGGAGGAAAAGGCACTCCCAGGACACAGTGTCTCATCAGTCATTGCTGCATCTTCAATAAAGTTAAGTGTCATTTATTCTTCATTTAGTAGACTAGTACATGCACAATATATACTGTGCATGTACTACTCTACTATTGTGCATGTATCCTTCTCTTTGTGTGTGGGAAAATGTATATTTCATGTGGTAAAATCTTTTTTTTTTCATACTTTTGGGTGTCTTGCACGGATTAATTTTATTTCCATTATTTCTTATGGGGAAAATTCATTCACATACCGATTATTTCGCATAACAATTACCCCTCTTGCACGGATTAAAATCGTTATGCGGGGGTCCACTGTAATATCCAATACCAGACCACTGTAACAATCACAAAGCACAAACAACTTTATACCAAAGCGTTTCCTCTTGCTTGGTATGTACTGCTTGAAAGAGAGTCTTCCTTTGAACAGAATCAAAGACTCGTCAATTACAAGCTTCCTGAAGGGATAAAAATGCGTACTGAATTTCTGTTTCAGATACACAAACACATTCCTAATCTTATATAACCTGTCAGTTCTGTCAGGCCTGGTTTTATCTGAGAAGTGAAGCATACGTAACATTAGCACAAATCGATTCACTGGCATTATATCACTGAAACCTGGTGTTGCAATCAGGGGGTCTGTTGACCAGTATGATTTCACTTTGTGCTTATACACATGTGGCATAAGCATTATTGTGGCAAAGAAAAGATACATCTCAGCCACAGTTGCCTCCTTCCACTGGTGTAGACGTGATTTTGGTGAAAGTAATGTGTTTCCATGGTATACTCGTAGTATGTGTTGCTTTCCATGACAATACTTTTCATCAGTGGTTCGTCAAAGAATAACTCGAAACATTCCAGTTCAGTGGCATTGTTCCCAAGTGCACAAGATGGCCGTATTCCACTTTGGCTGTCATCAAACTGGTGGGGATTTGGAACAAAACTGACAGCTTCCTGCCAATCCCAGGTGCGGTCTGCTGGTGGGTACTGGACAATGACAGGTGGTTGTGGTTGTGGAGGCTGGTGTGGTGGGTGAGTGGGGGATGGTGGCCTTTGTTCTAGATCAGCTGAGGCAGCGGCGTGGGTGGCAGCGTGGGTGGCAGCATGGCCCACTGCTGGTGCCTCACCGCTGGCACCACTACCACCACGCACATTTTCCATCCCAATTGCAACAGTATCTTCGTCATTTTCACTGTCTGTTCCTGTTGTACGGCCACGGGATGTACTCCGAGATACACTCCTTCCCCTTGGTATAACATATGGCACACTACCAGAGCGCATATATCGTCGTATATACTGACGCTTCACTGGGGAATATTGCACTTCACTATCACTACTGGAACTAGTTTGAAGAGCTTGTAGTTCATATTCACTATCACTATCATCACCCATGCTCTCATCTGAGTCTGGGATTTGGGAAAATAGAAGTTTCCTCTTGGGTTCTGGAACAACTGAACGTGAACAAGAGGGCCCAGCACCAGAGGTGGAAGGCTGAGGGTCGTCTGGGTTTTCCTCACTATTACCGATATTATGGTCATTAGTTTCGGTCAAAACCTCACTAAAACCACGAAACTCATCTTCACTGGCAATTCCATCACTATTAGAACTGTCACTGGGGAACAAAAGTGTCCCAATTCGCCGAGGAGTGAGGACCTTCTTACCACGAGGCATGGTGGACATTGTTTACTAAGAGGGCATTCCCACAATGCACCACTGGGTCCCAGATTTTTTTTCTACCGCGCACACCGACCACGCAGACCCATTCTCTCACACCTAGGCCTACCAGCCTTTTCGCGCGAGATTTGAGGCCGCTAGAATTTATGCGTACTAGTACGTCAAAAACCCCTACGCGTAAGACGTACTAGTACGACCAAAACCCTCAAAGGGTTAAGAAGCATCTTTCCATCATACAGTGCCCAAGTTTCAATACGATAGTCCAACAAACAACTGAGATCCAATTCTCTAGATCAAGAGTAATAGCCCCTCACCAGCGTCAAGGAACCTCCCTCGAGACCCACTCACATCTGGAAATTTCGCTCGCGTCTGGAAGCAAAAAATCGACTGAGCGACTGTTCGAATATGGAAAAATTTGCATGTGGATGCACTCATAAGTAGAGGTTCCACTGTATTTTTAAATGTTTATACAGTAGTATACTGTATACTGAAATAAACAGAATAGAGGAAATCAGCTCTAATACACATTATTTAGGTATGAATACTGGTCAGATATCCTGTCGTAAGTCCGAGGAGTTGGTAAATGAGTACATCGCTAAGTGAGGAAAGGCTGTACTGAATAATGGTCAAGAAAAGCAGAGGTCTGGTACTGAGGGCCAGTGTCACTGTTCATGTAATGGCAGTGTCTTAAAGTAGAATTAATATTGCTAGAAATTATATTCGTACACCTTACAAAACACTAGATATCAAGAGCATACAAACTTTGGTATACTGTACTTACTGGGCGCGAGTGTCCATGTTCATCTGTGGTGGAGCCAACACTAGGAGGTTCAACAATAACATCATAAATTATTCCTGGAAGTTGAAAAGCAATAAACAAATTATGATTCTTAAAATACAAAGTACAGTATATTAACCTGTATTTAAAATTTCAACAGCATTCATATTTAATGGCAATGTTATTAGTTGGGAACACAACAAAATTCTCAGAAATCTGTACTGCATTCATGTAACAAAGAAATAAATATTTGAATTTAAGCTTGATGTGATTTATTTCCCTTTAATTTTTCAAAGGGATCTAGATATTCATTAGGGGTCCCCATATTTACCTCATCCAGACATGCTTGTATTCAATTCATACATAGTAAATACAACTACTACACTCATAGGAGGAAGCACTAAACCTATAGGAGTCATACAGTACCTAGGGAAATGAAAGGTATTTAGGTTTGATCCTAAAAATGGAAATCAGGTTCAATTCCTTGGATCAAGAGCCCCTTGCTAGTATCAAGGAACCTCCCTTCAAGGGAGAGTACATATAATTAAAATTCATTCTTCTCAAAATTCTTATAATTTAAAAAGAAAATAAACACATGACATTATACTGCATAAAGCTGTATTTATTTCTGACAGACATGTCTGTTTTTTTACTGCATAATTCCCAACACTCAAAACAAGCTAGATGCTTCATTCTTCCATAATGCCATGATATTGTTGGTTGCTTAACGAGATTAAAGCCTATTGACCACACTAGGATTATTAACCCTTTGAGGGTCGACAGGCCCTCTCCGAAACTCGTTCTCAGGGTCGGCCAAATTTAAAAAAAAAAAATTATTTTCTCTTATGAAAAGATAGAGAATCTTTTCCCGATCATAAAGACACCAAAAGTTTGAAATTTGATAGAAAACTTACGGAATTATGCTCTCGCAAAGTTAGCGGTCTCGGCGATATTTACGCATCGGCGATTTTGCCCACTTTGAGCCCCATTTTCGGCCAATTTCACTGTACTAGTCGACAAAAAACATGAATATTTCGCTAGAAGTCCATTTTTTCTATCGAATGGGTGCAAGAAACCACCCATTTATAAATTCAACTATCCAGTACAGTGGTCAGAATTTAGCAATTTTGCCAATTTCACACAAATTTCAATAGATGCCAATTTCCGAATAGGGTCCAGAATAAACAAGAAAGACACTCCTGGCACTAAAATGACATTTCCTCTAGTCATTAGTCACGTCTCAAGGGCCCTCTTATATCCTTTTGCTTTCCACTTTGAATTTTTATTCTCACAAAAAATATAAGATTTACTGTTATGCAGACTACTGTATTAGTGTAAAAAATGGTATAAATATTATTGGTGCACTTGTAAAAGAATATTAGACTCACCAGTTGACGTGTATTGCACGCTTGGCACGATTTGTTTACTTTTGAAGTTTGGTAAAAATCGAACATTTCTGCTACTTTGAGCTCAATTTCAAGGCACCTTTCATTGTAAAACCAGTCAAAATCATCTCAATTTCTGTAATATGTCTTCCATTCTACAAAATGAGACCAAGAAAACTAGAATACAACAATAAATACCATACGAAAATACACTGCAAAGTCGCTGATTTATTAAAAAAAAATGGTCAAAGTTTTTTTTTTCTCATTATGCACTGTGTGCTGCAGGATTTTTTTTTAGACTGTGCACACTGACCACATAGACCCATTCTTTCACATGAAGGCCTACCAGCTTTCTCCCACTAGATTTGAGGCCGCTAGAATTTATGAGTACTAGTACGTCAAAAACCCCTACGCGTAAAACGTACTAGTACGACCAAAACCCTCAAAGGGTTAAGGATGCACGTAAAATTTTCACCACCAGACAAGAATACAGTAGTACCTCAGTACTTGAACTTAATTCGTTCCAGAAGGGTGTTCGAGTGCCGATCTGTTCGAGTACCGAACGAATTTTTCCCAAAAGGAATAGTATAAATTAGATTAATCCATTTCAGACCCCCAAAAATACACTTACAGAAGTATTTTAACATGAAGTTTACAAGCCTAGCCTGCATAAATCTAAAAGATGAAGGTCTCAAAAACACTATCACCAGCTAACTGTTTTTCATCGATCCAAATCAATAAATTTCTCAACCTCTTCAATTGTTTGTGGTCTTTGTTTCATAACCGCTTTCACTCCTTTTGCAACACCAGTTTTTTTAATGGCCTCTATTTTTTATCGTACAGATCATAGATTTCGCCACACAAAACTCGATAACAAGATCAGAGGCGCAGGCACCACTTTCATAATTCGTTATGAGTTTTTTTTCACCTCTATTGTGACTCGAACCAATTTTCTTTTTGGTTGGCTGTTATCACTAATTTTCTTAGGCCCCATAAAAAACACCAAAATATGCGAAGAAACATGAAATAGTTTACAGCGAAGTTCAGTAAAGTTTTGCACAGGGCAACAGCTGTGGGGAGACTGATGCACATTGTTTGATCGAGTGCTGAGCAAACGGTTAACTACCAAGCATTTTTTTTACTGAACAAAGCATTCAAATAATGAATTGTTCAAGTTGGGAGCTGTTCAAGTACCAAGGTATTACTAAACTTTAATCACTAAAATATGGATTAAACTCTTAGAATATATATATGCCGAGAGAAATAAACAACCAGGGTTGCCAATTTAGTGACTGTAGTTAAATTTATCTACCTTTGATGTGATTCAGTTACTACTTTTTTTGCATCTAGCAACTTAGTGACTTTTAATTCAATATGGCGATATTTTTAATATTAATATTTTTTTTCAGAATAATCAATAAAATATGCTCTACTGTAGAAATGTTATTGGTATGAGTTATTTATAATCACATTAACAGTTTTTTTTCAGCTACTTTTAAATCTTGTTTAGAAACTTCCAAAGCTGAATTTAGAGACTTTTAGTTTGCACGAGTTGACAAACCTGAAATAAATCTGTGTATATATCCTGTCCCATGACATGTTAACCCTTTTGCTGTCACATACATAGATCTATGTCACTGATGCCAGTGTCACTCGCCTAGAGCTACATATGACTCATGGTTCCCTCAAATATGCTGCAAGTCGAAAATCTTGGCCTATACATGAAAGAATGAATCCATGCAGCAAGTGTGCAAAGTATAAAATAAATCTTGCCCCATGCAGTGCATAATGACCTTGTCTGCATGTAAAACAGTGACTTTGAGGTGTTTTCTAGGGTAGTTTTTTATGGTCTTACTGACTGGAAGACATGTATATACTTTTAAAGAAGTGATGATTTTGGTCAATTTCACTCTGGAAATAACTTGTAAAAGAACTCAATGGTGGAAAAATTTGATTTGGTGATTTTTCATGAGGAAGGTTAGAGAGCCCCTTCCTCCCCTGGCCTGTTTTATAGGCTTTTTACTAGATCTTTTTCAATTATTGGGATAGTCAAAACCATGACCAATCATTCTTGGTAATATTTTATTATCCGAGAAATGGGATAAAAACTCCAATTTGTCTGTTGACGGAGGATGAAGGCAAACACCATCAGTCACCTACCTTC
Source organism: Cherax quadricarinatus (assembly GCF_038502225.1). NCBI lineage: Eukaryota > Metazoa > Arthropoda > Malacostraca > Decapoda > Parastacidae > Cherax > Cherax quadricarinatus. Next base: position 27,160,459 of record NC_091294.1, on the reverse strand, counting down.
TTTCACTAAGAAGTATGAAAGCAGGATGAAGACAGACACCAAGAAGTGTGATAGCAGGATGAAGGCAGATACCATCAGGCAGTCACCAAGAAGCATGATAGCAAGATGAAGCCAAATACCACCAGGCAGACACCTACCTCCTGTCACCAAGTATGATAGTAAGATGAAGGCAAGACACCTACTTCCTGTCACCAAGAAGTATGGCAACAAGATGAAGGCAAGACACCTACCTCCTGCCCCTAAAAAGTATGACAGCAGGATGAAGGCAAGAAACCTACCTCCCATCGCTAAGAAGTATGACAGCAGGATAAAGGCAAGACACCTACCTCCTGTCACCAAGAAGTATGACAGCAAGATGAAGGCAAGATACCTACCTCCTGTTGCTAAGAAGTATGACAGCAGGATGAAGGCAAGACACCTACTTCCTGTCACCAAGAAGTATGACAAATGAAGGCAAGACACCTACCTCCTGTTGCTAAGACGAATGACAGCAGGATGAAGGCAAGACACCTACTGCCTGTCACCAAGATGTATGACAGCAGGATGAAGGCAAGACACCTACCTCCTGTCACCAAGAAGTATAACAGCAGGATGAAGGCAAGACACCTACCTCCTGCCCCTAAAAAGTATGACAGCAGGATGAAGGCAAGACATCTACTTCCTGACAAGAAGTATGACAGCAGATGAAGGCAAGACACCTACCTCCTGTCAGCGGGATGAAGGCAAGACATCTACTTCCTGTCACCAAGAAGTATGACAGCAGGATGAAGGCAAGACACCTACCTCCTGTCACCAAGAAGTATAACAGCAGGATGAAGGCAAGACACCTACCTCCTGCCCCTAAAAAGTATGACAGCGGGATGAAGGCAAGACATCTACTTCCTGTCACCAAGAAGTATGACAGCAGGATGAAGGCAAGACACCTACCTCCTGCCCCTAAAAAGTATGACAGCGGGATGAAGGCAAGACACCTACCTCCTGTTGCTAAGAAGTATGACAGCAGGATGAAGGCAAGACACCTACCTCCTGCCCCTAAAAAGTATGACAGCATGATGAAGGCAAGACACCTACCTCCTGTCACTAAGAAGTATGACAGCAGGATGAAGGCAAGATACTTACCTCCTGTCACCAAGAATTATGTCAACAGAATGAAGGCAAGACACTTACCTCCTGTCATCAAGAAGTATGACAGCAGGATAAAGGCAGATACTTACCTCCTGTCACTAAGAAGTATGATAGCAGGATGAAAGCGAACACCACCATGGGTGAGGGCATGGTGATCCATGATGGCTTCTTCAACTTGAGCTTGGGCAGCTCCAGCACGAAGAAAGGGATGCTATAGAGAGCGTCCAGCATGATGCCAGCTTCCTCCACCACAACCAAAACAACAACAAATATGTCTCTTATCTCGTGCTATTGGTCGAGCGCCCACCAATCACAGCTTGGAGTGAACCTCATTCGCCGACTGTAAGCCAATCGCGACTCTCAACGCGTCTTGTCCAGTAGTTGTTGTTGTTGTTGGGGTTTATAGGGCCATTGACAGCATGCGCCGTATCGAGCCCTGCCTTCCAGCGCTCGGAATAGGAACCTCGACCAAAGTGTAAGTTTTGGGTGTTGGAGAATCCGGTGGTGTGAATCATTACATCATCAGCAAAACTAATCATGTAATGATGGGGCTGGCTAGGCATAGTATTAAGTAAGGCATTAACTAGAATATTGAAAAGAGTGGGACTGAGCATACCTCCCTGTAGGGTTCCTAATTCAAAGTCTTCAGTTATTATTCTATGCCCCTGGAACAACGCAGAAGACTTTCTGTTGGACAGGTAGCCTTTAATCCAGCGGAGAAGCCATCCTCCAACATACATTCTGGCAAGTTCACTAATGATTACATGTCGGTTGGCTGCATCAAAAGCAGATTTAAGGTCAAGGAAGGTAGTGTATGAGTTGTCAGTGTGCAGGTTGAGAAAGGTGGATATGCAGTCATGCACGCTCCTTCCATGCATGAAACCATGCAACCGGGGAGATAAAAATTGTTTGATTCTGTATGTGAGACGATTAAGAATCATTCTCTAAAACATCCTTAACCATGTACTAGCCTCGTGTCAGGACCTGGGGTTGATAATCTCTACTGATAAAACAGATACTCAATTGGCGTCCTCCTCGACAGAGAGGCACAGTTCGCTAGATCCAGTTGCATGATGGGTCTCTTCTAGAATATGTAACCAGATACAGGTATCTAGGCTGTAAGGTCCCACTAGCTGGACCTGTTGTAACGAGACTGTCCCAATACAAAGAAAGGCTGAGAGCACTTAGAGTTGTGGCAGGGTTTCACCGCCCAGGTATGGTGCTAATGTCAAATTTGTGAAAATGTTGTATCTTGGAGGTGCTGTCCTGGGAGACAGTAATGGTGAAGCTGGAGATGCTGTCCTGGGAGACAGTAATGGTGAAGCTGGAGATTTTGTCCAGGTAGTCGGGAATTATACGTAGGAAGGAATACATATAAATGACCTCATAGGGGACAGGAGCCATAGTAGGGAAACAAGTGTAGTCAAAGATAAGATAAAACCAATATTGCAAACTAGAAATACCGCAGGAAATAGCAAACAAGAGGACTCCACTAGCAATAGTGAGGATATATTACCAAAAACAACTGGTGGGAGCTCCATTGTTGGTGCTAGGGAGGATAGAAGTAAGACAGGGAAACATGCACCAACAGGGAATACAGTCACAGAAACCCAAGGCAAACGGAAACCAAGCCTGTGCACATACTATGCACTTGGTATCTGCTGGCATGGAAAATCTGGAAAAACAGATGGGACGTGCAGCTACGACCACCCTAGAAAATGCCATGCCCATATGACAACAGGAAAATGCAAACTCCCTTCCTGTAAGCTTTTTCACCCTGAACTGTGTACCTCTTCAGTACAGGAAAGACTGTGCTATAACTTAAACTGCTAGGCATACCATCTAAAGGGGACAAAAAGATACAAAACATCCAGGCCATGGGAAAACCTGGGTAGCCACAGCCACTCAAGAGGGAGAGGTTTTTTAGTGCCAGGAAGGAAAAAAACTGGCAGGAAATGGCAGAAATCGTACACCAAATCCAGTCATTTCTGGAGTGGAACCACAGTCGATGGCCTCCACTCCAAACCAACAGATACAGATACTAATGCCGGAAAAAAAATCCCCCCCCAGTACCAACAATACCACCAGTCCGATAACATTCTTCTTGGCAAATATACAGGGTCTAAAGCCAGCAACAAACAACAAAATACCTTTCATCCGTGGACTGCTTGCAGAGGCAAAGGCAATGTTCGCGGCTTTCACTGAGACCCACACATAGGATCACTTGGACAACGAAATATGGATCCCAGGTTACAACCTATACAGATGTGACAGAGTGAACAGGCAAAGGGGGGGGGGGTTGGCCTGTACATTGCAGAGTCACTTGTTTGCACAGAACTGCTTAATGCCTCAAATGATGTAGTGGAAGTTTTAGCAGTAAAGGTCGAGAACCAAAACCTAGTCATTGTGGTAGTCTACAAGCCTCCGGATGCAACATCCCAGCAATTCCAGGAACAGCTGTTAAAAATTGACCACTGTCTGGAAAATCTTCCAGCTCCTGCACCCAACATCTTGCTCCTGGGGGATTTCAACTTAAGGCACCTAAAATGGAGGAATATAGCAAATAATATTGTTGCAGTAATAACACCAGGAGGCAGCTCTGATGAAAACTCACACTCACACGAGCTTTTAAATCTCTGCACAAAATTCAATTTAAACCAGCAAATAATAGAGCCTACTAGACTGGAGAATACACTAGACCTCATCTTCACTAACAATGATGATCTGATAAGAAATGTCACCATATCAAAAACAATATACTCAGATCACAACATAATTGAGGTTCAGACATGTATGCGTGGAGCCCCAGACCGACATAATGAGACTAGTCACGAGGGAGCATTCACCAAATTCAACTTCAATAACAAAAACATAAAGTGGGACCAAGTAAACCAAGTCCTAACCGATATAAGCTGGGAAGATATACTAAGCAACACAGACCCCAACTTATGCCTAGAACAGATTAACTCGGTGGCACTCGATGTATGCACAAGGCTTATTCCTCTAAGAAAAAGGATGAGTAGATGTAAAATAGAAAGAGACAGGTGCTCCCTTTACAGGCGACGGAAAAGAATAACAGAGCGGCTAAAAGAGGTCAATATATCTGAAATGCGTAGGGAAACACTGGTCAGAGAAATAGCAAGCATCGAACTTAAGCTAAAAGAATCCTTTAGGAGTCAGGAATCGCGGGAAGAACTAAAAGCCATAAATGAAATCGAAAGAAACCCAAAGTATTTCTTCTCCTATGCCAAATCAAAATCGAGAACAACGTCCAGTATTGGGCCCCTACTTAAACAAGATGGGTCCTACACAGATGACAGCAAGGAAATGAGTGAGCTACTCAAGTCCCAATATGACTCATTTTTAGCAAGCCGCTAACCAGACTGAGAGTCGAAGATCAAAATGAATTTTTTATGAGAGCCACAAAATTTGATTAACACAAGCCTATCCGATGTTATCCTGACGCCAAATGACTTCGAACAGCCCATGCACTCTGCCCCAGGGCCAGACTCATGGAACTCTGTGTTCATCAAGAACTGCAAGAAGCCCCTATCACGAGCCCTTTCCATCCTATGGAGAGGGAGCATGGACACGGGGGTCGTCCCACAGTTACTAAAAACAACAGACATAGCCCCACTCCACAAAGGGGGCAGTAAAGCAACAGCAAAGAACTACAGACCAATAGCACTAACATCCCATATCATAAAAATCTTTGAAAGGGTCCTAAGAAGCAAGATCACCACCCATCTAGAAACCCATCAGTTACACAACCCAGGGCAACATGGGTTTAGAACAGGTCGCTCCTGTCTGTCTCAACTATTGGATGACTACAACAAGGTCCTAAATGCACTAGAAGACAAAAAGAATGAAGATGTAATATATACAGACTTTGCAAAAGCCTTCGACAAGTGTGACCATGGCGTAATAGCGCACAAAATATGTGCTAAAGGAATAACAGGTAAAGTCGGTCGATGGATCTATAATTTCCTCACTAACAGAACACAGAGAGTAGTCGTCAACAGAGTAAAGTCCGAGGCAGCTACGGTGAAAAGCTCTGTTCCACAAGGCACAGTACTCGCTCCCATCTTGCTCCTCATCCTCATATCCGACATAGACAAGAATGTCAGCCACAGCACCGTGTCTTCCTTTGCAGATGACACCCGAATCTGCATGACAGTGTCTTCCATTGCAGACACTGCAAGGCTCCAGGCGGACAGTTAGTTTAATATGTTTATTATGCACCCCATACCCATCCTGTGGGCGGTAGTCAAAAGATTACAGAGGTACATAATGGGTCCAGGGAATGGGCCTCAAAGTTTTGATAGCTGAGCAAGTTACAGAGGTAATGAATTCACAATTTACAGAGGTAATGAACTCACAATTTACAAAGGTAATGAACTCCAGGTAGGTCTAGTCACAATCATGACACATAGCGCGGACATCAACCAAATCTTTCAGTGGGCTGCAGAAAACAATATGAAGTTCAACGATGAGAAATTTCAATTACTCAGATATGGTAAACATGAGGAAATTAAATCTTCATCAGAGTACAAAACAAATTCTGGCCACAAAATAGAGCGAAACACCAACGTCAAAGACCTGGGAGTGATCATGTCGGAGGATCTCACCTTCAAGGACCATAACATTGTATCAATCGCATCTGCTAGAAAAATGACAGGATGGATAATGAGAACCTTCAAAACTAGGGAGGCCAAGCCCATGATGACACTCTTCAGGTCACTTGTTCTATCTAGGCTGGAGTATTGCTGCGCACTAACGGCACCTTTCAAGGCAGGTGAAATTGCCGACCTAGAGAATGTACAGAGAACTTTCACGGCGCACATAACGGAGATAAAACACCTCAATTACTGGGAGCGCTTGAGGTTCCTAAACCTGTATTCCCTGGAACGCAGGAGGGAGAGATACATGATTATATACACCTGGAAAATCCTAGAGGGACTAGTACCGAACTTGCACACGAAAATCACTCACTACGAAAGCAAAAGACTTGGCAGACGATGCACCGTCCTCCCAATGAAAAGCAGGGGTGTCACTAGCACGTTAAGAGACCATACAATAAGTGTCAGGGGCCCAAGACTGTTCAACTGCCTCCCAGCACACATAAGGGGGATTACCAACAGACCCCTGGCAGTCTTCAAGCTGGCACTGGACAAGCACCTAAAGTCAGTTCCTGATCAGCCGGGCTGTGGTTCTTACGTTGGATTGCGTGCAGCCAGCAGTAACAGCCTGGTTGATCAGACGCTGATCCACTATGAGGCCTGGTTACAGACTGGGCCGCAGGGGCATTGACCCCCGGAACTCTCACCAGGTATACTCCAGGTATTTGGTAGGCCAGCTGCAGAGCTCTTGAAGGTCGGGGCCTCCACTCTGCCCACGCCTTTCGACGCGCCTTCACTGCTTGGAGGCACACATCATTCCACCATGGAACCCGAGGGTATGAACAGAAGCTCCCAGAAAGACAAAATGAACAGGAGCCTCACTTGCTAGGCTATTCTATTTCCTGACTACTCTATGACTTAAGAAATACTTCCTAACATCCCTTTGACTCATCTGGGTCTTCAACTTCCAATTGTGACCCCTTGTTTCTGTATCCCCTCCCTGGAACATCCTGGCTCTGTCCACCTTGTCTATTCTATGCAGTATTTTGTATGTCGTTATCATGTCTCCCTTAACCCTCCTGTCCTCCAGTGTCGCGAGGCCTATTTCCTTCAACCTTTCTTCGTAGGACATTCCCCTTAGATCTGGAACTAACCTTGTCCCAAACCTTTGCACTTTCTCTAATTTCTTGACGTGCTTGATCAAGTGTGTGTTCCAAACAGGTGCTGCATACTCCAGTATGGGCCTGACGTACACGGTGTACAGTGTCTTGAACGATTCCTTACTCAGGTATCGTAATGCTATTCTCAGGTTTGCGAGGCGCCCATATGCTGCAGCAGTTATCTGGTTGATGTGTGCTTTCGGAGACATGCTCGGTGTTATACTCACTCCAAGATCTTTCTTCTTGAGCGAGGTTTGCAGTCTTTGGCCACCTAGCCTATACTCAATCTGCGGTCTTCTTTGCCTTTCTCCAGTCTTCATGACTTTGCATTTGGCGGGGTTAAATTCGAGAAGCCAGTTGCTGGAACAGCTGTCCAGCCTGTCCAAGTCTCTTTGAAGTCCTGCCTGATCCTCATCTGATTTAATTCTCCTCATTAACTTCACATCATGTGTAAACAGGGACACTTCTGAGTCTAACCCTTCCATCATGTCATTCTCATATACCAGTAACAGCACTGGTCCTAGGACCGACCCCTGTGGAACCCCGCTTGTCACAGGTGCCCACTGCGATACCTCATCATGTACCATGACTCGTTGTTGCCTCCCTGTCAGGTATTCTCTGATCCACTGCAGTGCCCTTCCCGATATACGTGCCTGATCCTCTAGCTTCTGCACCAATGTCCTGCTAGGAACTGTGTTGAAGGCCTTCTTGCAGTTCAAGAAAATGCAATCAACCCACCCCTCTCTCTCATGTCTTACTTCTGTTATTTTATCATAAAACTCCAGAAGGTTTGTGACACAGGATTTGCCTTCCATAAATCTGTGCTGGTTGGCGTTTATACTCTTATTCCATTCCAGGTGCTCCACCACTCTCCCCCTGATAGTCTTCTCCATGACTTTGCATGCTATACATGTCAGTGACTCTGGTCTATAGTTTAGTAACTCTTTTCTGTCTCTTTTTTTAAATATAAGTACTACAGTTGCCGTCTTCCACACCTCAGGTAATTGCCCAGTTTCAAGGGATGTGTTGAAGATTGTGGTTAGTGGCACACACAGCATTTCTGCTCCCTCTCTAAGGACCCACAGGAAGATATTGTCTGGTCTCATTGCCTTTGAGGTATCAAGGTTCCTTAGCAGCTTCTTCACCTCCTCCTCAGTTGTGTGCATGTCATCCAACACTTGTTGGTATATTCCTTGTTGGCGTCCCCCTCTGTTCTGTCCACCCAGAGGCCTTCCTGTCTCCACTGTAAATACTTCCATAAATCTTTTGTTGAGCTCCTCACATACCTCTTGATCGTTTCTTGTGAGTTCTCCACCTTCTTTCCTCAGCCTGATCACCTGGTCTTTGACTGTTGTCTTCCTCCTAATGTGGCTATACAGCAGTTTTGGGTCAGACTTGGATTTCGATGCTATGTCGTTTTCGTACTGTCGCTGGGCCTCCCACTTTATCTATGCATACTCGTTTTTGACTCTTTGACCAGTTTTTCTATTTTCCTGGGTCCTTTGCCTCCTATACCTTTTCCATTCTCTGGTGCACTTAGATTTTGCCTCCCTACACCTTCTGGTAAACAAAGGACTCGCTTTGGTCTTCCCATTATTTCTATTGTTCTTGGGAACAAACCTTTCATCTGCCTCCCTGCATTTTGTTGCGACGTATTCCATCATTTCATTTACTGACTTTCCTGCCAATTTTCTGTCCCACTGAACCTCCTGCAGGAAGTTCCTCATACCTGTGTAGTCTTCTCTTATATAGTCTGAGCCTCTCATCTCCCCTCTCTCTCTGGTAATGTCCTTAACATCTTGATGCATAAGGTTTTCCAGTACCACATCCATCATCTTGGCTCTCCATGTTTCAGGACCCCCGTGTGGCTCCAGGTTTTCCCAGTCGATCTCCCTGTGGTTGAAATCGCCCATAACCAGTAACTTTGCTCTGCTCGAGTGAGCTCTTCTTGCCACATTTCCCCGATGAAAAGCAGGGGCGCCACGCATACACTGAGAGACAACACAATAAGTGTCCGGGGCCCAAGACTGTTCAATTGCCTCCCAGCATACATAAGGGGGATTACCAGTAGACCCTGTCTGTCTTCAAGAAGGCCCTGGACAGGCACCTAAAGTCAGTACCTGACCAACCGGGCTGTGGTTTGTACGTCAGCTTGCGTGTGGCCAGCAGTAACAGCCTGGTTGATCAGACCCTGATTCACCATGAGGCCTGGTCTCAGACCGGGCTGCGGGGGCGTTGACCCCCGAAACCCTCTCCAGGTGAACTCCATGTAAACCTCGGCCAGTGTGCCCACCATTGCTCTGTTGCTCTCTTCATATTCCTCTCTTGGCCTCCTGCAGTTCTGTGGTGGATTATACATCACTGCAATGACTACCTTATGTTCCCCACACTGAAGTGTATCTACTAGGTAATCCCTTCCTCCAATCTCGTCTATGCCTTCCATTTCCTCCTCATTGGTTTTTTATGAGCAGAGCAACCCCACCTCCCCCTCTGCTCCTTCTATCTTTCATCAGGATCTGATATCCTGGTGGGAAGATTGCATCTATTTTTGTCTCAGTGAGTTTCATTTCTGTGACTGCTATGATGTCTGGGGACTTCCCATTGGTTCTTTCATGCCACTCCTCATATTTATTCATTATTCCATCCGCGTTCGTGTACCAAACCTTGGACTTCATTTCTAATACTGTGAGCCTGGGAGAAGATTGGGTTGGGGGATTGGGAGCCCTGGTGGGGGCCTGCAGGGCATTGTGGTGGTGGTGGGGGCAGAGTTCCCATAGGGGGTTGCTGTATGGGTGGGGTTTGTGGGGTGGGCAGAGGGATCAGTGTGTGATTGTCAGTTTAGATTGCTCAGTTACCTTGGGGTTGTCATGGTTGGAGTCCTTCTGTGGGTATTTCTGGAGGATGTGTTTGCCCTTCCACCTTCATCTGGGTTCTTCTGCTCATCTTTGTCATTTCCTCTCGTTCTCCTTTCGTTTTTGTACTCTCTCTTTCAGAATCAACCTTTCCTCTTGTGTTCTGTCTCGATTGAGACAGCTTGCTTGTCTCTTAGTCGTGCTTTCTCCTGCAGAATCATTGTTCGAGTTGATTCTGCCTTGCAAATTACTTTGAGAGGCCGTTTCTGTTCTCTTGCAAACCACCCAATTCTCCGAAAATTTACCACCCGAGTCATGTTGCCCTCACCTATTGCTTTCATGATACCTTCAATCACTTCTTTCTCCTCTTGTTTCCTTTCATCATAGGTTTCCCCTTCAACTTCCTGGAGCCAGTAGACAAAAACTGATCTCACCCTTCCATCCTCCCACTGTGTCTCCCATTGCATCCTCTGAGGTGTTTTAGTTCCTTCCATTGGAGCATTCGAAGGGAGCTTCAAGCCTTTCCCTGGCTGAGGCCCCTATGCTCAGTGGACTGTCTTTCCTGCTCAGCTGTTCGTGGCCCCTGCAGGTGTCTGTTAGAGTCTCTGCATATGTCACAGCCTCTTCATTGTCTTCAGACCTCTCATTTGTTCTTAGTGTGCTCCTTATCTTTGCCTTGGCCCCATGTGGGTCTGATAGGGCCCTTGTATACAGTATAGCATCTATGCTCCCTCCAGGCCCCTTGTCTGTGCCTGATGCAGAAGTTCCTGATGTTATGTCTGTACCACCATTTTTCTCTTTCAGATGTTTCAGGTTTCTCGGTTCCTCTTCTAAGCACTGTATCTTAGCTTCTGCTTCTATGGCTTGTTGCTCCAACTTCCTGCTCTCTGCAGCTATCCTCTCCTCCATTTTCCAGCCAAGCTCTTCCAGCTTCCTTCCCCAGTCTTCCTCCCTTTCTTTGAGCTCTGCCTCCCAATCTTCCCTCCCAGGTTCTCAGCCTTCTTGGGTAACCCATTGTACCCCAGGGCAGAAAAGAATAACAGAGCGGCTAAAAGAGGCCAATATATCTGCAATGCATAGGGAGACACTGGTCAGAGAAATAGCAAACATCAAACTAGAGCTAAAGGAATCTTATAGGAGTCAGGAATCGCAGGAAGAACTAAAAGCCATAAATGAAATCGAAAGAAACCCAAAGTATTTCTTTTCTTATGCCAAATCAAAATTGAGAACAACATCGTAAACAGATGACACCAAGGAAATGTGTGAGCTACTCAAGTCCCAATATGACTCAGTTTTTAGCAAGCCGCTAACCAGACTGAGAGTCGAAGATCTAAATTATTTTTTTATGAAACAGTCACAGAATTTGGTAAACACAAGCCTATATGACGTTATCCTGACGCTAAATGACTTCGAACAGGCGATAAATGACATGCCCATGCACTCTGCCCCAGGGCCAGACTCGTCGACCTCTGTGTTCATCAAGATCTATAAGAAGCCCCTATCATGTTCTTTTAGCATCCTATGGAGAGGGAGCATGGACACTGGGGTCATCCCACAGTTACTAAAAACAACAGACATAGCCCCACTCCACAAAGGGGGCAGTAAAGCAATAGCAAAGAACTACAGATTAATAGTGCTAACATCCCATATCATAAAAAACTTTGAATGGGTCCTAAGAAGCAAGATCGCCACCCATCTACATACCCATCAATTACACAACCCAGGGAATCATGGGTTTAGAGCAGGTCACTCCTGTCTGTCCCAACTACTGGATCACTACGACAAGGTCCTCGATGCACTAGAAGACAAAAGAATGCTGATGTAATATACACAGATTTTGCAAAAGTCTTCAACAAGTGTGACCATGGCGTAATAGCGCAAAAATGCGTGCTAAAGGGATAACAGGAGAAGTTGGTAGATGGGTCTAGAATTTCCAGACAAACAGAACACAAAGAGTAGTAGTCAACAAAGTCTGAGGCAGCTACGGTGAAAAGCTGTTCCGCAAGGAACAGTACTCGCTCCCATCTTGTCCCTCATCCTCATATCTAACATAGATAGGGATGTAAGCCACATTACCGTGTGTTCCTTTGCAGATGACACCCGAATCTGCATGACAGTGTCGTCCATTGCAGAAACTGCAAGGCTCCAGGCGGACATCAACCAAATCTTTCAGTGGGCTGCAGAAAACAATATGAAGTTCAACGATGAGAAATTTCAATTACTCCGATATGGTAAACGTGAGAAAATTAAAACCGCATCAGAGTATAAAACAAATTCTAACCACACAATAGAGCGAAAAACTAACGTCAAAGACCTGGGAGTGATCATGTCGGAGGATCTCACCTTCAAGGACCATAACATTGTATCAATCACATCTGCTAGAAAAATGACAGGATGGATAATGAGAACCTTCAAAACTAGGGATGCCAAGCCCATGATGACACTCTTCAGGTCACTTGTTCTATCTAGGCTAGAATATTGCTGCACACTAACAGCACCTTTCAAGGCAGGTGAAATTGCTGACCTAGAAAATGTACAGAGAACCTTCACAGCACACATAACTGAGATAAAACACCTCAGTTACAGGGAGCACTTGAAGTTCCTGAACTTGTACTTCCTGGAACGCAGGCAGGAGAGATACGTGATTATATACACCTGGAAAATCCTGGAGGGACTAGTACCGAACTTGCACACGAAAATTACTCCCTACGAAAGCAAAAGACTCGGCAGACGATGTAACATCCCCCCCCCCAATGTAAAGCAGGGGTGTCACTAGCACGTTAAGAGACAACACAATAAGTGTCAGGGGCCCTAGACTGTTCAACTGCCTCCCAGCGCACATAAGGGGGATTACCAATAGACCCCTGACTGTCTTCAAGCAGGCACTGAACAAGCACCTAAAGTCGGTACCTGACCAGCCGGGCTGTGGTTCTTACGTTGGATTGCGTGCAGCCAGCAGTAACAGCCTGGTTGATCAGACGCTGATCCACTATGAGGCCTGGTTACAGACTGGGCCGCAGGGGCATTGACCCCCAGAACTCTCACCAGTTATACTCCAGGTATTTGGTAGGCCAGCTGCAGAGCTCTTGAAGGTCGGGGCCTCCACTGTGCCCACGCCTTTCGACGCGCCTTCACTGCTTGGAGGCACACATCATTCCACCATGGAACCCGAGGGTATGAACAGAAGCTCCCAGAAAGACAAAATGAACAGGAGCCTGCCTCTAACATTTTTCCTTGAAGGGATGCGACAGCATCGTCCAGCAGAGAGTTCTGAGGCAGATTACAATCAGAAGCTGTGAGACTACAGCTCGTCCAACCGGCCTGAGTGGTTTTCCGCCGTGGACGAATTGCTGTCACCGGCACTGCTGGGGTTCCATTGGTAGATACAATGACTGGGAGATCATCACTCCTCATGAAGACACATACAGAAACAACAGCTGTAGTAAAATACCCACACTCAAGAACGAGGTCCAGGGTAGAAGTTCGCCCTGTGTAAGGATCCACTCTAGTGGTGTGAGCAACGAAAGGTGAGATGCAAGGAGGGCTTGGAACAAGCCCCTACCTGTGGGATTTACGGATCTCAAAGAAATGGATGGTTCCCAGAAATGGTGCCTAGCACTGAAGTCACCCTATAACAAGTGTTGGATCACTGAGTTGCCTAAAGTATTGGGTAAACCCACTATGTGTTACTGACCTGCCTGGATTGTAAATCAGGAGGAAGGTAAGCCACTGAGTGCCTAATGCAACTCGCATAGCTAGAGTTCCTAACACCTCACTCTCATAGGTTTGGAGGGTCATACTCTAGAGCCGGCTATACACGAGAAGAGCTAGGCCACCACCACCCCCTTCAAGGTGATCCCGACGGTAAACAGTAAAACCAGACAGCCGAACAGAATGATGAGGACGTAACCATGTCTCGGAGAAGCCCACAACTAGTGGCTGTACTTCAGCCAGATACTTCCGGAGATCCGGGAGCTTCCCGAATGTGGAACAGACGTTCCAGAAAGGAAAACAGAAGAGCGGGAATGAATCATGTGTGCGAATTAAGAAGCCTGATGAGGCGAGGGAGAACCGAGAGACATGCATTCACAAAAGAGGTGCCCTGTAAGGAGTGAAGCACTTCCTCTACCAAAAGGAGGACAGGACGAAGAAATGAAACCCAGGCAGGTGAGAGTGAAACAACAGAACCTTCAATAGCGAAGGGTCCTGAAAAAGGAACAGGCTGGGGCTGGGGTTGAGGAGAAATGGAAGGGGGACTTCTGTGAGGAGTGAGGCACTGGGTCAGGCAAGAGATCCACTTGAACTGGGTGGGGGTACCGAACTTCGAGTCGATTTTTAAGCCACACCACCTTGACGGCAGGATACGAGTCATGAATGAGGAGGAGCATGAGCAATAACTTCCACAGTAGAAGCCGGATCAGAAGATACCTTGAAATGATGCTGTCCCAGAGGTGGGGAATCCTCTGAAGGAAGAGTTCCGCAAGAACTGCAAAACTATTTGAAACAGGGACATTAGCCCTCACAGCTGTGGAGAACAAGTGCCCAGGCCGCACTGGTGTTGGGGAGATGCCCTTAGTGTGGGGCGCTGGAGATGAAGGTGGCAAGAGCTGACGAACTGTGACTGATTCCACGGACCGCAGGCTGGAGTTACATTCATCGAGTGAAAGGGACTGAGCCCTGGCTAAGTATGCCAAATCAAGAGCCTGGCAATATGCTGGGCAAGACCGGGACGTAACCTTGTGGGCCCCTTTACAAAAGTAGCATGAGGCCGGGCGGGTACAGGTAACACCGTCTTTGACTGCTGGGTGAAACCAGCTACAGTTTGCACATCTAACCTTACCACGGGAAGACAGCTCTCCATGCCCAAAAAAGGAAACATTTCCAACACTGAAGTAGAGGAAAAGTATAAGGAAGGACAGGAAACTTTAAATTGCCAAAAGTCACAAATTTCGGGAGAGCACCCGAGAAACATTCACGAACCGACGAGGAAATCGGTCCAATTTTGCGATAACAACAACCAGTAGCAAGGATTGAGGCACGGACCTCCCAGCAGATAATATTCCACTTACCCAGGACATGAATGCCATTAAGTGGTAAATTTCTGACCAGAAGACTTACGATGAAGCTGGAGCCTTAGGGCAGTACCCCTATCGAGTCGCTTGACAGCCCCATCTATGCAGACCTTGCTGAAAGGAGAGTCACTGATGGCAATAGTAATTTCCCGTGGATTGGTGAAGGGTGTACCACCATCCTTGGGGTGCACAAGAACCACCATCACATCTGGGGTAATTTGTGGTGGAGAAGGAGCACAGTCCAGACAAGAGATTGGTTGGTGTATTGGGAAAGATAGGGGCCTAGCTCCGTCATTAACCTTAAAGGGCCCGTTTATGTATTCCAGTAGGGGGCACAATAGCAATATCATGGTCCGGAGGCGAAGAAACAGTTGTCAACTGAGTAGAGGCCTGAGGAAGGGGGTCGTCCCCATATGGGCAAGCGACATCAAAATTAAAAATTAAAAAAATTAAATTAAATTTTTTTATTTCCTTGTAAAGCTTACAATGTTTGGTTTACATGTTGTAAAATGTTAATTACAAAGAAGACCACTAGCATACCTAGGCATTTCTGGCAGACTAATACTATTTCTTACTCTATATTGATATAAGTCATGGAGAAGTGCTTTTGAACATACTTTATTAGATAAATACATAATTAGATACATACCTAGTTAGGCACATACATAATTAGATACATACCTAGCTAGGCACATACATAATTAGATACATACCTAGCTAGGCACATACATAATTAGATACATACCTAGCTAGGCACATACATAATAGATACATACCTAGCTAGGCACATACATAATTAGATACATACCTAGCTAGGCACATACATAATTAGATACATACCTAGCTAGGCACATACATAATTAGATACATACCTAGCTAGGCACATACATAATTAGATACATACCTAGCTAGGCACATACATAATTACATACATACCCAGCCAGGCACATACATAATTAGATTTACAATATTGAGATAGTACGATTCATATAATAATATTACAAATGGTAAATTTAGTAATGAGATTGGGTTTGTCTGTTTCTATTAAAACTTATATATTGGAAGCGTCTTAGGTGGACTTAGGACTAACTTAAGATTTAATAGGCGGTAGCTATATTAGGAATTTTGTTTACAGTCATTTAGGTGGGTGTAAGTGTAACGAGAGTAGGACTATATTGTTTTGGTTGCGTTCATGATACAATAAAGAAAATAAGGTGAATTTTATTTCATTTAGTTAACTAATGATGGGGTGTGTTATGGAGATAAGATGTTTTTTGACAGTAGTTTTGAAAATGGTGACTGACTCTGCAGTTCAAGTTTTCAGGCAGCGAGTTCCAGATTTTAGCCCCATTTATGTACGTCAAATTTTTGTAGAGGTTTAACCGGACACGAGGGATGTTATAGAGATTTTTGTGTCTTGTATTATGTCTATGGGTCCTGTTGCAGCTATCAAGAGAATATTTTAGTTCATGGCTAATATTAGAATTTGTTTCTGTAAATGTAGGTTGCACAGTAGTAGGTGTGGATGTTCTGTACAGTAAGTTTAGGTCTTTGAAGAGCGGGGGGGGGGGGTGTTTCCTAGGATTGGATTGAGAGATAATTCTTATTGTGGCTTTTTGTTGAGTTATTATTGGCTTTAGGTGGGTTGCTGCTGTTGAACCCCAGGTACAAATAGCAAAGGTGAGGTAGGGATAGATGAGTGAAAAGTATAGTGTCGGTAGGGCTGATTGTGGTACGTAGTAACGTATTTTAGAGAAGATCCCAACCGTTTGGATACTTTTTTGTTATGTGTTGGATATGGGTGCTGAATTTTAGGTTGCTGTCGAGGTGCAGGCCCAGGAATTTGCCCTCATTTTGTTTAGCAATAAGAGTGTTGTCAATCATAATGTTCAGTTGTGCAACACCTGATCTGTTACCTGGAGACCTGGAGTTTACCTGGAGAGAGTTTCGGGGGTCAACGCCCCCGCGGCCCGGTCTGTGACCAGGCCTCCTGGTGGATCAGCGCCTGATCAACCAGGCTGTTGCTGCTGGCTGCACGCAAACCAACGTACGAGCCACAGCCCGGCTGATCAGGAACTGACTTTAGGTGCTTGTCCAGTGCCAGCTTGAAGACTGCCAGGGGTCTGTTGGTAATCCCCCTTATGTGTGCTGGGAGGCAGTTGAACAGTCTCGGGCCCCTGACACTTATTGTATGGTCTCTTAACGTGCTAGTGACACCCCTGCTTTTCATTGGGGGGATGGTGCATCGTCTGCCAAGTCTTTTGCTTTCGTAGTGAGTGATTTTCGTGTGCAAGTTCGGTACTAGTCCCTCTAGGATTTTCCAGGTGTATATAATCATGTATCTCTCCCTCCTGCGTTCCAGGGAATACAGGTTTAGAAACCTCAAGCGCTCCCAGTAATTGAGGTGTTTTATCTCCGTTATGCGCGCCGTGAAAGTTCTCTGTACATTTTCTAGGTCGGCAATTTCACCTGCCTTGAAAGGTGCTGTTAGAGTGCAGCAATATTCCAGCCTAGATAGAACAAGTGACCTGAAGAGTGTCATCATGGGCTTGGCCTCCCTAGTTTTGAAGGTTCTCATTATCCATCCTGTCATTTTTCTAGCAGATGCGATTGATACATGATACATTGATTGTGTATTGGTGTGACCCTTGCTGTCTTGAGTAGTGTCGAGAAAGTGCTTGTTTCTAGTGAATTGTTAAAGAGTAATGAAATAACAGGTGAAAGGACTTGAGCCGCTCGCTTGTACAATAATGGTGGGACTTGAGACAGATTCGTTGATTTATTTTAAGTGACTTGGTAATCGAGTTGTTACCAAACATAATGTAGAAGGTTTTTGTCAGTATTAAGTGTAAGTTTATTGGCAGTCATCCAGGTCGATATTTTTACTTGCTCTTCATTAACAATGGTGTTGAGGGAGGCAAGATTTGGGCGGGAGATGACATAAGTCGTGTCGTCAGCGAAGAGAATAGGCTTATGGTGTTGAGATACATTGGGAAGATCATTAATGTGTAAGAGGAAGAGCAGGGGACCAAGGACACACCCCTGTGGCACTCCAGTATTAAGTGGTCGTGCTGATGAGATTATGTCATTGACAGAGACATATTGATACCTATTAGTAAGATAGGATTGGAAATATGCAAGGGCATGGCCTCTTTTAGCATAATGGTCAAGTTTGCGGAGTAGTATGCCGTGGTCTGCTGTATCAAAAGCTTTCCTTAGGTCAATAAAGAGTCCTAATGGATATTCGTTATTTTCCAGTGCCGTGTAGAGCAGGTCTACCTGGAGAGAGTTCCGGGGGTCAACGCCCCCGCGGCCCGGTCTGTGACCAGGCCTCCTGGTGGATCAGAGCCTGATCAACCAGGCTGTTGCTGCTGGCTGCACGCAAACCAACGTACGAGCCACAGCCCGGCTGATCAGGAACTGACTTTAGCATTTTTACAATTGCGTCATTTATGCTTTTGTTTTTCTGAATCCAAATTGGCAGGAGATGAGTATGCTTTGTGCTGTTACAAGTGAATATAATCTCTTGTGCACGAGTTTCTCGAAGATTTTGGATAGCAACAGTAAGTTTGATATTGGCTTGTAGTTGTTTAAACAAACCATACCACGGTTGGGGTTTGAACCCGCGTTCAGAGAGTCTCAACACTCCAGACCGTCGCGTTAGCCACTGGGCCAGCTAGCGTCAATAAAATTCGTCCAACTAGGTATATTTCTACACCATAAGAAGGTCTGTAGTTGTTTACATCTGTAGGGTCTCCACCTTTGTGTATTGGTGTGACCCTTGCTGTCTTGAGTAGTGTCGAGAAAGTGCTTGTTTCTAGTGAATTGTTAAAGAGTAATGAAATAACAGGTGAAAGGACTTGAGCCGCTCGCTTGTACAATAATGGTGGGACTTGAGACAGATTCGTTGATTTATTTTAAGTGACTTGGTAATCGAGTTGATTTCCGTGGGCTCAGTAGGTGCAAAATAGAAGGAGGTTGGGAAATGCCCATTTAAGCAATTCCTTGCTCGGGCGTTGGTACCTGGGATTCTACTGGCGAGATTTGATCCTTTGGTTGAGAAGAAGTCATTTATCTTGTTAACTGTATCAATAGGCTGTAGTTGTGTTTCATTCGGTTTAGTTAGGACAATATCCCTAGTTTTTTTCAGTTTGTGAATGCCCAGAAGCTGAGAGAGTGTTTTCCAGGTCTTTTTTATATCTCCTTGTGGAAAATATTTTAATTTTCCGAAGCTATAGTGCCTAATAGGTGTTTAATGTGTTGATTTGGGCCAAAAAATGTATTTGAAAATGGAATAGAACCAACCGGGTTCCCTCTGCGCCTGCGCGGATGTGCGGGGGGAGAGGTCGAGACAGGGCATCAGGGAGCGGAAAACAATATAAAGTTCAATGATGAGAATTTCAATTACTCCGATATGGAAAACATGAGGAAATTAAAACTATATCGGAGTATAAAACAAATTTCAATCACACAATAGAGCGAAAAACTGATGTAAAAGACCTGGGAGTGATCATGTCAGAGGATCTCACCTTCAAAGATGAGTCGCATCTGCTAGAAAAATGACAGGATGGATAATGAGAACCTTCAAAACTAGGGATGCAAAGCCCACGATGACACTATTCAGGTCGCTTGTTCTATCCAGACAGGGCTCAACATGGCCGACACGGCAGGTTGTGTAGCGGGCTAGCTGCGGGATTTTCAAGGATAGCTCCTGGTCAAAGAGGCTGACCAGGTCCCTACTTAACAGAACTCAGTGTGAATGCTTTGAGAAGATACCAGAGCAGCGAACGGACATCCCAGTGCATCGTTTCAGCATAAATAGTTGAAGTGTTGTGCAGTTTCAGAGGATTTGGTGTTGTCGAGTCAGGACCAGTCAGCGCCTCCCCCCCTCTCCGCTGGGGGGGAGGGGGAAGGCGTGTGTAGTAAACAGTGACCCTCTCATAACGCCTCACCCCTGCCCGTCTCCCCCGCCTCACCCACCCAACTCCCAGCGCCACCCCATCTGTAGAGGGTACTTCTCCCCTAACCCACGATGTCAGCGATGGCACTGCAGGGAGTGCCGGGCTCACAGGAACTTCCACTACAGGGACAGCATCGTGGAGTTCGACCGCGAGGCAGCTGTCAGGTGTGCCACAGGCAGTGTGTACTCAGTTCCTCAAACTTCAACATCCGTGCACACTGGAAATAAATGGTATAAAATACCGACACAATGGAAATATAAACACAAATGCAGTATAATGTGATCCTTTATTGACAACGTTTCACCCACACAGTGGGCTTTTTCAAGTCACACACGGATCTACCTGGGGTTGGAAGGTACGAGAGTATTTATAGGCCTGTTCAGAATGTTGAGGTCAGGTGGAGAATGCTGCATCTGATGATCTACCGGGTGGGGTTATAGAGTCTTGGGTAACTTGGCAGGGGTATTGGACAAGTTGTGAGTAGACCTTCTGCAGTGTACTATGTTCTTATGTGGGATAGCGATGAAGAAGTTTCTTGGCGAGTGGTTCAGCTATGTTATAGAAGCCATTGTTCTGGTTAAAATTGTTGGTTGTAGAGATGAGCGATGATTCCAGGATTCTTCTGTATTGAGTGTTGTCTTCTGTGGCTATAAGTCTTGAGTTTCTGTAGTTAATTAAATGGTTGTGTGAATTGCGATGTTGTACACATGCATTCCTTGTATCGTCAGTCCTGCTTGCATATTGGTGTTCTGAAATACGTGTTTGGAGGTCTCTTGATGTTTCGCCCACATATAATTTGTTGCAGTCATTACAAGGGATTATGTATACCCCTGCAGAGGATGGAGGCTTGTCCTGTCTACTACTGGTGATGTCCTTGATGGTCGTGGTTGTGGAGGTAGATACTTGGAATGATGTTTTCGCAAAGATGTTGGAAACATGTTTGGCAATGGAGTTGGTTGGGAGGACTATGTATCTCTTCTCAGCAGTGTCTTCTCTGGGTGTGTTGAAGATGTTTAATGCCCGCCGTCTGCAGTCTCTGATGAAGTGACGAGGATAGTGGAGTTTAGAAAATACTTGTTCAGTTATAGTGCATTCTTCCTCAAGGAACTCATTGCTGCAGATTCTGAGTGCACGTAGGAAGAAGCCTATAATTACACCACGTTTAGTTTTGGTGTCGTGGTGAGAGTAGAAGTGGAGAAGATCGTTTTGGTTGGTGGGTTTTCGATAGACTTTAAAACGAAGTTCGTTTTAAAGTCTATCGAAAACCCACCAACCAAAACGATCTTCTCCACTTCTACTCTCACCACGACACCAAAACTAAACGTGGTGTAATTATAGGCTTCTTCCTACGTGCACTCAGAATCTGCAGCAATGAGTTCCTTGAGGAAGAATGCACTATAACTGAACAAGTATTTTCTAAACTCCACTATCCTCGTCACTTCATCAGAGACTGCAGACGGCGGGCATTAAACATCTTCAACACACCCAGAGAAGACACTGCTGAGAAGAGATACATAGTCCTCCCAACCAACTCCATTGCCAAACATGTTTCCAACATCTTTGCGAAAACATCATTCCAAGTATCTACCTCCACAACCACGACCATCAAGGACATCACCAGTAGTAGACAGGACAAGCCTCCATCCTCTGCAGGGGTATACATAATCCCTTGTAATGACTGCAACAAATTATATGTGGGCGAAACATCAAGAGACCTCCAAACACGTATTTCAGAACACCAATATGCAAGCAGGACTGACGATACAAGGAATGCCTGTGTACAACATCGCAATTCACACAACCATTTAATTAACTACAGAAACTCAAGACTTATAGCCACAGAAGACAACACTCAATACAGAAGAATCCTGGAATCATCGCTCATCTCTACAACCAACAATTTTAACCAGAACAATGGCTTCTATAACATAGCTGAACCACTCGCCGAGAAACTTCTTCATCGCTATCCCACATAAGAACATAGTACACTGCAGAAGGTCTACTCACAACTTGTCCAATACCCCTGCCAAGCTACCCAAGACTCTATAACCCCACCCGGTAGATCATCAGATGCAGCATTCTCCACCTGACCTCAACATTCTGAACAGGCCTATAAATACTCTCGTACCGTCCAACCCCAGGTAGATCCGTGTGTGACTTGAAAAAGCCCACTGTGTGGGTGAAACGTTGTCAATAAAGGATCACATTATACTGCATTTGTGTTTATATTTCCATCCGTGCACACGAGGGCCTGGGATCTTCAATCAACTTGGCGTCCACCAGGACGCTGACATGTCCCTAGGGGAGCTCTCCATCGGGCTGCTAACGGAGTCACTGGCTTCTTGGACCTCTTGGGGAGGGTCGATGGTGCTCGTGCAAGCAGCAGATCCCGGGGCAACTTGCTGCTGTTTGCAATGGCTGTCTACCGAGGAGAGACAGGCACCTAGCAACATCTGTTGTTGGGGCAATGGATGAATTCCCTGCTATGTTTGTTTACTGCTCATTACTCTGTAATTTGTCTATGATTGTAATCATGTGATAACGTGTTTATCATTCATTACCTTTGAAACTTGTCATGATTGTGACCAGCTCTACCTGGAGCTCATTACCTTTGTAAATTCTCATGATTAATGTGTTTATGATTCATTACCTTTGCAATTATTCATGAGTGTGACCAGCTCTACCTGGAGCTCATTACCTTTGTAACTTGGTCATGATTATGACCAGATCTAGTTCATTACCTTTGTAACTTGCTCAGCTATCAAAACTTTGGAGTCCAGTCCCTGGACCAATTATGTACCTCTGTAATTTTTTGACTACCGCCCACAGGATGGGTATGGGGTGCATAATAAACATATTAAACTAACTTGTTCTATCTAGGCTGGAATATTGCTGCACACTAACAGCACCTTTCAAGTTAGTTTAATATCTTTATTATGCACCCCATACCCATCCTGTGGGCGGTAGTCAAAAAATTACAGAGGTACATAATTGGTCCAGGGATTCGATTCCCGGCGGGTGGAAACATTTCGACACGTTTCCTTACACCTGTTGTCCTGTTCACCTAGCAGCAAATAGGTACCTGGGTGTTAGTCGACTGGTGTGGGTCGCATCCTGGGGGACAAGATTAAGGACCCCAATGGAAATAAGTTAGACAGCCCTCGATGACGCACTGACTTTCTTGGGTTATCCTGGGTGGCTAACCCTCCGGGGTTAAAAATCCGAACGAAATCTTATCTTATCTTATCTTATCTTATCTTATAGGGATTAGTATCAAACCTGCACATGAAAATCACTCCCTATGAAATCAGGGAGCAGACGATGCAACATCCCCCCAATGAAAAAGTGGGAGTGCCACTAGCACGATAAGAGACAACACAGTAAGTGTCAGGGGCCCTAGACTGTTCAACTGCCTCCCAGCATACATAAGGGGAATTACCAATAGACCCCTGGCTGTCTTCAAGCTGGCACTGTACAGACACCTGAAGTTAGTAGCTGACCAGCCGGGCTGTGGTTCGTACGTCGAGTTGCGTGCGGCCATCAGTAACAACCTGGTTAATCAGGCCCCGATCTACCATGAGGCCTGGTTACAGACCGGGCCGCGAGGGCGTTGACCCCCGAAACCCTCTCCAGGTATAATTGTTCTTATGAAGCCGGCCTTCCAGGGTTCATCCCACCCAGGGCGAGGGTGCCCCGTCAACCCTTAACTCCAACAACAACAACAACAACAACACTGGTACTTCACATTGTGCTCGTAAGTCTTTATTTAGTTTGATAAATGATTGTTTTTTGCCTTTGTTAGTTTTAAGCCATGGTTACAGTTTTTGCCCTTCTCTTGTAAGCCAAGTTCACCACACAGTTAATACCTACTGCGTGAGTTGTGTGATTGTTACGGTGACCAGAGCACTGCTCACCTCTACTAAACTTAATAAGTTTTTATTTGAATTCAGTACACGAGTTTAGATTTTTACAATTGAGCTAAAAGGCTTAACGCAATGTTCTTTCATTCCTATATAGTAACTTTACACAGTTATACAGAGAAACTTATTTGTATCACATCGCTGAAATACCTACTGTATATTTTTTTAATTTATTAATGCATATATATGTATATATATATATATATATATATATATATATATATATATATATATATATATATATATATATATATATATATATATAAGTGGATAAAAAGGCTTCAAGGAAGAATATTTGGATTTCTTCCTCAAGCCGTTTGAATATTCCACTTCCCCTACCACCCCATCTTTTAATATATATTTATATATATATATATATATATATATATATATATATATATATATATATATATATATATATATATATATATATATATATATATAATCTTTATGTTCAACAAGTAATGATATCAGTGGATATAAGTCACGTTATTGAACTTTACTGGGCTATCCTAATGTATTTTATGTGCCATTGTGAAAAAAAATTATGTATACAAACCTGAAATTAAATTTATTTAAAGGTAAACTCTGGGCGAGGCTGGTCATATGGACACGTCTCCTTACACCTGTTACCTAAGATAACATAAGAGATAAGATTTTTTCGGATTTTTAACCCTAGTGGGTTAGCAGCCCAGAATAACTCAAGAAAGGCAGTGCATCATCGGGGACTGTCATATTTCCACTGGAGTCCTTCGCTCTTGTACCCCAAGGTGAGACCCACACCAGTCGACTAACACCCAGGTACCTATTTACTTACTAGGCGAATGGGACAGTAGATGTAAAGAAACATGCCTGTATTACCATCCTTGCCAGGGATCGAACCATAGACACTCAGTGTGTGAAGCAGTAATGTGATATTGATTTGTGATTCATATTTCTTTTATAGATAGGAATACCTCAATGCTGATGAAGGATGCTTCATCGAGGAATTTGAGCTGTCCTCCCTTTGGATCAAACCAGGTTGCCCCGTTTCCCAGGTGTTGTAATGCTTCCCTGTGATTATAATAATTATAATAGTTTAATTCACATCTTGGAAGAGGGCTTAAATAAAGACTTCAGTGAAAATAATCCACACTGCTTTGTTTTCCTAGGGTATCCTGGGTTGCTAATCTGAATTAATTCTTAACCTTATATCTGTTGTCACTTAGCAAAAATAAGCTTTCAGAATTATTTCTCATTCAGGCTCCAGACAACAGCCTACCCTTACTTAAAAGTTTAAATTTACTTAACCTACACAATATTCACACTTCCTACTGTGCATGCTATATCTACAGGACATTTATTTTTATTTATTTATTTTATTTATTTGTTAATTTGAACATGATACAGAGAAGTACAAAAGAATACAGTTAAATGCAGCATGCCAAAGCCACTTGAATGCATAGCATTACAGGCAGGCTTAAAATTAACTTAAGATTAACTAAGCAATGAAGTATTCATTGGTAAAACATTATTGTAAACAGATAACAATTAAGCACAAATGAGTATTACAAAAACAGGTCGTATGGTTGCTTGCATTGCTGTACAGTCAGTATTTATTTATTTATTTATTTATTTAATTTGAACATGATACAGATTAGATTAGATTTTGCCACCGAAGTGGCTAGTTTATTGTGCACCCCATATCCATCCTGTGGACGGTAGCGCGAGAGCATGTGGATACACAAAAGGCCTAGGAACTAGGCCCCAAAGGGTTAACAGGAATATATATGGATTTATATCTACATATCTATAGTTCACTTATCTGTTACAAGCAAATTTAGGAAATTTGCTTAGTATATCTGGTATCTTATTTTCATTAATAAGATATCTTGACATGTCACATAGGTTATTATACTGTCTGTCTCTGTATTCCTCAATAAGTGGACAATTAAGCACATAGTGTTCAAGAGAGTGACCATATGCCTGATCACATAATTTACATTTAGTTTGATCATCATCTGTGTGTCTCCCAAACTGCCAGAAGTACTTGTAACCAAGCCTAAGCCTGGCCACTACAACATCAGTCAGTCTGTTCACATTGCAAGTTGCTCCATAAACATACTTATCTACGTTCATGTTATCATAGTGGGTTATAGATCTACTCAGGCTTCTAACTGCATTCCTATAACAATCATCTTCATTATTTACTTCTCTCCTAATATTATTCCTAATGCTAGACACAGTTATACCAAAGTTATATTCTACGTTCTCCTTCTGGATACTCTTCTTGGCTAACATATCAACTTTATCATGAAGGAGTAATCCAATGTGTGATGGGATCCATAGCAATTGTACATTAATTCCTTTGTCCCTAATTTTTGAGTATCTATACCTGGCTTCCCCAATGAGCATGTTGTTGGAGTCATTATATGAGCCAAGAGCCTTCAATGATGACATAGAATCAGTAATGATGATAGAGTCAAGCTCAGTGTCATACCTGGAGTTTACCTGGAGAGAGTTCCGGGGGTCAGCGCCCCCGCGGCCCAGTCTGTGACCAGGCCTCATAGGTTAGCTTTAGCGCCATTAGGATTGCAAACAATTCAGTTTGCAGTGTAGACGCCCAGTTGTTAATTCTTATGCCTAACTCAAATTTATTATCGTTCTTAACTAGGGAGGTGGCAACAAGAGCAGATGCAGCCCTGCCAGAAGACTCCTGTTTAGATCCATCAGTGTATATAACTTGTGATAACTTATTACTACCAGCTAGGCGAAAAAATTCTTCTTGAGCAGTTGCTCTAACAAGAGATTTAAGGAAGGGATTACTAGCAATGAGCTTCTTGGGAGGGACTTGTAGGTATGTGATATTAAATGAACACATCTTCCATGGAGGGGTGAAATGCTCTTGTTGCCTACAGTGATACAGTTCATGCAGGTTATAAAACTTAATGCAATTGCACGTTTTCACAATCCATTTAGATCTGTGTGTATTTACCTCTAGACACTTGGTAAGATTCACTGTGACAGTGTCTGGTTCGTGTCTCAACATTCTAATACCGAGTACAGTGTTAATTTCAACAATCCTATCACTGATACTAGAAATACCAAGCTCCTTCCTCATGTTAAGAACTTTTGTAGATCTGGGACAGCCAAGAATAGTCCTGAGAGCTTCATTTTGCATTAACTCCAAGGGTCGGAGGGAACTTTCTCTAGCTAATATCAACATGGGAGCAGCATAATCAATTAAGGATCTAACATAGGCTATGTACATCATTCTCACGATTCTCACATTAGCACCATAGTTGGGATTGTAGCCAGCAACAGCTTTGAGAGCATTTAGCCTAGCTTTACATTTCTTGTTTAGTTGTGGTATAGTGGATTTGTTAAAGGGTACATCTACACCAAGATATCTGTAAGTTTTAACGTAGCTAATGATTTCACCCTGCAAATAGATGGGTGGGGGATGTCGTTTGCTTGTTAATATCTTTGTTTTAGAGGAAGATATTATGAGGCCTAGTCGATTACAAATTGCTTGAACTTCATTAAGAATGGTATTCATCTTCTTATGCCCTGTTGTATGGATCATGATATCATCAGCATAGCTTGTAGCTATATGTTTAGGTGAGGCAGGTAGAGCATTTAGGAGAGCATTAATCAGAATATTAAATAGCATGGGACTAAGAACTCCTCCCTGCGGTGTACCTAAAGACATTTCTTTAGAATCACTTCTGAAGCCTTGGTAAAGGACAGAGGATACTCTATTTGACAGGTATCCTATTATCCAGCAGAGTAAGCTACCACCAATATTCATTTTGGCTAGTTCATGTAGTATAACGGTTCTGTTTGCAATATCAAATGCAGATTTTAGATCAAGAAAAGTGGTAAAACTAGTAGAGGTGTGTGCAGTGAGAAAGGTGGAAATACAGTTCTGCACACTTTTACCTTTCATGAACCCATAGAGGTAGGGGGAAAGTTGATGTCTGATTCTGTAGTACAATCTGTTAAGCATCATTCTTTCAAAAGTTTTGCAAAGACAACTAGTTAAGGAGATCGGCCTAAATGTATCAGGCTGTTGGGGCTTAGGGATAGGCACAATGAGACTATTGGTCCAGGAAGTAGGAAGAACGCCCTCAATGTAACTGAGATTATACAGTGCCAACAAAGGGTTATCAAGCACATGCCTTAGAGTTCTGAGAATATCATAGGTTATACCATCCTCTCCAGGAGCAGTTGATCGACCTTTGGTTAATGCATTATCTAATTCATACTCGGTAAAGAGGCAATCACTCTCATCAATATTTTGGCATGATACAGAGAAGTACAGAGAGCTTAAATTCTGTCTGGAGGGCTGCAACAGAACACATGGATACAGTACAAGGCATGAATATCTTTTTGACATTCCACGTGTTTGACTCAACCTATTAAAAAACTTCATATCGATAAAAGGGTAAAAAAATTGGAATTCAGTGCCTGAAAATATGAGAAGTTCCCATCTACCAATGTCTTTACTAATATATATTGTTAACCCTTTCAGGGTCCAAAGGCAAAATCTGAAGGGGTGCCCCAGTGTCCAAGAAATTTTGAAAAAAAAAAAAATTATTTTTCCTCACAGAATTAAGGATAATATTTTTGTGAAGGTAATAAAACAAAAAAAAATTCTGATCAGTACTTACCGAGATACAGAGGCAGGAAGTTGACCCAAAATGACTGGGTGGTGGCAACATCAGCAACTTCCGCAAAATCGCATATCTTTATTTTACGTTTTTTATACTTTTTTCTTTTCTTTTCTAATTTTTTTCTTTTTTTAGTAACATTTGTGGCCTGTGAGACCAATACTGTATATAATGTACGTATATATATACACTCACCGTATTGAACACAGTAAGCGCACTAAAGTTATTATTATAATATTGTTTACCACTATTGTTTACTACAGTACACATGTACAAATGTTGTATAATACTAATGTTCTATTATATGTTTACATATGTACAGTCACTGGACATGTTTCTAGAACTGCTGCAGCCTGTGGAAGTCCTTGAAACAAGGTACCATGCACAGAGGTACCTTACATTCCTCACACATAAACTGAGTGTCTTTGCGTCTTTGTTGCCGTTGTTTTGTTTGTGCACAGACAACACATCTCTTCTGAGCAAATTTCTTCTTAGTTGCAGGAAGCTGTATTATGAAATGATCACCTTCCCTCCCCAAATGCTTGGATATTTTCTGAGGAGTTCGAGGACGGTTTTGTATAGCAGGTGTTGTTACCTGATACATACTTCATTATGAGTTGTCTGACAACAGGCAAACAAAATTCACCATATGGTGGTCTGTTGCCGGTCTTCATTTGGAACATATTATATGCATTGAGCATTGAAATGTCCATGAGATGGAAGAAAAGTTTCGTGTACCACTTGTAACCCTTACGAACACAATCAACAAAGCCTATCTGCATGTCACAAGATAAGGTGCCATCATGTTTCTCACTATGTCACCTGAGATACCCAATAACATCCTGGTATCTTTCAATGTTTTACTTCATGTGTATACAATAATATCCAATACCAGGCCACTGTCACAGTCACAGAGTACAAACAGTTTTATACCAAAGCGTTTCCTCTTGCTCGGTATATACTGCTTGAATGACAGTCTACCTTTGCACAAAATCAAAAACTCGTCTTTTACAAGATTCTTGAATGGATAAAAGTACATGTTGAACTTTTGTTTCAGATACATAAAAACATTTCTAATCTTGTATAACCTGTCACTTCTGTCAGGCTTGGTTTTGTCAGAGAAGTGCAACATACGTAACAGTAAGATAAACCTGTTCACTGGGATGATTTCACTGAAGGCTGGGGTACAAATTAGCTGATCTGTGGGCCAGTATGATTTTATATTATGCTTATAGACATGAGGCATAAGCATTATTGTTGCAAAAAGCAAATACATTTAAGCCACAATTGTCTCTTTCCACTGGTGTAGTCTTGACTGTGGTGATATGATCATATTTGCTGTGGTGTACTCAAAATACTTGTTACTTTCCCTGATAATAGTTTCCATCAAGGGCTGGTCAAAGAATAGTTCAAAGAATTCCAGTTCATTTGCAGTGTTTCCAAGGGAACAAGATGGCAGAATTCCACTTTGAGAGTCATCAAACTGGTGGGGCTTGGGAAAAAAATTGAGATTTTGCTGCCAATCCCAGATGCGGTTTGCTGGTGGATACTGGACATCATAAGCTGGTTGTAGTTGTGGTGGCTGACGCTCCGCTTTGTCCTTGAGCTGAGGAGTCAGCGGTGTGGGTCCCAGCCTGGGCTGGTGAGTCATGCATGGCCGTGGCACTACCATCACCACTACCACTATCACCACCAGTACCACCACCTACTGATGCCTGTGGTCTACCCATGCCAAGTGTAGCCACATCATCCTCACTTTCACTGTCTATACCTGGTGTAGGGTCACAGGATGTACTCCGGGATGTACTCCATCCCCTGGGCACTGCATAGGGAACACTACCCGAGCGCATGCGGCGGCTTATATACCGACGCTTCACTGGTGAATATGATTCCTCACTATCACTACTCAAATGATCATCAAGAACAATAAAATCACAGTCCACATCCCTATCATCAGCATTACTGAAGTCTGAAGCCTGGCCACGCGAAAATACAGTGGACCCCCACCCAACGGCAGCATCGAGTAATGGCAAATTCGTCTAAGGGCTCTCTCTGGCGTAAAATAAATGGCTCTACCAACTTCGAAAAACTCGTCTAATGGTGTTCGTCCGGAATGTGTCCATGTGGCAGGAGCGCAGCCTGAGCAGGCCCAGCCACTCCAAGACTCAGTGTGCCATTGTTTACAAGCTGTTGTGGTCACTTCCACGTGTACCTGCCATATATTTTGGATTATTCCATTGTTTATAGTGCTTGTAACTGCTAAATAAGCCACCATGGGCCCCAAGAAAGCTTCTATTGCCAAGCCTGTGTTAAAAAGGGTGAGAATTACGATGGAAATGAAGAAAGAGATAATTGAAAAATTTGAAAGTGGAGTGCGTATGTCGGAGTTGGAAAGGCTATACAACAAACCCCATCAACCATCAGTACTATCTTGGCAAACAGAAAGGCAATCAAGGAAGCTGTTGTTGCGAAAGGTGCAAGTATGTTTTCAAAACGGAGACCACAAATAATTGAAGAGGTAAAGAGACTGTCATTGGTATGGATAAACAAAAAACAATTATAAGGAGATAGTGTTTCTCAGTCTATAATTTGTGAAAAGGCAAGGCAGTTGCATGATGATGATCTAATTAAGAAAATGCCCCAAAATAGTGATGATATTGATGAATTTAAGGCCAGCAAAGGCTGTTTTGAGAGATTTAAGAATCGTAGTGGTGATTGCAAGGTGAAGCCTTTATTGGTGTATCACTCTGAAACTCCCAGAGTGTTCAGGAAAAACAATATTGTCAAGGGTAATTGTGTGTGCTGTGGAGATCAAACAGTAAGGCACTAGGGAATTTTTCTTTGACTGGTTTTATGGTGTGTTTGACCCCACTGTGACAAAATACCTCCAGGAAAAGAAATTGTCACTCAAGTGCCTCCTGATAATGGACAATGCTCCTGCTCATCCTCGTGACTTGCAAGAGGAAATTGCAGGGGAGTTTGGTTTTGTTAAGTGAAGTTTTTGCCTCCTAATACAACTTTTCTCCTCCAGCCCATGGACCAGCAGGTCATTTCAAACTTCAAAAAACTCTACACAAAAGAGAGTTTTGGAGAGATCACTTCAATATCCTCAGTTGCATAAACCTTATAGGTAAGGCTTGGGAGGGAGTGACTTGCAGGACTTTGAACTCTGCTTGGAGGAAACTGTGGCCACAATGTGTACAAGACAGGGATTTTGAAGGGTTTGGGTTTAACCCTGAGGAGCCTATACCAGTAGTGGAAGCTGTTGTATCATTGGAGAAGTCCTTGGGGTTGGAGGTTTGTGGCAAGGTTGTGGAAGAGTTGGTGCAGAACGACAAGGAAGAACTAACCACTGCAGACCTGCAAGAGCTTCAGGTGCAACAGCAACAGATCATGTCTCAGGAATGTTCTTCAGGGCAGGAGGAAGAGAGACGGTGGAAGATGACTTCGTCAATGATTAGGGAAATGTGTTCAGTGTTTACAAAGGTGCAAGCATTTATAGATGAATTTTATCCTGTCACAGAAGTTGCAAGCTGTATTGGTAACATGTATAATGACACTCTTGTGTCCCATTTTAGGGAAATCCCAAGGACACATGAGAAACAGAGCTCTCTGGACAGATTTTTGGTGTGACAGGGGTCCAGTGATTCTCAAGTTGGTCCTAGTGGCATTAAAAAACCAAGAAGGGAGGTAACCCCACCAAAGGACTTAGTACCTGGAAGGGGATTCCCCTTCCAAACAACAAAACACCTGCATCATCTGCTCTCCTGCTGTCTCATCACTCATCAACAACTCCACAATAAAGGTAAGTGGCATTTAATTATTGTTTATTTTGCATGTCTTATTCGTTTTTGTGTAGAGAAATGTATATTTCATGTAAAAAAAATTATTTTGTTTAATACTTTTGGATGTCTGGAACAGATCAACTCTATTTCCATTATTTCATATGGGAAAAATTAATTCGACTAATGGCAAATTCGACTAACAGCTAGCTCTCTGGAATGGATTAATGCCGTTGGTCGAGGGTCCACTTTATTAGTTTTTTCTTGCGACGAGGAACAACTGAACGTGACTGAGACATGCCCACACCAGAGGTAGAAGGTTGAGGATCGTCAGGATTTTCTGCACTATTTTCGATATCCTGGTCATTGCTTTCAGTCACTATTCGATCAGAACCATAGAATTCTTCTTCATTTCCACTTCCATCAAAGTCAGAACTATCAGTTATGAAGAGGAGAGTCCCGGTTCACCTTGGAGTGAGAGCTGCCTCTGGCAAGGCATGGTGAACAACGGTAACTGAGGCCGCGTTCCCACAATGCCATGCAGGTGCTTAGAATTTTTGTTTATGGCGCACACACACCATGCAGACCCGTTCTCTCAGATGTAGGCCTACCAGCCTTCTCACGCTAAATTTGACGCCGCTAGAATTTTGGCATAGATCTACAGTTTGGACCCTCAACATATAGCCGTAGATCTATGGCACAGACCCTGAAAGGGTTAAGAAGTACCTATTAAATCTCCCATAAATGTTATAGACATTGTCTGTCTGTAAATGTTCATGTTTTAATTTCAACACCCCAAGTCATCCACTACTTAATATGTAGGTCATTGAACTGATTTAATTTCAGTGTAATTTATTTGTAATTAATGAATTCTTCATTTCCAACCTATCTAATTGTACTTATAATTGTAATGTATTACTCACGCCATACTAACTTAAATTTTATTCCAGGTCTAGAATTAAGTTGTTGCTAAGTCTCATTATTAGTTTGCCCAAAATGAATTTGCATAATTAGTGGCCTTATATTGTATCAGAGTTTATCTGTAATGTAATATGATTAAATGCAATATGCTATCATTTAAGATGAATAACTGTTGTTAGGTAAGACACACATGCAACAGTTAAACAACTTTATTCCGAAACGTTTCGCCTACACAGTAGGCTTCTTCAGTCGAATACAGAAAGTAGGCAGGAACAGTAGAGATGTGAAGACGATGTAATTAGTCCATCACCCTTGTAGTCGTAGAATTTGAGGTTATCAGTCAAATTCTACCTCAAATTCTACGACTACAAGGGTGATGGACTGATTACATCGTCTTCACATCTCTACTGTTCCTGCCTACTTTCTGTATTCGACTGAAGAAGCCTACTGTGTAGGCGAAACGTTTCGGAATAAAGTTGTCTAACTGTTGCATGTGTGTCTTACCTAACAACCTGTCGGTATTGTATACCATTTTGATGTTCATGAATAACTGTTGTACTCTTTTGGATCTTTAGAAATACTGTACATAATTTTAATTTCATTTAATATCTCAACGAACAATATCCTGTGCTGGTTACTTGCATCATTATTGTGATGACTTCCACAGAGAAATATCTTAAGCTCTGTACCTTTCAAAAGAGGCTCTCTGATACTTGTGAAGAGTTCTTGATCCAAGGAATTAGAGCTACCCTTACTTTCCTGTGATCAAATTTGATTATCCCCCATTCTCAAAGTGCTGTACAATTCCCAGTGGGTTTATTAATGCCTCCGTGAAGAAAAAGAATTTGTTCGGAATTATTAGTTACCCCAAAAACAAGTTATGTTGTCATTGAAGACTCTCTCTTATTTCCAGTGGATCCTTTAATCTTTCCCAGGATGCAATCCACACCAGTTGGCTAATGCCCAGGTACCTACTTACTACTAAGTGAACAGGGGTAGCAGGTGTAAGGAAACATGGGCAACATTTCTATTTGTGCTGGGACTTGAACCCCAGTACCTCTGTGTGTGCAAGCTGTGGCAGCTACCAAAATTGCTCAATGGTCCATAAGAGTTTAATGCTTTCTTTTGTAAACATAATAATTATTGTTCTATGTAAATTATTCAATAATTAGCTTCATATGTAAACATAAATCTACATTGGTATATGTACATCTATTCTTATTATACTATGCAAAACAAACCACACCAGCAGTAAAAATTTGGAGTCAGGTACTGTAATTCATTCTTTAGTAATGGCACGTATTCCAACGATTCAAAGTTTTATTGCTGTTTTACTACATCAACAAATTTTCCTGCTCAAAATATAACTTATAGATACCATCCTGGCCCTAAGATGATCAGCCATTAAATATTGTAGCAGTACAGATATAGGCTGGTTAAGATGTATAAATTTAAATTGGATGGGAGGAGGAATTTAATGAAACTTATCTCAGTACATCTGTCATAAGGTACCAGACTCGTATTTTTGGTAGATAAATTATTTGTATTATATGTTTTAAGAAATTTTTACTACAAACAAGTGATTTTTAGTAGATGTGAAGACACTTAGTTTTAATGACTTTATACCTCGTAGGTAAGTTTCAGGTAGGGGAACAGTTGTAAGTAATTTTAAGTAAGCTTAATTCTTATATACAGTGGAGCCTCCACTCACGAGTTTAATCCGTTCCGTGACCTTGCTCGCATCTGGATTTGCAGAGTCAATTTTCCTCATTTAAATTAACTGAAATGCAATTAATCCTTTCCAGCAGAATTCTGTACTTCAATAATTTCTCTAATATCAACTCTATGGCTTATTTATCTATCAAAATTCATCTAATATGACATAATAAACAATATAAATAACATAGAAAGCTGATATATACTCTAGAATGAATAAAATATGTCATTCATGTATTGGTATCGTCGGCGGACGAGAGTTTCTTAGGAGACCGGACAAAATACTCCTTGAATAATTTTGCTAATATCATCTATACGGCTTATTTATTTATCATAGTTCATCTAATATGACATAATAAGCAATATAAATAACATAGAAACCTGATATATACTCTAGAATGAATAAAATGTCATTATGTAACAGGTGGTCCGATTTCTTTCATTGTTGGTGTATGTTAAGGAGCATCTTTCAATCATACATTGCCCAAGTTTCAATAAGATAGTCCAACAAACAAATGAGATCCAATTCCCTAGATCAAGAGCAAGTGCCCTTCACCAGCATCAAGAAACCTCCTTTGAGGCCCGCTCGCTTATGGAAATTTCGCTTGTGTACGGAAGCAAAAAATCAACCAATCGACTGCTCGTATTTGGAAAAACTTGCACGTGGATGTGCTCGCAAGTAGAGGTTCCACTGTATTTCAGCTACCGTATTTAAAGAAATTAAAGGATGTGTATTTTTTTTTTTTTTTTTTTTTTTTTGTATTTTACATAGTTTTGTTTAATGTCTTGTATATGGTGTCATATATGTGGTTGCAGGTGTAGCACTGCATGGCCAAAATGGGTTTAGTGCTTGATTTTTAATATAATAATATGGTGCAGGTGAGAGGGCTTGGGCTCACTGAAAGAAAGAATGGAAGAAGGTAGAGAATAAGAGAGGTAGAATGAGGAAAAGAGAGGAGGCATAGGATATATAGACCAGGAAACTTTGATTCTTATGATGAGGTTGAGTTGTATCTAATTACAGTGCAGTATCATTATTTTTTCCTTTGCTGTTTACTCATTCAATTTTTTTTAACACTAACACTTGTTAATCTTTTCCAGAAATGAAGGACTAACCAAGAATGTTTCACTTTCGAGGGGTTCAACTCCTGGGAGGCCCTCAAAGTGGCTTTGTACTCGCTCAGCCCTTTTTCCTGTGCTTTTCCAGAACTTCCAGTGTGAGGGTTCTTCAACCTAAAAATCTTTGTAGTACTTGCAAATATTCTTGTAGATATATTCATTTTGGTACTTCACAAAGAAAGATACAGGTGCTTGATAGAGTTGGTGTAACTCCTTATAGCCAAAGAAGTGTTATTTCCTATAATAAAGACCATGAGCTCTTACCTCACCATCCATGGAATAAAGCAGTTACATCCAGAAGTATTTCAGTGGCAGCAGCTCAGAATCTTTTTTGGGAAAAAGATCCGAAAGGTGGATATGGACACAAGGTAATCGACATTGTTTGTTATTACTTTAATTCAATAGATATGTTATATTAAGCAAGTCTGACTAGCCTTAAGTACTGTAAATCTAGCACACCATCCCATAGTGGACATAGACCAATTACTGTATTGCTAACCATAAATATAAAGTATGAAACATGAAATATGGATTTTTTTTTTTTTTTTTTTTTTTTTTGTTAGTGTTAAGAAGTACAGTACTACCAGTTTTTGAAATTGATATGTTCAGTTAAAATTTCACACAGATGTTACATATCACATTTCATCTTTTAGTTAGGTATAAGAAATGTTGAGAATTTTTTAAATTTTACACTGAAAGCGAGCAGACAAATATGGGCATGATTACACAAAAAACATGGAGTTTGCCTTTAAGGTGAAAAACCTTAATAAGCAGCACTGTAATAACTTATCCTGACATATACTAAGGTTACCTATGTAATCAAATGCCTGTTAACAAACTGCAGCAAATAGCATGAAACCCCTCATAAATGAAATGCTCTCAGGAAACTCAGCAGAGTCATTTATGGCCTAATATATGACATGTATCAGACCCATCTTGG
The DNA here is from genome assembly GCF_038502225.1 of Cherax quadricarinatus. Classification (NCBI taxonomy): domain Eukaryota; kingdom Metazoa; phylum Arthropoda; class Malacostraca; order Decapoda; family Parastacidae; genus Cherax; species Cherax quadricarinatus. Next base: position 27,123,620 of record NC_091294.1, on the reverse strand, counting down.
TATATATGCAGTATCAGCATGGAACCCTCACCTAATAATTCATTTTAAGAAATTAGAGAAAGTTCAGAGATATGCAAAGAGTCTAGTCCCCGATTAAAGAAAATAAGCTATAATGTTAGAGGAACTACTATAAGATTAAAGGAAATGAATCTGACCACATTAAAGAAAAGAAGATCCAGGGAAGACATTATAATGACATGCAAAATAATCAGAGGGCTTGATAGGATGGACAAAGATACATTGTTTAAAATTCAGGAAATAGGCACAATGAATCACAGAGATGTCAGGCAATACTTCTTCAGCCTCTGGGTTGTCTAGAAATGGAATGGTGTAGACAAAGAAGTAGAGGAGGCAGGCTCTATAGATAGTTTTAAAAAGAGGTATGACAGTGCTCAAGAGCCTGGGAGGAAGTAAACCTAGCAATTGACAAGGGGCAGGGTCAGGAGCTGAGACTCAGCCCCTGCAATTACAAATAGGCGAGTACAGAAAATGTTCTCTATTCTGGAAATTTAAATAAAACAGAGAGCACCTAGTGAAATTTCAGCTTGAAATATCTAATAATAAAGTTCCATTCAAACACTATAACTGCCTGATTTACACATTTTGTTGTTAATGTATTTTAATTAACATTCTTTTTCATAAATTTACAGAAGAAGCACAGTCAGAAAGAGTTAATTCGTGACGGCCTGAAGGAATTGCGAACTGAGTTGATAAAATGGAAAGATGAAGTGCGTGAAAAATTTGAAGATGATCCTATTATGGTCAGACCAGGTTAGTAGCAATGCGAAACTGAGCTGAAATCAAGAGAATAACTGTCTTTGGTAAATTTTGGTTACACTATAATACCTGTCAGTGGTCATACAGTTCTGAGCTACTTCTGCAGTGTTTTAAAATCTGAGGTTAGAGTGTTGAAGGAGGAGGCCCTACTTCTCCAGGTGGATATTAGGAGGCTGAAGGTTCACTTCGATGAGTTTGGGAGTGAGTGTGAGGTGGCTGGAGTGGGTGAGGGGAATGAGGCTACCAGCAGTGAGGAGCAGTCTGTCATCGCTGTGAGGTGGTTGAAGGTGGTGAGGATGCAAAGGCTCCCAGCAGTGAGGAGCAGTCCATCACCTGCTACAAGTGGTGAGTGGTTCTCAGTAATAGGAGGAGCATCAAAATAAGGAAGGTTAAGAGGGAAGATTTGAAGGTAGGAAATTGCTTCTCTCTTCTTCAGGATGAGTGTACATCAGTGGTCAGTGAAGGTAAAGGTACTACCTCCCATGCTAATAAAAGTAAGTGCATTCTTGTAGTTGGTGACTCATAGATAAGATATATGGACCATGTTTTCTGTAATAGGGATAAGAAGGTGAGACAGTGTTTTCCTGGAGGTAGTGACATAGCCAACAGGTTGGAAAATATCATGTCAGGTAATGGGAACAAGCCTATAATCTGTCTCAGTGCTGGTGGAAATGATATCAGGAAGGGTAGGAGAGAAGAGCTGCTAGATAAGTACAGGTCAGCTATAGATTTAATTAGGTCTAAGGGAGGGGTCCCACTTATATGTAGCATCTTACCTAGAAGGGGAGTGGGCAATTGATGTAAATTGCTGGCTAGAGAGATACTACAAGGAACTTGCAATCCTATTCATTGACAACTGGAACAGCTTTTATGGCAAACATGATATACATGTATATGCAAGGGATGAGGTACGTCTCTCTTAGGCAGGGGTGGTAGAATTTGCCAGCTCGATCAAGAGGGCCATTGCTGACTTGTCTAGGAGTTTAAATTGATAGAAGATGGAGGTATGGGTGTGTGTGGGAAACAGATTGCAGCACTAGGATTGAAAACATTAAATGTTTAAAAGACATTATTAATCATAAGTTACAAATATAGACAAGGGAACTGGTTGGCAAACAAAGGAAAACAGCAGAGGGCAGCAAGAGACTAGCTCCTTTAAAGTTTACTACATATACTAATAGTAAGAGTGTAAGAAATAAGATAGATGAGCTAAGATTAATTGCAAGTGCAGGAAGCTTAGATATTATTGGTATAACAGAAACCTACCTAGGTAGTAGGTTGGTAGATAGCAACTGCCCAGGGAGGTACTACCGCCCTGCCAGGTGAGTGTAAAACGGAAGCCTGTAGTTGTTTTACATAATGGTACAATTGCTGGTGTTTTTTTTCTTTCTCATAAACATGCAAGATTTCAGGTACGTCTTGCTACTTCTACTTACACTTAGGTCACACTACACATACATGTACAAGCATATATATATATACATACCCCCTCTGGGTTTTCTTTATTTTCTTTCTAGTTCTTGTTTATTTCCTCTTATCTCCATGGGGAAGTGGAACAGAATTCTTCCTCCGTAAGCCATGCATGTTGTAAGAGGCGACTAAAATGCCGGGAGCAAGGGGCTAGCAACTCCTTCTCCTGTACAAATTACTAAATTTAAAAAGAGAAAGCTTTTTTTTTTTTTGGGGGGGGGGCCACCCTGCCTTGGTGGGATATGGCCAGTGTTCCACAGGGGTCAGTGTTGGGCCCCTTGTTGTTCACAATCTACATGAACAACACAGATGAGGGAATGAACAGCAACATAAGTTTGTTGATGACACCAGAAAAGGCCATCGAATTCATTCTGACTAGGCCATTAGAGCACTCCAGGAAGATTTGAATAGGCTGATACTGTGGTCAGAGAAGTGGCAGATGCAGTTTAACATAGACAAATGCAAAGTTCTAAACATTGGACAAGAAAATAACCATGCCTCATATAAACTAAATAATGTAGATCTTAATATATTACTGATTGCGAAAGGGATTTGGGAGTTTGGTTAGCAGTAATTTAAAACCAAAACAACAGTACATAAGTGTTTGCAATAAAGCAAACAGAATCCTTGGCTTCATATCAAGAAGCATAAATAATAGGAGTCCTCAGGTTGTTCTTTAACTCTATATATCTTTGGTTAGGCCTCATTTAGATTACACTGCACAGTTTTGGTCACCTTATTACAGAATGGATGTAAATGCACTGGAAAACATACAAAGTAGGATGACAAAGTTGATCCCATGTATCAGAAAGCGTAGAATTAGGGGGGATATGGTTAAGTTGTATACAGTGAATCCTCGGTTAATGTAATTAATCCGTTCCAGAGAGCATGTCTCACACTCATTCTTACTTAATCCGAATTAATTATCCCCATGAGAAATAATGGAAATCCAATTAATCCATTCCAGACACTGAAAATTATTAAACAAAATCATTTTTTTACATGAAATATACATTTTCCTACACAGAAAACAATGAGACATGCAGAATAAACAATGCTAAAATGACACTTACCTTTATTGAAGACTTACTGATGAGTGATGAGACAGGAGGAGGGGAGAGGATGGAGGAATACTAGTTTAGAAGGGGAATCCCCTTCCGTAAGGACTTCGGGTACCAAGTCCTTTTCTGGGGTTACATCCCGTCTTTGTTTTTTAATGCCACTAGCACCAGCTTGAGAATCACTGAACCCCTGTCACACCAAAAATCTATCCAGAGGCAGATGTAGATGTTGCCAGCATAGCTTGCAACAGCTGTGTCAGGGTGATGTTCATCCATAAATGTTTGCACTTCAGTCCACTTTGCACAAATGTCCTTAATCTTTGAAGAAGGCACCTTCCTCCATCTCTCTCTCTCTCCTCCTCTGAAGGAAATTCCTGGGCTGTGGTCTGTTGGTGTTGCACCTCAAGCTCTTGCAGCTCTGTAGTGGTTAGCGCTTCATTGTTGTCCTCCACCAACTTTTCCACATCTTCCAAACTCACATCCAACCCCATGGAATTCCCCAATGCCACAGTAGATTCCACAACTAGCATAGGCTCGTCAGGGTCAGCCCCAAACCCTTCAAAATCCCTCACTTGTACACATTCTGGCCACAGTTTTCTCCAAGCAGAGTTCAAAGTCCTGCAAGTCACTCCCTCCCAAGCCTTACCTATAAGGTTTATGCAATTTAGGATATTGAAGTGATCTTTCCAGAACTCTTTTAGGGTCAGTTCAGTGTCTGAAGTCAAAGCATTTTTGAAACACTGCTTTGGTGTACAATTTTTTGAAATTTGAAATGACCTGCTGGTCCATGGGCTGGAGGAGAGGAGTGGTATTAGGGGGCAAGAATTTCACTCCAATGAAGCTAAACTCTGGCACCATTCGCTCTTCCAAGTCTGGAGGATGAGCAGGAGCATTGTCCATTACCAGGAGGCACTTGAGTTCCAATTTATTTTCCAAGAGGTATTTTTTCACACTGGGGCCAAACACGTCATGGAACCAGTCAAGGTTCCTTACTGTTCGCCCTCCACATCACACACAATTTAGTCTTGACGACACTGTTTTTCTTGAACATTCTGGGATTTTCAGAGTGATACACAAGTAGTGCAATCACCACTAGCATTACTACAAAACATGAGAGTTAGCCTGTCTTTGATAGGCTTGTGTCCTGGGACTGTCTTTTCCCCCAGAGTAATGTAGGTCCTGTTTGGCATTTTCTTCCAAAACAGGTCTGTTTCGTCACAATTGAACACTTGATGGGGTTTTAATTTTTCAGCCTCTATGTACCTCTTGAAGTCCCGAACATATTTTAAGCCGCTTTTTTGTCAGAACTGGCAGCTTCACCATGCCTTATCACACTGTGTATGCCACTATGATTCTTAAATGTCTCAAACCAACCTTTGCTGGCCTTAAATTCACTAATAAGAGCAATAGTTCCAGGCATTTTCTTAACGAGATCATCATGCAACTGCCTTGCCTTTTCACATATAATTGACTGCGAAACACTGTCTCCTGTTAATTGTTTCTCCTTGATCCACACCAACAACAATCTCTCCACATCATCGAGTATTTGCTATCCCTGTTTTGTAAGCATATTTGCACCTTTCACAACAACAGCTTCCTTGATTGCCTTTATCTTGGCCAACATAATAGCAATGGTTGTATGGAGTTTGTTATACAACCTGGCCAGCTCGGAGACATGCACTCCACTTTCATATTTTGCGATGATCTCTTTCTTGAATTCTATAGTGTTTCTCACCCTCTTTAAAAAAGGCTGGCATTAGAAGCTTTCTTTGGGCCCATGGTGGCTTATTTAGCAGTTACAAGCACTAAAAACAATGAAATAATACAAAATGTATCGCATGTACGCATAGAATCGTCCTCACTGGCTTGTAAACAGTGGCACACTGGCTGTACATGGAGTAGCCGGGTCATTCACGGCATGCTGACATGTTCAGGATGAATGACTTCAACTGAGTTCTGTGTCGTTAACCGAGCCAATATTTTGACGCAAAAACATTATTAATCCGAAGGAGGGGTGTTAATGTTGCAGTTTAAAAACTGTAGTGTAAAGCACCCTTCTGGCAAGACAGTGATGGAGTGAGTGATGGTGAAAGTTTTTCTTTTTCGGGCCACCCTGCCTTGGTGGGAATCGGCCAGTGTGATAATAAAATAATAAAATTACTTAATTTGAAGACGTCGTAATCCGGGGGTCCACTGTAAATGGTAAACAGGAATAAATAGAGGGATTGTAAATCTTTCTTTCTTTCTTTCAACACACCGGCCGTATCCCACCGAGGCGGGGTGGCCCATAAGGAAAAACGAAAGTTTCTCCTTTTACATTTAGTAATATATATACAGGAGAAGGGGGTTACTAGCCCCTTGCTCCTGGCATTTTAGTCGCCTCTTACAACACGCATGGCTTACGGAGGAAGAATTCTGTTCCACTTCCCCATGGAGGTAAGAGGAAATAAACAAGAACAAGAACTAGTAAGAAAATAGAAGAAAACCCAGCGGGGTATGTATATATATGCTTGTACATGTATGTGTAGTGTGACCTAAGTGTAAGTAGAAGTAGCAAGACGTACCTGAAACCTTGCATGTTTGTGAGACAGAAAAATGGACACCAGCAATCCTACCATCATGTAAAACAATTACAGGCTTTCGTTTTACACTCACTTGGCAGGACGGTAGTACCTCCCTGGATTGTAAATAGCATGCTAAAAAATATCTAGCCAAGACAGGACTTGCAACAGTGGTTTTAAGTTGGAAAAATTCAGATTCAGGTAGGATAGAGGAAAGCACTGGTTTGGTGGATGAGTGGAACAAACTCCCAAGTACATGTACTGTCATAGAAGCTAAAACATTGTGTAGTTTTAAAAATAGGTTAGATAAATACACAAGTGGGTGTTGGTAGGTGTGAATTGGACCTGAATAGCTTGTGCTAATAGGTCTGATGTTGTGCTCCTTCCTTAACCCTTTGAGGGTCGACAGGCCCTCTTCGAAACTCGTTCTCAGGGTCGGCCAAATTTCAAAAAAAAAAAAAAAATTTTTTCTTATGAAAAAAAAGTTTTTTTTTCTAAACATTATAAGCATGAAGTTTGCCAAAATTGAACAACATCTGGTAACATCGCCGACTGCCGTCACCCGGTATTTTTCTATTTACTTTTTTATATACTATTTTCAATTATTTTTCAATTTTTCTTTTTCTGAGTAACTTTTATGGCCTCTGAGGCCAACATGATCAGTATTTTGTAAGTTATTTCTTTTCCAGTACTACACAATAAGGGCATAAACACTGTTGTCATTATTTTGTTTATAGAAAATATTTACACAAACAAACGATATGAAATGTTGTTTATTACTATTTTTCTATATTTTATATACACATATACAGTCACAGGGAATGTTTCTAGAAGTTCTGCAGCCTGTGGAAGTCTTTGAAACCTGGTGTCATGCAGAGTGGTGTTTTACATTCCTCACACATAAAACGAGTGTGTCTGTGTTGTTGTGGGCGTTTTTTTGTATGTGAACAGACGTAACACCTCTTCTGAGCCTTTTTCTTGAAAGCAGTAGCAGGCACTTGTATTAGGAAGTGATCACCATGCTTCAGACGAGAAGGTGGTTGTTGATAATTCAGTGGGCAGTTTTCTGTTGCAGATGTTGCTCTTTGGTACTTCAATACTATTTGTCTGATGACAGACAAACAAAATTTGCCATATGGTGGTTTGTTTCTGGTCCTCATCTTATACATATTATAAGCATTGAGCATGGAAATGTCCAGAAGATGGAAACAGAGTTTTATGTACCACTTATAACTCTTGCGAACACAATCAGCAAACCCAATCTGCATGTCACATTTGTCCACTGAACTCATGTTGAAGGTGTAATCAATCACAGCTGCAGGTTTTAGAATGGGTTCATTGCTCTCTCTATGCTGCCTGCCACTGTCTGCCATTTCATTAGGGTGAACTGATGACAACAGTGTGACATCTCGTTTGTCATGCCACCGAAATGCCATGATGTCATTGGTAGCAAACGCCTGCACCTCACCTCTATGAGTGCCAGCGTCAAACCTGGGCATATGTTTCCGATTTGCACGCACTGTGCCACACACATCTGTCATGTTCACTCACAAAAAATCACTGAGTGAGGGGCTTGTGTACCAGTTATCTGTATATAATATATGCCCCTTACCAAGGTATGGTTCTATCATTGTTCTAACCACATCACCTGAGATGCCCAATAACTTCCTGGTATTTTGCAATGTATAACTTCCAGTGTACACAATAATATCCAATACCAGACCACTATAACAATCACAAAGCACAAACAACTTTATACCAAAGCGTTTCCTCTTGCTTGGTATGTACTGCTTGAAAGAAAGTCTTCCTTTGAACAGAATCAAAGACTCGTCAATTACAAGCTTCCTGAAGGGATAAAAATGCGTACTGAATTTCTCTTTCAGATACACAAACACATTCCTAATCTTATATAACCTGTCGTTTCTGTCAGGCCTGGTTTTGTCTGAGAAGTGAAGCATACGTAACATTAGCACAAATCGATTCACTGGCATTATATCACTGAAACCTGGGGTTGCAATCAAGCGGTCTGTTGACCAGTATGATTTCACTTTGTGCTTATACACATGTGGCATAAGCATTATTGTGGCAAAGAAAAGATACATCTCAGCCACAGTTGCCTCCTTCCACTGGTGTAGACGTGATTTTGGTGAAAGTAATGTGTTTGCCATGGTGTACTCGTAGTATGTGTTGCTTTCCATGACAATACTTTCCATCAGTGGTTCGTCAAAGAATAACTCGAAACATTCCAGTTCAGTGGCATTGTTCCCAAGTGTACAAGATGGCCGTATTCCACTTTGGCTGTCATCAAACTGGTGGGCATTTGGAACAAAATTGACAGCTTCCTGCCAATCCCAGGTGCAGTCTGCTGGTGGGTACTGGACAATGACAGGTGGTTGTGGTTGTGGTTGTGGAGGCTGGTGTGGTGGGTGGGTGAGGGATGGTGGCCTTTGTTGTAGATCAGCTGAGGCAGCGGCGTGGGTGGCAGCATGGCCCACTGCTGGTGCCTCACCGCCAGCACCACTACCACCACGCACATTTTCCATCCCAATTGCAACAGTATCATCGTCATTTTCACTCTCTGTTCCTGTTGTACAGCCACGGGATGTACTCCGAGATGCACTCCTTCCCCTTGGAATAGCATATGGCACACTACCAGAGCGCATATATCGTCGTATATACTGACGCTTCACTGGGGAATATTGCACTTCACTAACTACTGGAACTAGTTTGAAGAGCTTATAGTTCATATTCACTATCACTGTCATCACCCATGCTCTCATCTGAATCTGGGATTTGGGAAAATAGAAGTTTCCTCTTGGATTCTGGTACAACTGAACATGAACAAGACGGCCCAGCACCAGAGGTGGAAGGCTGAGGGTCGTCTGGGTTTTCCTCACTATTACCGATATTATGGTCATTAGTTTTGGTCAAAACCTCACCAAAACCTTGAAACTCATCTTCACTGGCACTTCCATCTGTATTAGAACTGTCACTGGGGAACAAAAGTGTCCCAATTCGCCGAGAAGTGAGGAGCTTCTTACCGCGAGGCATGGTGGATATTGTTTACTAAGATGACGTTCCCACAATGCACCACTGGGTCACAGATTTTTTTTCTACCATGCACACCGACCACACAGACCCATTCTCTCACATGTAGGCCTACCAGCCTTTTCCCGCGAGATTTGACGGCGCTAGAATTTGTGCGTACTAGTATGTCAAAAACCCCTGCGCGTAAGACGTACTAGTGCGTCCGAAACCCTGAAAGGGTTAAGTGGATGTAACCTGACCTGACTAGGTTCGGTCATTGGCTTAACCCGGTAGGAGACTTGGACTTGTCTTGCATGGACCAGTAGGCCTGCTGCAGTGTTCCTTCTTTCTTATGTTCTTATGTTTAGAGTTGTGATTAAAAATTGGAGATATGATATGTGTACGATGGTACGACTTATGGGATGCATCCTGAGGAACAAGATTAACCTAAGTTGCCTGTTAGGGGCTTTCTGTATACAGTAGTAAACCAGTGATGTCAGCTAGGTCTGTAATACAGTAGTTGTACAGTGGAACCTCAAATTTTGAACGTATCGCTTATCGAACTCTTCGAAAATAGAACCCTTTTTTCGAACCAACTTTGTCCCTATTTTCAAACCGCTGGGTACTGAACCTGTTTGGCAGCCTGCTCTGTCCGCATCCCCACGCAGGCGCCGTGAGCCAGTCTGGTTTTGTTGATGCTTGAGTGAACACTAACCTACACTTTCATTCAAACATTTTATGATTATTTCATTGTGTTTAGTGATTGTGGGACTGTTAAATAAGCTACAATGACCCCAAAGAAGCTTGCTAGTCGTACCCCTGTGGTAAAGAAATTGAGAAACACCGTAGATGTGAAGAAGGAAATAATACAGAAGTGGAATGATGTCTAAATGTTTGTGGAGAAGTACCACCCTGAGCAAGCTGAAACAAGCCATCTTTGCAACAAGTTCGTTGACAAAACCATGTCCCATTTTAGGGAAATCTTAAAAAGGCACCAGAAACAGAGGACTGTGGACAGTTATTTTGTGAGACAGAGGTCCAGTGACTCTCAAGCTCGTCCTAGTGGCATTAAAAGACAGAAAGGAAGTAACCCCAGAGAGGGCTTTGATACCTGAAGTCCTCATGGAGGGGGACTTTCCTTCCAAACACTAACCCCAACTCCCTCTCTCTTCCCTATCTTCCAGAAGCCATCACCAGTCTTCAATAAAGGTAAGTAAAATGTTATTTTATATGTTTATTTAAATTTATTAATACATAATTTTTTAAACAGGGTTTGACAAGGTTAAGGATCCCTAGCTTTATTGACAAGCTATTTACAGGTTAAGGATTCCTAACTTTATTGGCAAGCTAAGAGCTGTTACCTACATCAGCTCATTTGAAAGCATTTTTATTGTTATGAGAAATACGAGTAGAGAACAGGATGAAGTTGGAGCCATCTGTGGGCCAGCATTTTCATTTGATCAACTGACTTTATCTCGTTGACATCATTATGCTGTACGAATGTGTTCCATACTTGAGTCATCCTGGGTATATAGGATCTCAGATGGAGTGAAGTTCTGGAGAAGGGTACAGCCAGAGTGAAGTTGCTGCTTTCTGCCCGTCTTGTGGCATAAAAGCTTGTTTCACGCTGTCCTCAAAGTGGATCCAAGTGTGGTACTTTGACAATATTGGCCTTGTACATAACAGTAAGGCCACCCACATCCCTCCTATGTTGAAAGCTCTGCTGAAATGACAGATCTATCCAGGATGGGTCCAGGCGAGAGATGAGACGTCTTGCTCTGTTCTCTACTCTGTCAAGCAGTCGCAGATGAGAGGGGGAGCAGGTAAACCAAGAAAGTGGAGCATACTCAAGGTGCGAGCGTACTTGTGCCTCATACAGAATCTTGCAACCCCTATTGTCAAGTAGATGCGAGATACGGCGAAGTGCTGTAAGCTTCCTGGCTGCCTTGTTTGCAAGATTTACAACATGGTTCTTCATGGTTAGTTTAGAGTCAAATTTCACCCCAAGGATATCAACTTCTTCTCCAGGTGCCAACACCCTCCCATTCATCCTTACTACAGCACCAGCATTACCATCATGGTGCCTAGAGACGATCATCATTTGCGTTTTCTCAGGTGCAAATGTTACTTGCCATCTATTTCCCCAAGCTGATATAGCTCTCAGCTGGTGATTGATGTAGCTTAGAGCAACTGGCATTTCTTCTCTTAGATAAGTGAATGTCAGTGTGAGGTCATCTGCATATGCATGTGATTCTCGGATGAGATGAAGAAGGTCATTGAAGTAGACACTCCATAACAATGGTCCCAGCACGCTTCCTTGTGGGACACTTGCCCCAATAGGATGTCTTGCTGATTCCGTTCCATTGAGAACTACACTTAGAGATCTACCATGAAGGTAATCACTGAGGAGACATAGCGTAGAGCCTGCAATTCCCAGTGCTTGAAGTTTTGCTAAGTGGCCCTGGTGCCACACCCGGTCGAAAGCGCCAGCAATGTCCAGTGCTACCACACAGCTGACTTTGGATTCATCCAGTGACTGGTGCCACTTAGTGGAGAGGTTTAACAACAGATCAGCAGCAGAGTAACCTTTCCTGAAGCCATATTGACGATCACAAAGTAGTGAGTGATAGTCAAAAAACTCTGTCATTTGTCTTGAGATTATTGTCTCAAGGATCTTACCAGTGATTGACAGGAGTGACACTGGTCTGTATTTGCTGATTTCTGCTCTGCTCTTCTTTTTGTGAACAGGGACTACATTTGCCTCTTTCCATAGAGAGGGCCATTTACACTGTACTAGGCAGTGCTGAAAGATGCAAGTTAGAGGTGCTGCTAGCTGGTCTGAACATCTTCTCAGCAATCTTGGGCTCAACTTGTCTGGGCCCACAGCCTTTTCTTGGTCAAGCGATTTAAGAAGGAAATGCACCTCCTCCTGCCTTATTGTCGCCACTGACAGTTTTGACACAGTTCTTGCAGCTAGCCAAGGAGGGTCCCTTGCTGGATCAGGAACATGCATTTTGGTAGCAAAGTGTTCAGCAAAGAGGTCTGCCTTCTCTTGACTACTAGTAGAGGTGGTCCCATCCTGTCAATTTAGAGGTGGAATGAGTTCATCAGGCAGATAACCTTGTCTGTCCTTGACCAGGGACCACCAGGTTTTGGAGCCTACCCTACCTGATGCTAGCTTTCTTTTAGTGTCCACCTCCCATTTAGCTATGGCCCACTTTTGAACGTCACCCATATGTCTACAGGCTTGCACGTGCAAGTTCCTGTTATAGGTGGTAGGATGTCTCTTATACCTTCGCCATGCTTTGTACTTAGCAGTAGCAACCTCTCTACAACGAAAGCCAAACCAAGGCTGATCCGTAGGCTTCGTCACATATTGCCGGTGAGGAATGTGTTCTTGTTGTAGATTAAGGATGTGTCCAGTGAAGGCTTTCACTTGGTTGTCAACATCCCCTTGGAGAAGAGTATTCCAATCGGTGGTGGCGAGCTCAGAGCGAAGGGCTGGCCAATTACCTCTTTCCCATAGCCAGGTTGTGCGTGTGGACTCCTCACTTCGTTCTGTTGGGATCTTAAGTGTCGTAAAAACAGCCTTGTGGTCAGACGATCCAACATAGCCGAGGGGTTGACAAGTGACTATGCCTTCTGCCAGATCACTCACTACTGGGTCAAGGGAGGAGCCAGAGATGTGAGTAGGGAAATCAACAAAGTTTCTCATGTCAAACACTGCAAGAAGGTCATCAAAGTCCCTCTGTATAAGGTGCTAGTACAGAGGTACTAGCGTTTATGCAGAGCTTGAAGAACATCATTTCAAGATGTGTAGGGGTGGCAACATCAATGTGCTGGGCATGAACACTTTTAGAGAAGCACACAGCAACACCACCTCCTTGCCCTTGCCTGTCTCTTCTCATCCATGAGGTTTTATTATTTTTTATTATCACACTGGCCGATTCCCACCAAGGCAGGGTGGCCCGAAAAAGAAAAACTTTCACCATCATTCACTCCATCACTGTCTTGCCAGAAGGGTGCTTTACACTACAGTTTTTAAACTGCAACATTAACACCCCTCCTTCTTTTTCTGTCTCATAAACACGCTAAGATAACAGGGATATCTTGCTACTCCTACTTACACTTTGGTCACACTTCACAGACACGCACATGCATATATATATATACATACATCTAGGTTTTTCTCCTTTTTCTAAATAGCTCTTGTTCTTTTTTATTTCTTCTATTGTCCATGGGGAAGTGGAAAAGAATCTTTCCTCCGTAAGCCATGCGTGTCGTATGAGGCGACTAAAATGCCGGGAGCAATGGGCTAGTAACCCCTTCTCCTGTATACAATTACTAAAAAAGAGAAGAAGAAAAACTCTTCTCATCCATGAGGTGTAGCCAGCAATTCTTGCAAAACTATGATTAATCTCTATAAAATGTTTTTTTTTTTTTTGTGAATATTTTTGGGTTTCTGGAACGGATTAATCATATTTTTATTGTTTCATATGGGAAATATTGCTTTGCTTTTCAGATTTTTCGAATTTAGAACTAACTCCTGGAACAGATTAAGTTCGATATTTGAGGTTCCACTGTATTATTTACATGTAGAAATAAAGCTTATTATTATTATGATTATTATTATTATTATTATACCTGGCAACAGAGCCAGGTATATACATATGTTCACATCTCCCATGTCGAGTTTGTAGGTTCAAACCTAAGGCATTATCATGTTCACATTATTAATTATTATTATTATTCTTATGGTCAGCTTGTGTGAGTGGCCCTCAGCCAACCAGCAAAGTGGTATCTTGCTTCTTAGGCAGCATTTGAGCCAATAAAAGCATCAGTTCTTGTGTGGATTGACCTTAGCCATCCAGTTATCTGGTAGCTTGCCTCTCTGGCAGCATCTCAGCCAGTAGAAGTGGAGATTTGTGAAGGTGGCTTAGCAGCCAATCAGCAATGGGGTTGAATGTCTCTATAGTAGCATCTCAGCCAATACCATTCATAACTGCATTTGTGTTATAATTTCACCATCTTTGTGTTAACAAGTCATCATTGCCCCTAAAGTGTGTAGTAAACAGACTATTTCTTTAAGGAACAAGCAAGAAATTAATGCATTGGTGAATGAGTATGGCTTTCCACAAACAGTATACACATAACAGGTGCAGGGACTTGGCTTCATTATTTTGTTGGTTAAGCAATATATAGTGGTAATGAATTATTTACTATATAGAAAATTAATTTGAAAATAAGGCTTTTACTTGAACTATGATAGGCATGTCCAACAATTGCTATAATGACATGTTTTAAATGCATACTGCTTCTCTCCCTAAAGGTGACATGGACAAGATCTGGATTCTTAATAGTGAAGAATCACTTGAGCAGTGGGTAGTGACGAGTGATAAAGACCACAATGAGGGCTTTAGTTCAGCATCTCTTACGCTTTCTCCAACAGGTCATGGCTTGTTCTCTGGACGTATTAATACACAGGTCAGTTATTAGGACTTGAAAGGGATTTCATTAAGACTGAATGGAAAGGAAACTTTGTATTTTGATATTATGGGTTGTGGTGAGCTTCAGAGCTGTAATTTTGTTTTGTCATACATAAGAACATAAGAAAGGAGGATAACTGCAGCAGGCCTGTTGGCCCATACTAGGCAGGTCCTTTACAATCCATCCCATTAACAAAACATTTGCCCAACCTAATTTTCAATGCTACCCAAGAAATAAGCTCTGATAACTCTATCCACTCATTTGCAAGTCCCACTCAAATCCAACCCCTCTCACTCATAAATTTATCCAACCTAAATTTGAAACTACCCAAAGTCCTAGCCTCAATAACCCAACTAGGTAGACTGTTCCACTCATCAACTACCCTATTTCCAAACCAATACTTTCCTAAAGTTCTAGCATGGATAGAGGCATGGCTTACCGATAGAAAGCAGAGAGTTTCCATTAATGGGTTCAAATCAGAATGGGGCTTAGTTACTAGTGGCATTCCACAAGGATCAGTTTTAGGCCCTCTCTTGTTCATAATTTACATTAATGACCTTGATGAAGGGATTACAAGTGACATGAGCAGGTTTGCTGATGATACAAAGATAGGCCGCATGATTCATTCTGAGGAGGATAGCAATGAACTGCAGGAGGATTTAGACAAATTAATGTCTTGGTCTGAAAAGTGGCAGATGAAGTTCAGTGTGGATAAGTGTAAGGTACTGGTCCTTGGTAATGAAAATAACCCTCAAAGCTATAAACTAGGTGAAGTAGAGCTTCATCATACAGAGTGTGAAAAGGACTTGGGAGTCATGGTAAGCAGAAACCTAAAGCCAAGGCAGCAGTGCCTAAGTGTGCACAACAAGGCAAACAGATTACTTGGATTTATCTCAAGAAGTGTAAGTAACAGAAGCCCAAAAGTTATTTTACAGCTCTATACGTCACTGGTGAGGCCTCATTTAGATTATGCTGCTCAGTTTTGGTCCCCTTACTACAGGATGGATATAGACTCATTGGAGAACATACAGAGAAGAATGACTAAAATGATTTACTGTGTAAGGAATCTCCCGTATGAAGATAGACTTTTTTTTTTTTCAACAAGTCGGTCGTCTCCCACCGAGGCAGGGTGACCCAAAAAAGAAAGAAAATCCCCAAAAAGAAAATACTTTCATCATCATTCAACACTTTCACCACACTCACACATTATCACTGCTTTTGCAGAGGTGCTCAGAATACAACAGATTAGAAGCATATACGTATAAAGATACACAACATATCCCTCCAAACTGCCAATATCCCAAACCCCTCCTTTAAAGTGCAGGCATTGTACTTCCCATTTCCAGGACTCAAGTCCGACTATATGAAAATAACCGGTTTCCCTGAATCCCTTCACTAAATATTACCCTGCTCACACTCCAACAGATCGTCAGGTCCCAAGTATCATTCGTCTCCATTCACTCTTATCTAACACGCTCATGCACGCTTGCTGGAAGTCCAAGCCCCTCGCCCACAAAACCTCCTTTACCCCCTCTTTCCAACCCTTTCGAGGACGACCCCTACCCCTCTTTCCTTCCCCTATAGATTTATATGCTTTCCATGTCATTCTACTTTGATCCATTCTCTCTAAATGACCAAACCACCTCAACAACCCCTCTTCTGCCCTCTGACTAATGCTTTTATTAACTCCACACCTTCTCCTAATTTCCACACTCCGAATTTTCTGCATAATATTTACACCACACATTGCCCTTAGACAGGACATCTCCACTGCCTCCAACCGTCTCCTCGCTGCTGCATTTACCACCCAAGCTTCACATCCATATAAGAGTGTTGGTACTACTATACTTTCATACATTCCCTTCTTTGCCTCCATAGATAACGTTTTTTGACTCCACATATACCTCAACGCACCACTCACCTTTTTTCCCTCATCAATTCCATGATTAACCTCATCCTTCATAAATCCATCCGCCGACACGTCAACTCCCAAGTATCTGAAAACATTCACTTCTTCCATACTCCTCCTCCCCAATTTGATATCCAATTTTTCTTTATCTAAATCATTTGATACCCTCATCACTTAAAGACTTAAAGCCTTAAATCTTCACTCTCTGGAGAGACCTAGAATGAGAGGAGATATCATTGAGGTGTATAAGTGGATGACGGGCATAAACAAGGGAGATATTAATAAGGTATTGAGGGTGTCGAACCAGGTAAGAACCAGAAATAATGGATTTAAGTTGTATAAATTTAGATTTAGAAAGGACATAGGTAAGTACTGGTTTTCTAACAGAGTTGTGGATGCGTGGAACAATCTTCCCAGTGGGGTGATAGAGGCTAGGACCTTGGGTAGCTTTAAGAAGAGATTGGACAAATATATGAGTGGGAGGGGCTGGGTTTGATTAGTGTCATTGGGTACGGGAGTTAATTCTTGGGTAGCTTTGGGTAGAGGTCGTTTTGATAAGGACCTGCCTTGTATGGGCCAGTAGGCCTTCTGCAGTGTTCCTCCATTCTTATGTTCTATGTCCTTTCTAAATCTAAACTTGTCTAATTTAAATCCATTACTGTAGGTTCTCTCTTGGAGAGATATCCTCAAGACTTTATTTATATTCCCTTTATTAATACCCATCTTCCACTTATACACCTCGATCATGTCTTCCCTCATTTTTCATCTAACAAGTGAATGTAATTTAAGAGTCTTCAATCTTTCTTCATAAGGAAGATTTCTAATGCTATGTATTAATTTAGTCATTCTACGCTAATTGTTTTCTAACGAATTTATGTCCATTCTGTAATATGGAGGCCAGAATTTAGATGCATAATCTAGGTGTGGCCTTACTAATGATGTATAAAGCTGCAGTATAACCTCTGGACTTCTGTTGCTTACACTTCTTGATGTAAATCCCAGTATTCTATTTGCCTTATTACATACGCTTAGGCATTGCTGTCTTGGTTTAAGGTTGCTGCTCACCATAACCCCCAAGTCCTTTTCACAATCTGTATGGCTAAGTTCTACATCATTTAACTTATAAGTGCTAGGGTTATGGACACTCCCGAGCTTCAGAACCTTGCATTTATCTACATTGAACTGCATCTGCCACTTTTCTGACCAAGAATAGAGTTTGTCTAAATCTTTTTGAAGTTCCCTAACATCTACGTTTGAATCAATTATCCTACCTATCTTTGTGTCATTGGCGAATTTGCTCATATCACTAGTAATACCCTCATCAAGGTCATTGATATATATTATAAACAACAACGGGCCTAAAACTGATCCCTGTGGCACACCACTTGTTACAGATCCTCACTCGGATTTAACCCCATTTAAGCATACTCTCTGCTTCCTATTAGTGAGCCATGACTCGATCCATGACAGCACTTTTCCCCCAATGCCATGAGCTGCCACTTTTTTTAACAGTCTCTGGTGCGGTACTCTATCAAAAGCCTTACTAAAATCTAAGTAAACAATATCGAATTCTTTATCATGATCAGCGGCCTCAAAAGCTTTACTGAAGAACGTCAACAAATTAGTTAGGCAGGAACGGCCCCTAGTGAATCCATGCTGAGTATCATTAATCAAGCTGTGCTTATCCAGATGGCTTCTTATATTATCAGCTATAATAGATTCTAGTAACTTGCCCACAATTGAGGTTAGGCTTATTGGGCAGTAATTTGACGGCAACGACTTGTTCCCTGCTTTAAAAATAGGAATTACATTAGCCATGTTCCACATATCAGACACTACACCTGTTTCAAGAGAAATATTAAAAATATTAGTCAATGGTTCACAAAGTTCCATTTTACACTCCTTAAGAACCCTAGAAAAAAGTTCATCAGGGCCCGGGGATTTATTTTGCTTCAGTCTATCTGTTTGATAACCATTTCGCTAGTGACTATGATATTGCATAATTTATCGTCTTCAGGCGCACTATAAAAATTTATTACTGGGATATTGTTAGTGTCCTCCTGTGTGAAAACAGAGAAAATAATTATTAAGAATAGAGCACATTTCATTCTCCTCTTTATCAAGATATATAAAAATAATTGCTGTAAATACCATATTGTTTTTCAGCCTTTTACATCTTACCTCTGTGTTGATGCTAGTGAAATAGATTTTTAGTATGGTGGAGTACCAGAGTTGACTCAAAAGGTAACATTACTTTAGTAACTAACAGACAAAGCCAGATTAAGATTTTATAGGCTGCTACAGGTACTGTGGCAGCCTATAAAATCAACAGTTCATCATATAGGTGGGAAGCGGCCGATGTGTTAAAAAATATATGTAAACCTATAGTAGTAACTGTGAATGCTTTTCACTTAATCTCTGCAGGCTTTCCAGGTGGTGGAGGCCCCTGGGCGGCAGCCCTTAAAGCCCATGCCTTTATCTGGCCCTTCTAACAAATATCACTAACTAAAGCAGAATGTGTAGAAGAAAGATAGCAATTTTATTGCTATCTTGTGTCTATAGACTCAAGAAATATAGACAAAAAACTAGTTTCACCTTAATACATGTATTTAAGTGATGGTTACTTACTGGTATACTTAATATTTTAAATTCAGTTGGCAAAAATGTGCTTTTAAGTTCATGAAATGTTCATTATTCTAGGTCTATCAATAAACAGCTGTTTCACTGAAAGAACTATGAGTAAGACGAAGAGTAGGATAGCAGATGAACAAGGAGGTTTTACGAAGGGTAGGGGGGTGTGTAGACCAAGTGTTTACAGTGAAACATATAGGTGAACAGTATTTAGATAAGAACATAAGAAAGGAGGATCACTGCAGCAGACCAGTTCGCCATACTTAGCAGGTCCTTTACAATCAATCCCACTAACAAAACATTTGCCCAACCCAATTTTCAATGCTACCCAAGAAATAAGGTCTGATAACTCTATCCACTCATTTGCAAGTCCCACTCAAATCCAACCCCTCTCACTCATATATTTATCCAACCTAAATTTGAAACTACCTAAAGTTCCAGCATCAATAACCAAAATAGGTAGACTGTTCCACTCATCAACTACCCTATTTCCAAACCAATACTTTCCTATGTCCTTCCTAAATCTAAACTTGTCTAATTTAAATCCATTACTGTGGGTTCTCTCTTGGAGAGATATCCTCAAGACCTTATTAATATCCCCTTTATTAATACCCATCTTCCACTTAAGAAGGAAACGTTTTGCCACACAGTGGCTTCATTAGTCCATACAAAGGAGAATCCTGAAGAACAGGACTAGAATGAGGTAATTAGTCCCTCAACCTTGAATCGATGTGGTCAGTCAGGTTTTTGTGGCATTTGGAAAAGGTATATGACAGGGTGGATAGGGGGGCAATGTGGCACATGTTGCAAAAGTATGGATAATGGTTTCGCCATTCGGCAATTTCGACATTCCGCAGCCTCTCTGGAACGGATTAATCATGAAACTTCGGGGTCCACTGTAATTTTGAAAACAATATCTTAGGTAGATTAACGAAAATGCCTGTATTAATGTAATATATGACATTTAATGCGCCTCAGTGATTATTATTGCGTGTTATTATTTTTTTTTTTAACAAGTCGACCGTCTCGCACCGAGGCAGGGTGACCCAAAAAGAAAGAAAATACCCAAAAAGAAAATACTTTCATCATCATCCAATACTTTCAACTCACTCACACATAATCACTGTTTTTGCAGAGGTGCCCAGAATACAACAGTTTAGAAGCATATATACGTATAAAGATACGCAACATATCCCTTCAAACCACCAATATCCCGAACCTCTCCTTTAGAGTGCAGGCATTTTACTTCCCTTTTCCAGGACTCAAGTCCGGCTGTATAAAAATAACCGGTTTCCCTGAATTTTTTTTTTTTTTCAACAAGTCGGCCGTCTCCCACCGAGGCAGGGTGACCCAAAAAAGAAAGAAAATCCCCAAAAAGAAAATACTTTCATCATCATTCAACACTTTCACCACACTCGCACATTATCACTGTTTTTGCAGAGGTGCTCAGAATACAACAGTTTAGAAGCATACACATATAAAGATACACAACATATCCCTCCAAACTGCCAATATCCCAAACCCCTCCTTTAAAGTGCAGGCATTGTACTTCCCATTTCCAGGACTCAAGTCCGACTATATGAAAATAACCTGTTTCCCTGAATCCCTTCACTAAATATTACCCTGCTCACACTCCAACAGATCATCAGGTCCCAAGTACCATTCGTCTCCATTCACTCCTATCTAGCACGCTCACGCACGCTTGCTGGAAGTCCAAGCCCCTTGCCCACAAAACCTCCTTTACCCCCTCTCTCCAAGCCTTTCGAGGACGACCCCTACCCCGCCTTCCTTCCCCTATAGATTTACAGTGGACCCCCGCATACCGATTTTAATCCGTGCAAGAGGGGTAATTGTTATGCGAAATAATCGGTATGTGAATGAATTTTCCCCATAAGAAATAATGGAAATAAAATTAATCCGTGCAAGACACCCAAAAGTATGAAAAAAAAAAATTTTTTACCACATGAAATGTTAATTTTAGTACACACAAACTGAAAAAGGCATGCACAATTACATGACACTTACTTTTATTGAAGATCTGGTGATGATTGATGGGATGGGAGGAGGGGAGAGAGAGTGTTAGTGTTTAGAAGGGGAATCCCCTTCCATTAAGACTTGAGGTGTCGAGTCCTTTTCTGGGGTTACTTCCCTTCTTCTTTTAATGCCACTAGGACCAGCTTCAGAGTCACTGGACTTCTTTCGCACAACATATCTGTCCATAGTGGCCTGTACCTCTCGTTCCTTTATGACTTCCCTAAAGTGTTTCACAACATTGTCAGTGTAATAATCACCAGCACGGCTTGCAATAGCTGTGTGAGGGTGATTTTCATCAAAAAAGGTTTGCACTTCAAGCCACTTTGCACACATTTCCTTAATCTTTGTAGTAGGCAACTTCTTCAATTTCTCTCTCCCCTCCTCTGAACCAGTTTTCTCAGGTCTGGCCTCTTGCTCTTGAAGTTGATCTATCAGCTCATCAGTGGTTAGTTCTTCATTGTCCTCCTCCACCAACTCTTCCACATCCTCCCCACTAACCTCCAACCCCAAGGACTTTCCCAATGCCACAATGGATTCCTCAACTGGCATAATCCTCTCAGGGTTAGCCTCAAACCCTTCAAAATCCCTTTTGTCTACACATTCTGGCCACAGTTTCTTCCAAGCAGAGTTCAAGGTCTTCTTAGTCACTCCCTCCCAAGCCTTACCTATAAGGTTTACACAATTGAGGATATTAAAGTGCTCTCTCCAAAACTCTCTTAGAGTCAGTTGAGTTTCTGAGGTCACTACAAAGCACCTTTCAAACAGAGCTTTTGTGTACAGTTTTTTGAAGTTTGCAATAACCTGCTGGTCCATGGGCTGCAGGAGAGGAGTGGTATTAGGAGGCAAAAACTTCACCTTAATGAAGCTCATGTCCCCATAAAGTCGCTCTGCCACGTCTGTAGGATGACCAGGGGCATTGTCTAACACCAGGAGGCACTTAAGTTCTAATTTCTTTTCAGTTAGGTAATCTTTCACATTGGGGGCAAATGCATGGTGTAACCAGTTATAGAAAAAGTCCCTAGTGACCCATGCCTTACTGTTTGCCCTCCACAGCACACACAAATTCTCCTTGAGGACATTCTTTTGCCTGAACGCTCTGGGAGTTTCAGAGTGATACACTAATAAAGGCTTAACTTTGCAATCACCACTAGCATTGGAACACATCAACAAAGTAAGCCTGTCTTTCATAGGCTTATGTCCTGGGAGTGCCTTTTCCTCCTGAGTAATGTAGGTCCTGCTTGGCATTTTCTTCCAAAACAGGCCTGTTTCATCACAATTAAACACTTGTTCAGGTTTCAGTCCTTCAGTCTCTATGTACTCCTTGAATTCATGCACATATTTTTCAGCCGCTTTGTGGTCCGAACTGGCAGCCTCACCATGCCTTATCACACTATGTATGCCACTACGCTTCTTAAATCTCTCAAACCAACCTTTGCTGGCCTTAAATTCACTCACATCAGCACTAGTTGCAGGCATTTTTTTAATTAAATCCTGATGCAACTTCCTAGCCTTTTCGCTTATGATCGCTTGAGAGATGCTATCTCCTGCTAGCTGTTTTTCATTTATCCACACCAATAAGAGTCTCTCAACATCTTCCATCACTTGCGATCTTTGTTTCGAAAACACAGTTAAACCTTTGGCAAGAACAGCTTCCTTGATTGCCTTTCTGGTGCCCACAATAGTAGCGATGGTTGATTGGGGTTTCTTGTACAACCTGACCAGGTCGGCGATACGCACTCCACTTTCATACTTATCAATGATCTCTTTCTTCATTTCTATTGGAATTCTCACCCTTATTGGTGTAGGGTTGGCACTAGAAGCTTTCTTGGGGCCCATGGTCACTTATTTTCCAGAAACAGCACCGAAAACACTGTAATAATACGAAATATTCCGATTGTATGCTTGGATGTTACCGCGGAGGCTGGCTGGTAAACAATGGCACGGGCAGCACATGTGAGGCTGGCTGAGGGCGCACATTGGACGCGTCTCGGACGAAAATCGGTGAGCGGGTTTTTAAGCGGTATGCGAGGCAAAATTTTTGCGATTAAAGCAAGCGGTATGCGGATTAATCGCTATGTGGTGCCATCGGTATGCGGGGGTCCACTGTATATGCTTTCCATGTCATTCTACTTTGATCCATTCTCTCTAAATGACCAAACCACCTCAACAACCCCTCTTCTGCCCCCTGACTAATACTTTTATTAACTCCACACCTTTTCCTAATTTCCACACACTGAATTTTATGCATAATATTTACACCACACATTGCCCTTAAACAGGACATCTCCACTGCCTCCAACCGTCTCCTCGCTGCTGCATTTACCACCCAAGCTTCACACCCATATAAAGAGTGTTGGTACTACTATACTTTCATACATTCCCTTCTTTGCCTCCATAGATAACGTTTTTTGAATCCCTTCACTAAATATTACCCTGCTCACACTCCAACAGCTCGTCAGGTCCCAAATACCATTCATCTCCATTCACTCCTGTTGAACACACTCACGCATGCTTGCTTGAAGTCCAAGACGCTCGCCCACAAAACCTCCTTTACCCCTTCCTTCCAACCTTTTCGAGGATGACCCCTACCCTGCCTTCCTTTCCCTACAGATTTATACGCTCTCCATGTCATTCTACTTCGATCCATTCTCTCTAAATGACCAAACCACCTCAACCACCCCTCTTCAGCCCTCTGACTAATACTTTTATTAACTCCACACCTTCTCCTAATTTCCACACTCTGAATTTTCTGCATAATATTTGCACCACACATTGCCCTTGGACAGGACATCTCCACTGCCTCCAACCGCCTCCTCGCTGCAACATTCACAACCCAAGCTTCACACCCATATAAGAGTGTTGGTACTTCTATACTTTCATACATTCCCTTCTTTACCTCCATAGATAACGTTTTTTGTCTCCACATATACCTCAACGCACCACTCACCTTTTTTCCTCATCAATTCTATGATTAACCTCATCCTTCATAAATCCACCCGCCGACACGTCAACTCCCAAGTACGTATCTGAAAACATTCACGTCTTCCATACTCCTCCTCCCCAATTTGATATCCAATTTTTCTTAATCTAAATCATTTGATACCCTCATCACCTTACTCTTTTTCTATGTTCACTTTCAGCTTTCTACCTTTACACACACTCCCAAACTTGTCCACTAACCTTTGTAATTTTTCTTTAGAATCTCCCATAAGTACAGTATCATCAGCAAAAGGTAACTGTGTCAATTCCCATTTTGTATTTGATTCCCCATAATTTAATCCCACCCTTCTCCCGAACACCCTAGCATTTACTTCTTTTACAACCCCATCTATAAATTTATTAAACAGCCATGGTGACATTACACATCCCTGTCTAAGACTTACTTTTACCGGGAAGTAGTCCCCCTCTTTTCTACACACCCTAACCTGAGCCTGACTATCCTCATAAAAGCTCTTTACAGCATTTAGTAACTTACCACCTATTCCATATACTTGCAGCATCTGCCACATTGCTCCCCTATCCACTCTATCATATGCCTTTTCTAAATGCATAAATGTAATAAAAACTTACCTACTGTTATCTGAATACTGTTCACATATATGCTTCAATGTAAACACTTGATCTACACATCCGCGACCCACTCTAAAACCTTGCTCATCCGCAATCCTACATTCTGTCTTACTTCTAATTCTTTCAATAATAACCCTACCGTACACTTTTCCTGGTATACTCAGTAAACTTATTCCTCTATAATTTTTACAGTCTCTTTTGTCCCCCTTCCCTTTATATAAAGGGACTCTACATGCTCTCTGCCAATCCCTAGGTAACTTCCCCTCTTTCATACATTTATTAAACAAAAATACCAACCACTCCAACACTATATACCCCCCTGCTTTTAACATTTGTCATGATCCCGTCAGTTCCAGCTGCTTTACCCCCTTTCATTCTACGTAATACCTCACGCATCTCCCCCAAGCTCACATCCTGTTCTTCTTCACTCCTAAAAGATGGTATACCTCCCTGGCCAGTGCATGAAATTACCGCCTCTCTTTCTTCGTCGACATTTAAAAGTTCCTCAAAATATTCTCGCCATCTACCCAATACCTCCATCTCCCCATCTACCCAATACCTCCATCTCCCCATCTACCCAATACCTCCATCTCCCCATCTACCCAATACCTCCATCTCCCCATCTACTAACTCCCCTACTCTGTTTTTAACCCTTTGGGGGTTGACAGGTCCTCTCAGAGACTTGTTCTCAGGGTCGGCCAAATTTAAAAAAAAAAAATATTTTTTCTTTTGAAAAGATAGAGAATCTTTTCCCAATCATAATGAAACCAAAAGTATGAAATTTGATGGAAAACTTATGGAATTATGCTCTCGCGAAGTTAGCGGTCTCGACGATGTTTACACATCTGCGATTTTGCCCACTTTGAGCCCTATTTTCTGCCAATTCCAGTGTACTAGTCAACAAAAATCATAACTATTTCGCTAAAACTCCATTTTTTTCTATCAAATGAGTACAAGAAACTACCCATTTACCGATTTCAACTATCCAATAAAGTGGTCAGAATTTCGCAATTTTGCCAATTTCGCACAAATTTCAAAAGATGCCAATTTCCGAATAGGGTCCAGAACAAACAAGAAAGACATTCCTGGCACTAAAATAACAAGTTCTCTATTCATTAGTCACATCCCCAGGCCCCTCTTATATTTCTTTGGCTTTCCAATTTGAATTTTTATTCTTGCAAAAAAAAAAATAAGATTTACTGTTATGCAGACTGCTGCATTAGTGTAGAAATGGTATAAATAATATCAGCACACTTGTGAAAGAATATTAGACTCACCAGTTGATGTGTATTGGACGCTTGGCATGATTTGTATACTTTTGAACTTTGGTAAAAATCGAACATTTCTGCTACTTTGAGCTCAATTTCAAGGTACTTTTCATTGTAAAACCAGTCAAAATCATCTCAATTTCTGTAATATGTCTTCCAATCTATAAAATGAGACCAAGAAAACTAGAATACAACAATAAATACCATACGAAAATACATTGCAAAGTCGCTGTTTTAATCCAAAAACATGGTCAAAGTTTTTTTTTCTCATTACGCACTGTGTGCTGCAGGATTTTTTTATACTACTGGTCACAGACCGGGCCGCTGGGGCGTTGACCCCCGAAACTCTCTCCAGGTAAACTCCAGGTAAACACTGACCACATAGACCCATTCTTACATATGTAGGCCTACCAGCTTTCTTTCACTAGATTTGAGGGCACTAGAATTTAGGTGTACTAGTACATCAAAAACCCTGGGTCGTAAGACGTACTAGTACGTCCGAAACCCCCAAAGGGTTAACTGACAAATCCATTCGTTCCCTAGGCTTTCTTAACTTATTTAACTCACTCCAAAATTTTTTCTTATTTTCATTAAAATTTCTTAACAGTGCCTCTCCCACTCTATCATCTGCTCTCCTTTTGCACTCTCTCACCACTCTCTTCACCTTTCTCTTATTCTCCATATACTCTACTCTTCTTATAACACTTCTGCTTTGTAAAAACCTCTCATAAGCTAACTTTTTCTCTTTTATCACACTCTTTACTTCATCGTTCTACCAATCACTCCTCTTTCCTCCTGCACCCACCCTCCTATAACCACAAACTTCTGCCCCACATTCTAATACTGCATTTTTAAAACTATTCCAACCCTCTTCAACCCCCCCACTACTCATACTTGCACCAGCCCACCTTTCTGCCAATAGTTGCTTGTATCTCACCTGAACTTCCTCCCTTAGTTTATACACTTTCACCTCCCCCTTACTTGCTGTTGCCATTTTCCTCTTTTCCAATCTACCTCTTACTCTCACTGTAGCTACAACTAAATAATGATCTGATATATCAGTTGCCCCTCTATAAATGTGTACATCCTGGAGCCTACCCATCAACCTTTTGGCTACCAATACATAATCTAACAAACTACTTTCATGATGTGCTATATCATACCTTGTATATTTATTTATCCTCTTCTTCATAAAATATGTATTACTTATTACCAAACATCTTTCTACACATAGCTCAATTAAAGGCCCCCCATTTTCATTTACCCCTGGCACCCCAAATTTACCTACTACTCCACAATATTTTTGCCCACTTTAGCGTTGAAATCTCCAACCACCATTACTCTCACACTTGGTTCAAAACTCCCCATACATTCACTCAACATTTCCCAAAATCTCTCTCTCTCTTCTACACTTCTCTCTTCTCCAGGTGCATATACACTTACTATAACCCACTTTTCACATCCAACCTTTATTTCACTCCACATAATCCTTGAATTAATACATTTATAGTCCCTCTTTTCCTGCCATAGCTTATCCTTCAACATTATTGCTACTCCTTCTTTAGCTCTAACTCTATTTGAAACCCCTGACCTAATCTCATTTATTCCTCTCCATTGAAACTCTCCCACCCCCTTCAGGTTTGTTTCACTTAAAGCCAGGACATCCAGCTTCTTCTCATTCATAACATCCACAATCATCTCTCTCTTATCATTTGCACAACATCCACACACATTCAGACTTCCCACTTTGAGAGGTACTCAAGTAAAATTGCCAGAGTACATTGGCACCTCGAGTTACGAACTTAATTCGTTCCAGAAGGCTGTTCGAGTGCTGATACCAAACGAATTTGTTCCCATAAGGAATAATGTAAATTAGATTACTCTGTTTCAGATCCTCAAAAATACACTTACAAAATTGTTCGAGTTGGGAGCTGTTCGAAACTCAAGGTACCACTGTATACATAAAACATGAAATAACTTTAAAACATGAATTTTTGGAAAGTTTCCAGACATAATAGAGAGATGTAGTGCTCATGGAGCTCATGGAGAATGTAAACTAACCAGGTGGGGCATGGTGACTATATTAGAAAGTCAGGTGGGGGAGCCGTATAGCGAGTTATGGTCGTAATTTGAAATGTCCATATTAGCAAAACCCCATAAAGCGGGGCCCTACTGTATTTTAGAAAGTTACAGAATGTAATAAAAATAGATAATATTAATAATAATATCTTAATTTCTGCAAGTACATGTACATGGTATACAGGCCTAGCTGGCATCAATGACATACTACTACAGTGGACCCCCGCATAACGATTTTAATCCGTGCAAGAGGGCTCATTGTTATGCGAAATAATCGGTATGCGAATGAATTTTCCCCATAAGAAATAATGGAAATCAAATTAATCCGTGCAAGACACCCAAAAGTATGAAAAAAAAATTTTTACCACATGAAATATACATTTTCCTACACACAAAGAGAAGGATACATGCACAATAGTAGAGTAGTACATGCACAGTATATATTGTGCATGTACTAGTCTACTAAATGAAGAATAAATGACACTTACCTTTATTGAAGATGCAGCAATGACTGATGAGACACTGTGTCCTGGGAGTGCCTTTTCCTCCTGAGTACTGTAGGTCCTGTTTGGCATTTTCTTCCAGAACAGGCCTTATCACACTGTGTATGCCACTACGATTCTTAAATCTCTCAAACCAACCTTTGCTGGCTTTAAATTCACCAATATGAGCACTAGTTCCAGGCATTTTTCCCTATTCACCTGGGTGTTAGTCGACTTGTGTGGGTTGCATCCTGGGAGACAAGATTAAGGACCCCAATGGAAATAAGTTAGTCTTCGATGACACTGACTTTTTTGGGTTATCCTGGGTGGCAAATCCTCTGAGGTTAATTGTTTCTTGGTATTCTCAATAAGCCACACCAACAACAGTGCTACAGCAGCAACAGCAGCTGACGGTGGTACAGCAGCAACAGATGATGCTACAGCAGCAGCAGACGATGCTACAGCAGCAACAGACGATGTTACAGCAGCAGCAGACGATGCTACAGCAGCAGCAGCAGCAGACGATGCTACAGCAGCAGCAGACGATGCTACAGCAGCAGCAGCAGACGATGCTACAGCAGCAGCAGCAGCAGACGATGCTACAGCAGCAGCAGCAGCAGACGATGCTACAGCAGCAGCAGCAGCAGACGATGCTACAGCAGCAGCAGCAGACGATGCTACAGCAGCAGCAGCAGCAGACGATGCTACAGCAGCAGCAGCAGCAGACGATGCTACAGCAGCAGCAGCAGCAGACGATGCTACAGCAGCAGCAGCAGCAGACGATGCTACAGCAGCAGCAGACGATGCTACAGCAGCAGCAGACAATGCTACAGCAGCAGCAGACGATGCTACAGCAGCAACAGACGATGTTACAGCAGCAGCAGACGATGCTACAGCAGCAGCAGCAGCAGACGATGCTACAGCAGCAGCAGCAGCTGACAGTGCTACAGCAGCAGCAGACGATGCTACAGCAGCAGCAGATGATGCTACAGCAGCAGCAGACGATGCTACAGCAGCAGCAGACGATGCTACAGCAGCAGCAGCAGCTGACAGTGCAGCAGCAGCAGCAGCAGCTGTGCCACCAATAGTAGCGATGGTTGATTGGGGTTTATTATACAACCTGGCCAGCTCGGAGACACGCACTCCACTTTCATACTTATCAATGATCTTTTTCTTCATCTCTGTTGTAATTCTCACCCTTATTGCTGTAGGGTTGGCACTAGAAGCTTTCTTGGGGCCCATGGTCACTTATTTTCCAGAAAAAGCACCGAAAACACTGTAATAATACGAAATATTCCGATTGTATGCTTGGATGTTACCGCGGAGGCTGGCTGGTAAACAATGCCACTGGCGGCACATGTGAGGCTGGCTGAGGGCGCACATTGGACGCGTCTCGGACGAAAATCGGTGAGCGGGTTTTTAAGCGGTATGCGAGGCAAAATTTTTGCGATTAAAGCAAGCGGTATGCGGATTAATCGTTATGTGATGCCAACGGTATGTGGGGGTCCACTGTATATAGAAAGCAGCTTGTTATACAGAGCATTTCAAGCAAATTAGGTCAGTTTTGTCTCAGAATGCAACCCACACCAATCGACTAATACCCAGGTACCCATTTTGCTGGTGGGTGAACATAGACAACCGGTGTTAGGAAACATGTCTAATGTTTCAGCCCTTGCTGAGAATTGAACCCGGAACCTCAGTGTGTGAAACAAGAGTTTTTGCCACCAGGCCATGGCAAAAGTGTACTGTAATTTCAAAGCTAACATTCTGGATGTGAAGAATGTTGGTGAGCAAGATTATATAACAACACACCACTTTAATAAAAATATCAGCAAAATTTGTCAGTAAATTCTGTCGCCCACAGGATGGGCATGGGGTACATAATTAACCCTTTGAGGGTCCATCCCGTAGATCTATGGCTTTACGTTCAGGGTCCAAACCGTAGATCTACGTCATGAGCTCAGCTCACTCTGATAAACTGTGAGTGGTACATTTGGGCCTAGATATGAGAGAATACATCTATGTGGTATGTGTGCACCACATAAAACAGATCCTGCAGCACGCTGTGTATGAGAGAAAAAACTGAAATCATGATTTTTCGATTAAAACAGCGACTTTGCAGTGTTTTTTCGTATGTTTTTTATAGTTCTATTTGCGATTTCTTGGTCTCATTTGATAGAATGGAAGACATATTACAGAAATAGCGATAATTTTGATTGGTTTTAGCGCTGGAAATGGCTTGAAACTGAGCTCAAAGTAGCAGAAATGTTAAATTTTTGCCGATATTCAAGAGTAAACAAACGACCTCACACGTCTAATACACGCCAGCTGGTGGGTCTAATATGCATTCACAAATATGGTGATGATATTTATACAATCATTACAGTATTGCATAACAGTTAAATCTTCTATTTTTTGGTGTGAATAAAAATTCATTATGTGAATAAAAAATCAAAATGGAATTTATTTGTAAAGCCTCAAAACATAACTAATGAACAGAGGAAATGTTAGTTTAGTTCCAGGAATACCTACATTGTTTATTCTGGACCCTATTTTGAAATTGGAATATTTTGAACTTTGTGTTAAATTGGCCAAATTAACAATTTCCGATTACTTTAATTTGTAGTTGAAACAGTTGACTTGGCGATTTCTTGTGCTCAATCGATAGAGTAGAAGTAATACTAGTGAAATAGCTAAGAATTTGGTTGACTGGAATAATGTAATTGGCCTAAAATGGGAGTCAAAGTCGGCAAAATCGCCGATTCGTAAATATCGCTGACACATCAAAATTCGCGAGAGCATAATTTCGTCAATTTTCCATCAAATTTCGTACTTTTTGTTTTATTACCTTCACAAAAAGATTCTCTACCATTTCATAAGAAAAAATAACAAATTTTTTTTTTGAAAATTCTTGGACATTGGGGCACCACTTCAGATTTGGGCCTTGGACCCTGAAGGGGTTAAACTCTTTAACCCTTAAACTGTCCAAACGTAAATCTACGTTCACCTGCATGGCACTCCGAATATTTTAAAAAATAATATTTTTTTTTATTGAAGAGGGCAATTTTCTGTGTGCTGTAAGACCAAAAAAAAAAAATTTAGGACCAGTACTTACCAAGATATAAGACCGGGAAGTTGGCTGTGGATGCTCACCTGACAGCAATATCCAGTCCTGCTGCTTACAGAAGTGTTGCTGATTTACCTTGTTTTCTCGTTTTTATTTTAATTTATATAATTTTTATGTTCTGATAATTACAATTTATAATAGTTCTTGTGATTTCATAGCCAATCTCTGTTCTGACACTAATATTATACGTATACTGAAATAGTACGTACTCAAATAGTAACAGTCACATCAACAGGTGAACATTTTCACCTGCTTGGGTCTTTTACAATTGTCTAGAAATACAGGTTCTCCATCACAAATCCGGCATCATTGGGACCTGTAGTGTTCCGGATTACTGAGTTTGCCGGATTACAGAGTGGTTAGGTTAGAATACACTTAATAAAATTAACCAACTTGACTTACACAAAGTTCATTGAACATCGGCAAAAATAGAACATTTCTGCTACTTTGAGCTCAATTTCAAGGTACTTTTCGACATGAAAGCAATCAAAATCATGTCTATTTCTGTAATATAGCTTCCATTCTATCAAATGAGTCCAAAAGAATGAGAATACAACCATAAAAACCATACGAAAATATACTGCAAAGAGGCGGCTAATGGCTGAGAAGCAAACTCCCTTATTTATCGTCCATCTTTTTTATTTTTGTTGTACGTTAAGAAGCATCTTTCCATCATACATTGCCCAAGTTTCAATGAGATAGCCCAACAAACAACCAAGAAAAAAAAATATTTACCAAAAATCATATATGGCAAGCCCAAGCCAGGTACTGGAAATAAGTCACTTTGTCTGACTTTTCTGGGTTATCCTAGGTTCTCTATACATACACTGCTATGTATGACAATCTATGTAACTGTATTTGTGTATACCTGAATAAACTTATTTACTTCTAGTTTGTCAACTGAGTACAAGAAACTGCCCATTCACTTATTTCAACTACCCAATAAAGTGGTCAGAAATTGGCAGTTTGGCCGATTTCACACAAATTTCAACAGATGCCAATTTCAAAATGGGGTCCAGAATAAACAATGCAGACATTCCTGGCACTAAAATAACAGTTTCTCTGTACATTAGTCACGGCTACAGGCCCCTCTTATATTACTCTTGCTTACCATTTGGAATTTTTATTCACAAAAAAATAGAAGATTTACTGTTATGCAGACTACTGCATTATTGTAATAATTATATAAATAATGTCAAACCATTCTTGACTGCGTATTGGAATTTTGACTGGCAGGCGGACAGGTATTGGACGGTGACGTCATTTATGTACTCTTGAGATTTGCTAAAGAATAGAACATTTTCGCTACTGTGAGCACAATTTCAAGGTACTTTTCGTCATGAAAGCAATCAAAATCATATCTATTTCTGTAATATATCTTTCATTCTATCAAATGAGACCGAAAAAATGAGAATATCACCATAAAAAACATACAAAAATATACCGCTAAGCGGCCGCTAATGGCTGAGAAGTGAACTCCGCTATTTATGGTCTGATTTTTTTCATTTTTGGTCTACGTTAAGAAGTATCTTTCCATCATACGTTGCCCAAGTTTGAATAAGATAACCCAACAAACAACAGAGAAAATAATAATAATAATAATAATATCTTCATTTACTACATGTACATGTACAAGGTATACAGGCCTAGCTGACATCAGTGACATACTACTGTATAGAAAGCTGCTTGTTATGCAGAGTATTTCAAGAAAATTAGGTCAGTGTCCCAGGATAACACCCACACTAGTTGGCTAACACCCAGGTACCCATTTACTGATGGGTAAACATAGACAACAGGTGTAAAGAAACACGCCTAATGTTTCTACACTGGCTGGGAATCGAATATTTACCAAAAATCATATATGGCTAACCCAAGCCAGGTACTAAAAATAAGCCACGTTGACTTTTTTGGGTTATCGTAGGTTCTCTACACATATGCTGCTATGTGTGATAATCTATATAGAGAAAATAACTTTTGTTTCATGTTTATGGTGCAGTACGAGTGTATATAACAGTTAGCCCTGTGCTACACTCCGTTTTCTCTAATATAAGCCACCAAGACAGGGATAGGAGAATGGTATTTGTATACCATATCCTCTTCATACCTCTGTTGAACTGCTTGGTGTTATGCCAAATATTATTTATTCTGGAGTATTTAACATGTTTTATGTTATTATTGTTTATTATGTCATATTAGATCAGTTGTGACAGGCAAATAAGCTGTAGTGTTGACATTAGCGTAATAATAAGGCATATTCTCCTGCTTCATGAGACTGAGCTCATGGCAACCGACAGTGGCTTCAAAGCCACCTTATCTTTAATGGATAATGTACTGTGTAGGTGCTTTACATAATGAGAAGCATTTCTTTTATTCATTGGAACCATGGCTAGGGCTAAAAGTAAGCAGGTTAAAACAATAAATGGAGAAAAAGAAATTGGAATGACTTATGCAGCAAGTAGTGCCACCAAACAGTGCCAGCAGGTTGGTGTGGCGACCCTGGAAATTTGAAATTATGCTAGCCAAAATTAGTGCCGAATAACTGAAGGAACCGAATAACTGATTGCCGGATTTGTGATGGCGGACCTGTACGTATATACAAAGTATTTATGGGTCTTTGCAATGTTTTAGGCATGCTGAAGTATATATGAAACTCCTTGAAAAATGGTGTTATGACAAGCAGTGTCATAACACTGACATTGACATTTGATGAATGCCAGTGACATATGATGAATGTGTGCTGCTGTAGGGAACCCTCGCCTTATTTGTTTTCTCACTTTATTTGTTTTTGCTGTTGCACACAAACATGTCTGTATGTCTGTCTATCTGTCTATGTCTGTCTGTGTGTGTGTCTGTCTTTCCATCTGTTTGTCTCTGTCTCAGGGAGCTAGTAAACCTGTTGGTTTGTGGTTTATGAGCTGCTCCTTGATTGATGAGCACGTGACACTGCTATTACTTGCATCATGTTTATTTGTCTTATATCTACAAACACTGTATAGCACTCTGCCTGGAATTTTTGGGTTATCCTAAGTAATTTAATTTACACTGTATAATAACTGTACTTATGTATACATTTGAGAGACAGAGATATAGACAGACAGAGATATAGACAGATACAGACAGAGACAGCCAAAGCCATCCAGCCAGCCAGTCAGCCAGCTGGCCAGTCTGCCGAATATATAAGAACATAAGAAAGAAGGAACACTGCAGCAGACCTACTGGCCCATGCAAGGCAGGTCCATGTCACCCCCCGGCTTAGACCAATTGGCCCATCTAGTCAGATCACATCCACTGAAGGAAGCACGGCATCTGACCTAGTCGGGTCCAATTCACACCCACCCACACCCACTCATGTATTTACCTAACCTATTTTTACTTTCCTCTTAAAATTAGTGTTAATACGATATGACATTAGTGAATCTCTGGTGTTTGCCACGCTATTTGCTCTAGCTGGCGCTCAGTTGAACTGGTGCTCCCACAAGGTACTAAGTGGTCCCCTATTTTTTTTTCATACTGCACACACTGAGTGCGCAGACCCATTCTTTCATGTCTAGGCAACTCAGGCCTATTGCACCAAATTTGAAGGAATGAAAAATAAAACGTTGATCTACGTTCGGAGCGCTGCACACGTGCACGTAGATCTACGTGTGGACAGTTTAAGGGTTAACCTCATAAGTGGGCTAAAATAATTTGTTTCATACAAAAATTAATTTCAAAGAGTGTACAACAAAGTCAAACTTATAAGTGTTGCCACCAGACTAAAATTTTTCAAAAATAATTTGTTAAGTCTATTCTTTTCTTTTGCAGGTACCGAAAGATGGAAGAGTGAAACGTGCAGGGTATTGCAATATTAGGACAATTAGACCAAGGGTAAGTTCTGGTTATTTAGAGAGGATGGAGTAGAATGGGATGACTTGGGTATCTAAATCTGTAATGGAGGGAAGGCAGGGAAGGGGTCATCCTAGGAAAGGATGGAGGGAGGGGGGTAAAGAAGGTTTTGTGTGCAAGGGACTTGGACATACAGCAGGCATGTGTGAGTGTGTTAGATAGGAGTGAGTGGAAACAAATGGTTTTTGGGACCTGATGAGCTATTGGAGTGTGTGAAGGGATTCATGGAAACCAGTTAGCTGGACTTGAGTTCTGGAGGTGAGAAGTACAATACTAAAGGAGGAGTTTGGGATATTCGTTGTTCGGAGGGACATCTGAAACTGTCGTATCTGCGTACTCTGGCGAGACAATGATAGCGTGAATGATGGTGATAGTGTTTCTTTTTCTGATCACCCTGCCTTGGTGGAAGACATTCAGTATGTTAAAAAAAGAGTACATGTTATTCTTTGGTCTTTCAGTACTTCTGATTCATATGTACATTTACTGTATTTTGTTTCATATTTGCTATACCATACTCTATTACTCAAATTTGATAGATATTGTGTTACTGTCAAGATTAGTAAGGTGTGGCAAAGTTTTTTAAGTAAAAAATAATATGCTGTCTCTTGTTTGTTTGTGAGATAACAGAAATCTATCAAACCCTGTACGTAGTTCATTTTGATTTAATATATTCTCTTTCTTACTACCCTTCTCTCTTCCTTTTCTTGAATCAACCCTGATTACTTCCCATTTACCATGTGCTGTATGACCCCTACAAGGTTACTGCTGCTCTGTGATTGTAATGTTAGTATCTTTCCTTGTTTACAGAAATCCTTCAAAAGAGAAACTTACTTGGACTGGTCGCTTTACACCCACTTGGAGTTGCGGGTGCGAGGGGATGGCAGGTCTTACATTATCAATATTTCTACTGCTGGCTATTTTGACATAATGTGGAATGACATTTATACGTATGCATTATATACTCGGGGAGGACCTCACTGGCAGGTCACTAGGGTAAGTTGGAAAGTACAAGATGTAAACATATTTATGTACTCATTTATACTCTTTACAGCACAGCCTCTGTCTGTGTGTGCATATACTATACTCCACTGCAAAACATCATTGCAAATAACTCATAACACTAAGCTTCCACATTTGGACACATTAAACTAAATGAAATATGTTTTACAAATCAAGCAGAATCAAGCTTGAGCAAGCACACATATAGAGTAACCCCTCATATCTTGAGCAGATCTTTCATCTTTGCGTATGTTCACACAAGTCCAATCTTCTCTCAAGAGAGTCCACATTTCCCACATATACACACAGCTCCTTGGATGCACTTGTACAACTTTGATGTACAAGCTGTCACTCTTCAGTTTCTATATATGCCACAAGAGTCTGTACAAGTTCATCACTACATACTCTTGTCTGCATTGTTTGACCTGTTTGACCAGGCCATGGGAAAACCTGGGTAGCCACAGCCACTCAAGAGGGAGAGGTTTTTTAGTGCCAGGAAGGAAAAAAAACTGGCAGGAAATGGCAGAAATCGTACGCCAAATCTAGTCATTTCTGGAGCGAAACCACAGTCGATGGCCTCCACTCCAAACCAATAGATACAGATACTAGTGCTGGAAAAAAAAGTACCCTCCAGTACCACCAATACCACCAGTCTGATGACATTCTTCTTTGCAAATATACAGGGTCTAAAGCCAGCAACGAACAACAAAATACCTTTCATCCGTGGACTGCTTGCAGAGGCAAATGCAGTGCTCGCGGCTTTCACAGAAACCCACATAAAGGATCACTTGGGCAACGAAATATGGATCCCAGGTTACAACCTATACAGATGCGACAGAGTGAGCAGGCAAAAGGGGGGGGGGGGGTTGGCCTGTATATCACAGAGTCACTTATTTGCATAGAACTGCTTAATGCCTCAAATGATGTAGTGGAAGTTTTAGCAGTAAAGATCGAGAACCAAAACCTAGTCATTGTGGTAGTCTACAAGCCTCCGGATGCAACGTCCCAGCAATTCCAGGAACAACTGTTAAAAATTGACCACTCTGGAAAATCTTCCAGCTCCTGCTTCCAACATCTTGCTCATGGGGGATTTCAACTTATGGCACCTAAAATGGAGGAATATAGCAAATAATGTTGCAGTGATAACACCAGGAGGCAGCTCTGACGAGAACTCACACACACAAGCTTTTAAATCTCTGCACAAAATTCAACTTAAACCAACAAATAATAGAGCCTACTAGACTGGAGAATACACTAGACCTCATCTTCACTAACAATGATGATCTGATACGAAATGTCACCATATCAAAAACAATATACTCAGATCACAACATAATCGAGGTTCAGACATGTATGCGTGGAGCCCCAAACCGACAAAATGAGATTAGTCGCAAGGGAACCTTCACCAAATTCAACTTCAATAACAAGAACATAAAGTGGGACCAAGTAAACCAAGTCCTAAACGATATAAGCTGGGAAGATAGACTAAGCAACACAGACCCCAACTTATGCCTAGAACAGATTAACTCTGTGGCACTCGATGTATGCTCAAGGCTTATTCCTTTAAGAAAAAGGAGGAGTAGATGTAAAATAGAAAGAGACAGGCGCTCCCTTTACAGGCGATGGAAAAGAATAACAGAGCGGCTAAAAGAGGCCAATACAGTGGACCCCCACCTTATGATATTAATCCGTTCCAGAGAGCTCATCGTATGCCGAAATTATCGTAAGGTGAATTAATTTTCCCCATAAGAAATAATGGAAATCAAACTAATCCGTTCCTGACACCCCGACGTATGAAAAAAAAATTTTACCACATGAAATATTAATTTTAATACACACAAACTGACACTTACCTTTATTGAAGATCTGGTGATGATTGATGGGATGGGAGGAGGGGAGAGTGTGGAAGTTGTTAATGCTTAGAAGGGGAATCCCCTTCCATTAGGACTTTAGGTAGCACGTCCTTTTCCGGAGTTACTTCCCTTCTTCTTTTAATGCCACTAGGACCAGCTTGAGAGTCACTGGACCTCTGTCGCACAACATATCTGTCCATAGAGGCCTGTACCTCCCATTCCTTTATGATTTGTCTAAAGTGGTTCACAACATTGTCATTATAATAGTCACCAGCACGGCTTGCAATAGCTGTGTGAGGGTGATTTTCATCCATGAAGGTTTGCACTTCAAGCCACTTTGCACACATTTCCTTAATCTTTGAAGTAGGCAACTTCTTCAATTTCTCTCTCCCCTCCTCCGAAGCAGTTTCCTCAGGTCTGGCCTCTTGCTGTTGAAGATGATCTTGCAGCTCATCAGTGGCTAGTTCTTCATTGTCCTCCTCCACCAACTCTTCCACATCCTCCCCACTAACCTCCAACCCCCAAGGACTTACCCAATGTCACAATTGATTCCACAACTGGCATAGGCTTCTCAGGGTTAGCCTCAAATCCTTCAAAATCCCACTTCAAAACCAGGGAATTCACTTTCACTGACACTTTCATCACTGTTTGAGCTATCACTTGGGAACAAAAGACCTCCAATCCACCGAGGAGGGAGAACTTCTTACCGCGAGGCATGGTGAAAATGGACTACCAAGATGGCGTTCCCACAATGCACTGCTGAGTCCCAGATTTTTTTCACAGGGTGCACACCCACCACTGAGACCCATTCTCTCTCATGTAGGCCTACCAGCCCTCTCCCGCTTGATTTGAAGCCTCTAGAATTTATGCATATAGATACGTCAAACACTGTATCTCCCATGACGTATATATACGACCGCGACAGTCAAGGGGTTAAATTCACTCACGAATTTTTCAGCCGCACGTTTGTCTGAACTTGCAGCCTCACAATGCCTTACAACACTGTGTATGCCACTATGCTTCTTAAATCTGTCAAACCAGCAGCCTCTGCTGGCCTTAAATTTACTAGCATCACTCGTTCCAGGTATTTTCTTTGCAAGATATGCATGCAACTGCCTTGCCTTTTCACAAATGATCGTCTCCGAAACGCTATCTCCCACTAACTGTTTATCGTTGATACACACCAGCAACAACTTCTGAACATCTTTGAGTGTTTGTGATCTATTTCTTGTTAACATATCTACACCTTTCACAACATCAGCTTCCTTGATTTCTTTTTTCTTCACCAGGATAGAAGTGATTGTTGATTTGTTTTTGCCATACGTCCTGGCAAGCTCCACCTCACGCACACCACTCTCATATTTTTGTACAATTTCTTTCTTCAATTTAATGGTGTTTCTCACTTTCTTTACTAGGAGCTTTCTTTGTGTAAATGGTTAATTATGTAGCAGTCGCACTCAATCAACAGGCACCAAACACAATGAATTATTTTGTGAAATGTTTGAATGAGCATGGAGGGTAATGTTCACTCGAGGATAAACAAAGCCACACTGACTCACGGCAGCCCTACAGGTCTGGTACGCCGGGCGAAACTCTGGGCACAGTGCGAAACTTGAGACAAAATTTAGCCAAGAAAAGCACTCGAAACTCGAAGCAGCTGAAGCTTGAGGCTGCCGAAACTTGGGGTTCCACTGTACAGGCAAATTGAGTTATGAGCTAGGTCACAAAACGGATTAAACTCGTAAGTCGAGGTTCCACTGTATCTGTTTTTTTCAGCATGTTTAAACGCTACAGATAATAATTTTACAAACATTATGTAGTTCTTCATTCCCAGGAGTGAAGTTTGAGCCTTGTAAGATAATTTCCCAGTTTTGTAGAAACCATAATCCATCATTCTCCTTATCACTTCACTATCAGTTCCTTAAAACAGTTTCCAGACTTTTTTAACATGATCCACAATTTAAAATAACATTTGCCTGATGATTCAAATGATATTGGTACCTACCTAGCACCACAACAAATTGCCTTAGATTTATAGAATATTAAAGAAAATATTTGAATTTTTTTTAAATGCAATCACTCAATTTCTTCCTTGAGTTTTAATATCCCTGCCCTAGAAGATTGAATTGATGAGTGAGAGTGAGCAAGTGAGTGAGTAGGTGATAACTAGTGGATAGCCTTACAATTGCATCACTTATTTAAGAAATTAAATTTCCCTTTCTTTCTCTTTGCAGATACCATTCTCCAAATTCTTTTTAAACAGTAAAGGTCGTGTACAAGATAAGCAAGTATCCATCCCCCGCGACCATGTAGTTTCTGTGGGGATATCAGCAGGAGATCGTATTAATGCACCATTTAGATTAGAAGTAGACTACATAGGTGTTTATTGGGATCCCAGTCACTTGGAGACATTTGCCTATGAGATGTATAAAGTTCCAAAATTTACAGCTGGGCACTAACCTTGAAAAACTGTTTATTTTTTCACTTTATGTAAATATTTTTTGTAGCTATTTATAACTAATTTACTTAATTTTATATGAATTTTGAAAATGTTAATTCGAGAAAAAAAAAAAGTAACATGAATTCCTTGTTCTCACTTTCATGAACTCAATATTTTACACAGTTAAGAGAATCTGTAAAGATAGTAACATGAATAGATTTTATAAATCATTCAGTTTCAGAGTAAAGGCATATTGGTTTACAGTAGATCAATACATGTTAATGCAGATGATCTAGAACAGTATTTCTTACATGCTGGGTTATTACCTGGGGAATAAAGTTTTTGAAGGTGTACAGTTCATTCATCCCAAGGGGCATCTAAAGAAAGTACTCAAGGTCTGACATTCTTAGGTCTAAAGGCTAATAAAATTAAAGCCTTGAAGGTGAATATTACTAGAACCTTGAATTGATATATGTTGTGCAAAATGGAAATAAAATTGTTCCAGATTCCAGATTTTTTTATTCCTACAGGTATTACTGGCATGATGGGGTGAAAATTTGGCAGAGAAATTTATTTTTTATTTTTATTACAGTGGACCCCCGCATAACGATCACCTCCAAATGCGACCAATTATGTAAGTGTATTTATGTAAGTGCGTTTGCACGTGTATGTTTGGGGGTCTGAAATGGACTAATCTACTTCACAATATTCCTTATGGGAATAAATTCGGTCAGTACTGGCACCTGAACATACTTCTGGAGTGAAAAAATGTCGTTAACCGGGGGTCCACTGTATTTTTTTATTAACACACTGGCTGATTCCCACCAAGGAAGGGTGACCCAAAAAAGAAAAACTTTCACCATCATTCACTCCATCACTGTCTTGCCAGAAGGGTGCTTTACACTACAGTTTAAACTGCAACATTAACACCCCTCCTTCAGAGTGCAGGCACTGTACTTCCCATCTCCAGGACTCAAGTCCGGCCTGCCGGTTTCCCTGAACCCCTTCATAAATGTTACTTTGCTCACACTCCAACAGCACGTCAAGTATTAAAAACCATTTGTCTCCATTCACTCCTATCAAACACGCTCACGCATGCCCGCTGGAAGTCCAAGCCCCTCACACACAAAACCTCCTTTACCCCCTCCCTCCAACCTTTCCTAGGCCGACCCCTACCCCGCCTTCCTTCCACTATAGACTGATGCACTCTTAAAGTCATTCTGTTTTGCTCCATTCTCTCTACATGTCCAAACCACCTCAACAACCCTTCCTCAGCCCTCTGGACAACAGTTTTGGCAATCCTGCACCTCCTCCTAAC
Source organism: Cherax quadricarinatus (assembly GCF_038502225.1). Classification (NCBI taxonomy): domain Eukaryota; kingdom Metazoa; phylum Arthropoda; class Malacostraca; order Decapoda; family Parastacidae; genus Cherax; species Cherax quadricarinatus. The sequence goes on along the minus strand of NC_091294.1, from coordinate 27,081,642 downwards.
TTCCAAACTATGAATTCTCTGCATTATATTCACACCACACATTGCCCTCAGACATGACATCTCCACTGCCTCCAGCCTTCTCCTCGCTGCAACATTCATCATCCAAGCTTCACACCCATACAGGAGCGTTGGTAAAACTATACTCTCATACATTCCCCTCTTTGCTTCCAAGGACAAAGTTCTTTCTCTCCACAGACTCCTAAGAGCACCACTCACCCTTTTCCCCTCATCAATTCTATGATTCACCTCATCTTTCATAGACCCATCCGCTGACACGTCCACTCCCAAATATATGAATACATTCACCTCCTCCATACTCTCTCCCTCCAATCTGATATCCAATCTTTCATCACCTAATCTTTTTGTTATCCTCATAACCTTACTCTTTCCTGTATTCACTTTCAATTTTCTTCTTTTACATACCCTAAAAAATTCATCCACCAACCTCTGCAACTTCTCTTCAGAATCACCCAAGAGCACAGTGTCATCAGCAAAGAGCAACTGTGACAACCCCCACTTTATGTGTGATTCTTTATCTTTTAACTCCACACCTCTTGCTAAGACCCTCGCATTTACTTCTCTTAACAACCCCATCTATAAATATATTGAACAACCACGGTGACATCACACATCCTTGTCTAAGGCCTACTTTTACTGGGAAATAATCTCCCTCTTTCCTACATACTCTAACTTGAGCCTCACTATCCTCGTAAAAACTCTTCACTGCTTTCAGTAACCTACCTCCTATACCATACATCTGCAACATCTACCACATTGCCCCCTTATCCACCCCATCATACGCCTTTTCCAAATCCATAAATGCCACGAAAACCTCTTTAGCCATATCTAAATACTGTTCACTTATATGTTTCACTGTAAACACCTGGTCCACAAACTCCTTTCTTTCCTAAAGCCTCCTTGTTCATCTGCTATCCTATTCTCCGTCTTACTCTTAATTCTTTCAATAATAACTCTACCATACACTTTACCAAGTATACTCAACAGACTTATCCCCCTATAATTTTTGCACTTTCTTTTGTCCCCTTTGCCTTTATACAAAGGAACTATGCATGCTCTCTGCCAATTCCTAGGTACCTTACCCTCTTCCATACATTTATTAAATAATAGCACCAACCACTCCAAAACTATATCCCCACCTGCTTTTAACATTTCTATCTTTATCCCATCAATCCCAGCTGCCTTACCCCCTTTCATTTTACCTACTGCCTCACAAACTTCCCCCACACTCACAACTGGCTCTTCCTCACTTCTATAAGATGTTATTCCTCCTTGCCCTATACACGAAATCACAGCTTCCCTATCTTCATCAACATTCAACAATTCCTCAAAGTATTCCCTCCATCTTCCCAATACCTCTAACTCTCCATTTAATAACTCTCCTCTCCTATTTTTAACTGACAAATCCATTTGTTCTCTAGGCTTCCTTAACTTGTTAATCTCACTCCAAAACTTTTTCTTATTTTTCAACAAAATTTGTTGATAACATCTCACCCACTCTCTCATTTACTCTCTTTTTACATTGCTTCACCACTCTCTTAACCTCTCTCTTTTTCTCCATATACTCTTCCCTCCTTGCATCACTTCTACTTTGTAAAAACTTCTCATATGCTAACTTTTTCTCCCCTACTACTCTCTTTACATCATCATTCCACAAATTGCTCCTCTTCCCTCCCGCACCCACTTTCCTGTAACCACAAACTTCTGCTGAACACTCTAGCACTACATTTTTAAACCTACCCCATACCTCTTTGACCCCATTGCCTATGCTCTCATTAGCCCATCTATCCTCCAATAGTTGTTTATATCTTACCCTAACTGCCTCCTCTTTTAGTTTATAAACCTTCACCTCTCTCTTCCCTGATGCTTCTATTCTCCTTGTATCCCATCTACCTTTTACTCTCAGTGTAGCTACAACTAAAAAGTGATCTGATATATCTGTGGCCCCTCTATAAACATGTACATCCTGAAGTCTACTCAACAGTCTTTTATCTACCAATACATAATCCAACAAACTACTGTCATTTCACCCTACATCATATCTTGTATACTTATTTATCCTCTTTCTTAAAATATGTATTACCTATAACTAAACCCCTTTCTATACAAAGTTCAATCAAAGGGCTCCCATTATCATCTACATCTGGCACCCCAAACTTACCTACCACACCCTCTCTAAAAGTTTCTCCTACTTTAGCATTCAGGTCCCCTACCACAATTACTCTCTCACTTGGTTCAAAGGTTCCTATACATTCACTTAACATCTCCCAAAATCTCTCTCTCTCTCTCTCTACATTCCTCTCTTCTCCAGGTGCATACACGCTTATTATGACCCACTTCGTATCCAACCTTTACTTTAATCCACATAATCCTTGAATTTACACATTCATATTCTCTTTTCTCCTTCCATAACTGATCCTTCAACATTATTACTACCCCTTCCTTAGCTCTAACTCTCTCAGATTTAATCCCATTTATTTCTCCCCACCGAAACTCCCCTACCCCCTTCAGCTTTGTTTCACTTAGGGCCAGGACATCCAACTTCTTTTCATTCATAACATCAGCAATCATCTGTTTCTTGTCATCCGCACTACATCCACGCACATTCAAGCATCCCGGTTTTATAAAGTTTTTCTTCTTCTCTTTTTTAGTAAATGTTTACAGGAGAAGGGGTTACTAGACCATTGCTCCCGGCATTTTAGTCGCCTCATACAACACGCATGGCTTACGGAGGAAGGATTCTTTTCCACTTACCCATGGACAATAGAAGAAATTAAGAACAAGAGCTATTTAGAAAAAGGAGAAAAAACCTAGATGTATGTATATACGTACATATGTATATATGCATGTGCGTGTCTGTGAAATGTGACCAAACTGTAAGTAGGAGTAGCAAGATATCCCTGTTATCTAGCATGTTTATGAGACAGAAAAAGACACCAGCAATCCTACCATCATGTAAAACAGTTACAGGTTTCTGTTTCACAGTCATCTGGCAGGACGGTAGTACTTCCCTGGGTGGTTGCTGTCTACCAACCTAGTACCTATTTTTTATTTATTTATTTTGTTTATTTATTTTATGTCTTTGCAAACAGTACATTGAGATTTTGTATTTACAATAGTGGGTTGCAATGCAAAGAGAGCCTCTATTATGCCTAGGTATTATGGGCCAACTTAACATTATTGACTTACAGACTACTTAACACTAAGGATTATTTCATAGTTGTACAATAGGATAGTAATTATTTCATAATTGTACAGGAGAATATTAATTATAAAAGAATCAAAATTTGTATAATACAAAGATATATTTATATTCAAAAATGCTTTTTGTGAAAACAATGATTCAATTATATTCCTGTCAACAATGGATAAAAGGTTCAAAGTGATTGTTTCAGTTATGATTTGGGAGAACATAGGTGAGTAAATGTGTACTGAGTATTTAGCATTTAGTCTAGGGTGATTAAGTGGCTTTTGAGAAGAGTCTTAAATTGATTTTCAGACTGGGTTACTTTAATATCTTCTGGTAATGAATTCCGTATTTTGGGGCCCTTTATGTGCATAGAGTTTTTACACAGTGTGAGGTATATCAAAAAGAGATCTGTGTCTTGTGTTGTGGTCATGTGTCCTGTTTAAGTTGGTGAGGAGAAGTTTGAGTGGAGGGTTTATATTTGCGTGTATTGTTCTGTGTATGTAGTAGGCACATGAATAAGTATGGATGTTCTTAATGGTGAACAGATTCAGACTTCTGAAAATTGGTGGAGTATGCTGGCGGGAGTGGGAATTTGTTATCATTCTTACTGCTGCCTTTTGCTGGGTTATTAGGGGTTTTAGGTGATGGGATGTTGTTGATCCCCATGCACAAATTCCATATGTAAGATAAGGGTTTATGAGTGAATGGTACAGTGCCAGGAGAGCTGATTGTGGAACGTAGTTCCTTATCTTTGATAGTATGCCTACAGTCTTGGAGATTTTCTTGGTGATTTGTTGTACGTGTGTCCGGAACTTAAGGCTACTGTCAAAGTGGAGACCTAGGAATTTTCCCTCTGTGAATCTTGTGACTGATGATCCATTTAGTGTTATGTTAATTGGATCATTTGCAGCTTTGTTTCCAAACTGAATGAAATAGGTTTTATCAGTGTTCAGGGTAAGTTTGTTAGTCATCATCCAGGCAGATATTTTCTGTAGGCCCGGTGGCCTGGTGGCTAAAGCTCCCGTTTCACACACGGAGGGCCCGGGTTCGATTCCCGGCGGGTGGAAACATTTCGACACGTTTCCTTACACCTGTTGTCCTGTTCACCTAGCAGCAAATAGGTACCTGGGTGTTAGTCGACTGGTGTGGGTCGCATCCTGGGGGACAAGATTAAGGACCCCAATGGAAATAAGTTAGACAGTCCTCGATGACGCACTGACTTTCTTGGGTTATCCTGGGTGGCTAACCCTCCGGGGTTAAAAATCCGAACGAAATCTTATCTTATCTTATCTTCTGTAATTCAGCATTGACTGTGTTTGCTAGTATGACTGTGTTTGGGAGGGAAAAGACATATGTAGTGTCATCTGCAAATAATATGGGTTTGAGTAGCTGTGATGCATTCGGTAGATCATTGATGTAGATGAGAAAGAGGAGTGGTCCAAGGACTCTTCCTTGTGGGACTCCTACTGTGATTGGTTGTTTACCTGGAGTTTACCTGGAGAGAGTTCCGGGGGTCAACGCCCCCGCGGCCCGGTCTGAGACCAGGCCTCCTGGTGGATCAGAGCCTGATCAACCAGGCTGTTGCTGCTGGCTGCACGCAAACCAACATACGAGCCACAGCCCGGCTGATCCGGAACTGACTTTAGGTGCTTGTCCAGTGCCAGCTTGAAGACTGCCAGGGGTCTGTTGGTAATCCCCCTTATGTGTGCTGGGAGGCAGTTGAACAGTCTCGGGCCCCTGACACTTATTGTATGGTCTCTTAACGTGCTAGTGACACCCCTGCTTTTCATTGGGGGGATGGTGCATCGTCTGCCAAGTCTTTTGCTTTCGTAGTGGGTGATTTTCGTGTGCAAGTTCGGTACTAGTCCCTCTAGGATTTTCCAGGTGTATATAATCATGTATCTCTCCCTCCTGCGTTCCAGGGAATACAGGTTTAGGAACCTCAAGCGCTCCCAATAATTGAGGTGTTTTATCTCCGTTATGCGCGCCGTGAAAGTTCTCTGTACATTTTCTAGGTCGGCAATTTCACCTGCCTTGAAAGGTGCTGTTAGTGTGCAGCAATATTCCAGCCTAGATAGAACAAGTGACCTGAAGAGTGTCATCATGGGCTTGGCCTCCCTAGTTTTGAAGGTTCTCATTATCCATCCTGTCATTTTTCTAGCAGATGCGATTGATACAATGTTATGGTCCTTGAAGGTGAGATCCTCCGACATGATCACTCCCAGGTCTTTGACGTTGGTGTTTCGCTCTATTTTGTGGCCAGAATTTGTTTTGTACTCTGATGAAGATTTAATTTCCTCATGTTTACCATATCTGAGTAATTGAAATTTCTCATCGTTGAACTTCATATTGTTTTCTGCAGCCCACTGAAAGATTTGGTTGATGTCTGCCTGGAGCTTTGCAGTGTCTGCAATGGAAGACACTGTCATGCAGATTCGGGTGTCATCTGCAAAGGAAGACACGGTGCTGTGGCTGACATCCTTGTCTATGTCGGATATAAGGATGAGGAACAAGATGGGAGCGAGTACTGTGCCTTGTGGAACAGAGCTTTTCACCGTAGCTGCCTCGGACTTTACTCTGTTGACGACTACTCTCTGTGTTCTGTTAGTGAGGAAATTATAGATCCATCGACCGACTTTTCCTGTTATTCCTTTAGCACGCATTTTGTGCGCTATTACGCCATGGTCACACTTGTCGAAGGCTTTTGCAAAGTCTGTATATATTACATCTGCATTCTTTTTGTCTTCTAGTGCATTTAGGACCTTGTCGTAGTGGTCCAATAGTTGAGACAGACAGGAGCGACCTGTTCTAAACCCATGTTGCCCTGGGTTGTGTAACTGATGGGTTTCTAGATGCGTGGTGATCTTGCTTCTTAGGACCCTTTCAAAGATTTTTATGATATGGGATGTTAGTGCTATTGGTCTGTAGTTCTTTGCTGTTGCTTTACTGCCCCCTTTGTGGAGTGGGGCTATGTCTGTTGTTTTTAGTAACTGTGGGACGACCCCCGTGTCCATGCTCCCTCTCCATAGGATGGAAAAGGCTCGTGATAGGGGCTTCTTGCAGTTCTTGATGAACACAGAGTTCCATGAGTCTGGCCCTGGGGCAGAGTGCATGGGCATGTCATTTATCGCCTGTTCGAAGTCATTTGGCGTCAGGATAACATCGGATAGGCTTGTGTTAATCAAATTTTGTGGCTCTCTCATAAAAAATTAATTTTGATCTTCGACTCTCAGTCTGGTTAGCGGCTTGCTAAAAACTGAGTCATATTGGGACTTGAGTAGCTCACTCATTTCCTTGTTGTCATCTGTGTAGGACCCATCTTGGTTGGGTGGAAGAGTTTGCATCATTTGCATACACATATTGAGTTTGGTTACTAAGGTATGATTTTAGGTAGTTTAGGGAGTGGCCTCTGATACCATAGTGCATTAATTTGGAATACAGCAGTTCATGGTCGACTGTATTGAAAGCTTTACGTAAATCAATGAAAATGCCCAGCAGGACTTCTTTCTTTTCAAGTGTGGTATATATTAGTTCTAGCATGTGTATGATAGCATCATTTGTGCTTTTATTATTCCTGAATCCAAACTGACAAGGGTTTACTATGTTGTGTGAAACGAGGTAGGAATAGATCCGTCTATGAATTAATTTTTCAAAGATTTTAAAGAGCAGTGGTAAGTTAGATATTGGTCTATAGTTATTCAATTCTGCTTGGTCACCTCCTTTATGGATTGGAGTGACCCTCGCTATTTTGAGGATTGTTGGGAAGGTAGATGATTCAATGGATTTGTTAAAGAGCGTTGCAATAATTGGTGACAATACTTGAGAAGCTTTTTTGTACATAAAAGCAGGCAAGTTGTTTATGTCTCATGCCTTGTTTTTAAGGGTGTTTATGATGAGTGTAACTTCAATGTGGTTGGTTGGAGCTAGGAATAGTGTATTTAGGTAGGTACCTATGAGGTAGTCTGATGGATGGGTGTGTGTGCTTGGTATTTTGTTTGCTAGATTTTTTCCTATGGTGGAGAAGAAAACATTGAGTCTGTTTGCTGTTTCAGTTGGAGTGAGTAGGGGTTCATCTGAATTTGTTAGTTTGATTGTTTTGTTTTTTTGGATAACTTTTTAGTTCCAAGAATTTCAGATAGAGCTTTCCAGGGTTTTTTCATATCACCTTATGTTATGTAATCTATTTTCATAATACAATTTTTTTGACCTTATCAGGCTGGTAAGTGCTGACGAGTAACTTTTCAACTGTTCTCTAGTTATTTGACCCATTCTATACTGTTTTTCATATTTGTGCTTTGTGTTAATGGATTTGAAGATGCTTGGTGTTAGCCAGGGATTATTCAGTCTCTTTGCTGTGATCTGTTTAGTTTTTCTGGGGCAATGTCTGTTATAGAGGCATTGGGCTTTTTTTAGAAAATTATTTATACATTCATTCATATCTGTATATGTTTCAAGCTCATTTTGCCAATCGATGTTATTCATAGCTGCTATAAAGTTGTTAACTGCTGTCTCGTTATATAGTCTGAAGGTTACTTTAGTAATGTCTTGTGGCAGTTTGCCCAGATTAGTTATGAGAAAGGTTGGGTAGTGGTCTGTAGTGTTGTCTGTGATTATGCCTGATTTTAAAGGGGATATGGTGTTTGTCCAGATGTGGTCTATTAAGGAGATGCTTGTCTCGGGGATTCTTGTAGGTTTAGATATTGCTGGTAGCAACAGGCAGTTACTCATTGTGTTTGTGAATTCGGTTACTTGTGGGTCCTGGTCGTGTAGTATGTTTATGTTGAAATCTCCTGTTAGTAGTAGGTGGTCTTTATTCATGTGTGCATCAGTAATCAAGTTTCCTAGTTTTTCACTAAAGTGATAAATGTTTGACTGTGGTACTCTGTAGATGTTTATAACTGTGAGAGGTTTTTGCAGGTCTTTTGATTTAAATTTGGCTATGATATATTCTCCATGTTCGTCCTTTGTGCAAGATGTATTGATACATTCGAGTTGATTTGAATAGTATATAGCTGTTCCTCCCCCTTGCTGGCCTGTTCTACAGTTGTGTATGGCCATGTAGCCAGGAATGATATAGAAATCTATAATATCAGGCTTAAGCCAGGTTTCTGTGAGTGTGATGATTGATATATTGGAATGAAAGGAACTGAGTAATGCTGTGAGGTCATCATAATGTTTGCTCACGGATCTGACATTGTAGTTTAAGATGGTAATGTCTTTGCTTGGTCTGCTGTGTAGTAATTACAGTTACTGGTTGATTCGTGTAATTCATTTTGTAAAAAGTTTACATCAGGATCTATTCCTGTAATCATAGGATGAGAGTAATTTTACAAACTAGATTTTCTGAATAAAATGATATAAGATTTATATTGAATCTACAACTAGACTTATGACTAAGACTCCGTGATTAATCTAAAACTTGTAAAAATTTGAAAGAAAAAGGGATTATTACAGAATAGATAATTCAGTTATACACTTAAGCATCTAATAGCACCTTAATTATTTTATCAAGTGAGTTTATGAACTACAGTAGATATTTACAGCTAAAATAAAGGAGCTAATGAATATAATAATAAAAGAATGTATTAAAAGCAAAATCAGTAGCACCTGAGGTAGTCTATAGCACCTGGAGTATTTTAATGGCAAAATAGTGAACTTATTACACTTTAGCCCCTGAGAATAGCACTTTGATTATTTTAACAACTGTGAATATATGAACTGAGGTAGTTATATAAAGCTAAAATAAGGGAGAAAATATATAAGGGACTAAATTAAGTAATGGTAAACGAAGTTCAATGGACAGATAGTCACTATGATATAATATAATGGCAAAATAGTGAACTTATTACACTTTAGCACCTGAGAATAGCACCTTGATTATTTTAACAATTGTGAATATATGAACTAAGGTAGTTATATAAAGCTAAAATAAAGGAGAAAATATACTATAAGGGACTAAATTAAGTAATGGTGAACAAAGTTCAATGGACAGATAGTCACTATGATATAATATTGATTTGGGAGTAAGATCTGATTTGTAATGTATAATAAGTTGAGCAATTAATTGCACTATAAAAAGTAGAGAAATATGAGGTAGCTGGTACTAGCTAGCAAAAGATAGTTTTGGGACTCGCACAATAATGTAATTGGAATATAAACTAATTGCACACACAATAAAAGGGACTAAAAAAAGCAGTGGTAAACAGAATTAAATGGACAGGTAGCAACCATGAATAACATTAATTTGGAGTAAGATTTGCATCGTCTGCAGAGTCTTGCTTTCGTAGTGAGTGATTTTCATGTGCAAGTTTGGTACTAGTCCCTCTAGGATTTTCCAGGTGTATATAATCATGTATCTCTCCCGCCTGCATTCCAGGGAGTACAGGTTCAGGAACTTCAAGTGCTCCCAGTAACTGAGGTGTTTTATCTCTGTTACACATACCGTGAAGGTTCTCTGTACATTTTCCAGGTCAGCAGTTTCATTATCCATCCTGTCATTTTTCTAGCAGATGCGATTGATACAATGTTATGGTCCTTGAAGGTGAGATCCTCCGACATGATCACTCCCAGGTCTTTGACGTTGGTTTTTCACTATTTTGTGGCTGGAATTTTTGTCCTCTGATGAAGTTTAATTTCCTCATGTTTACCATATCGGAGTAATTGAAATTTCTCATCGTTGAACTTCATATTGTTTTCTGCAGCCCACTGAAAGATTTGGTTGATGTCCGCCTGGAGCCTTGCAGTGTCTGCAATGGAAGACACTGTCATGCTCATTCGGGTGTCATCTGCAAAGGAAGACACGGTGCTGTGGCTGACATCCTTGTCCATGTCAGATATGAGGATGAGAAACAAGATGGGAGCGAGTACTGTGCTTTGCGGAACAGAGCTTTTCACCGTAGCCGCCTCAGACTTTACTCTATTGACTACTACTCTTTGTGTTCTGTTAGTGAGGAAATTATGGATCCATCTACCAACTTTAACTGTTATTCCTTTAGCACACATTTTGTGCGCTATTACGCCATGGTCACACTTGTCGAAGGCTTTGCAAAGTCTGTATATATTACATCTGCATTCTTTTTGTCTTCTAGTGCATCTAGGACCTTGTGGTAGTGATTCAGTAGTTGGGACAGACAGGAGCAACTTGCTCTAAACCCATGTTGCCCTGGGTTGTGTAATTGATGGGTATCTAGATGGGTGGCAATCTTGCTTCTTAGGACCCTTTCAAAGATTTTTATGTGGAATGTTAGTGCTTTCGGTCTGTAGTTCTTTGCTATTGCTTTACTGCCCCCTTTGTGGAGTGGGGCTGTCTGTTGTTTTTAGGCCTTTGAGGGTCTAGAGGCCCTCTCCCAAACTCGTTGTCAGGGTCGAAAATTTAAAAAAAAACAAATTATTTTTTCTTATGAAATGATAGAGAATCTTTTTTCCAATCATAATGGCAATAAAAGTATGAAATTTGATGAAAAACTTACGGAATTATGCTCTTGCGAAGTTAGTGGTCTCAAAGTTGGCGATTTTGCCTACTTTGGCCCCTATTTTCAGCCAATTCCAATGTTGCAGTTCACTAAAATCATAGCTATTTCCCTTGAACTCCATTTGTTCTATCGATTGAGTATAAGAATCCACCCATTTACCAAGTTCAACTACCCTATAAAGTGGTCAGAAATTGGCAATTTGGGCAATTTCACACAAATTTCAAAAGATGCCAATTTCAAAATAGGGTTCAGAATAAACAAGACAGACATACATGAAACTAAAATAACATTTTATCTGTAAAGTAAAAGGATGCAAGTGCAACTAATGTGACATTTTATTGTGGCAACGTTTCGCTCTCCAGGACCTTTGTCAGGCCGTTACAAACAGCACATGGACACAGAGGGTATATATAGGCTTGTAACGGCTTGACAAAGCTCCTGGAGAGCGAAATGTTGCCACAATAAAATGTCACATTAGTTGCACTTGTGTCCTTTTACTTTACATCTCTCTCTCTCTCTCTCTCAACACATCGGCCATATTCCACCAAGGCGGGGTGGCCCAAAAGGAAAAACGAAAGTTTCTCCTTTTACATTTAGTAACATATACAGGAGAAGGGGTTACTAGCCCCATGCTCCTGGCATTTTAGTCGCCTCTTACAACATGCATGGCTTACGGAGGAAGAATTCTGTTCCACTTCCCCATGGAGGTAAGAGAAAATAAACGAACAAGAACTAGAAAGAAAATACATAGAAGAAAACCCAGAGGGGTGCATGTATATATGCTTGTACATGTATGTGAAGTGTGACCTAAGTGTAAGTAGAAGTAGCAAGACGTACCTGAAATCTTGCATGTGTATGAGACAGAATAAAAAGACACCAGCAATCCTACCATCATGGAATTTGTGCATGGGGATCAACAACATCCAACCACCTAAAACCCCTAATAACCCTGCAAAAGGCAGCAGTAAGAATGATAACAAATTCCCACTCCCACCAGCATACTCCACCAATTTTCAAGTCTGAATCTGCTTACCATTAAGAACATCTATACTTATTCATGTGCCTACTACATACACAGAACAATACACGCAAATATAAACCCCCCACTCAAATTTTTCCTCACCAACCTAAACAGGACACATGACCACAACACAAGACACAGATCTCTTTTTGATATACCTCGTGTCCATATCACACTGTAAAAACTCTATGCACATAAAGGTCCCCAAAATATGGAATTCATTACCAGAAGATATTAAAGTAACCCAGTCTGAAAATCAATTTAAGACTCTTCTCAAAAGCCACTTAATCACCCTAGACTAAATGCTAAATACTCAGTACACACTTACTCACCTATGTACTCCCACATCATAACTTCAATAATCACTTTGAACCTTTTATCCATTGTTGACAGGAATATAATTGAATCATTGTTTTTCACAAAAGCATTTTAGAATATAAATATGTATATCTTTGTATTATACAAATTTTGATTCATTTATAATTAATATTCTACCGTACAACTATGAAATAATTACTTTCCTACTGTACAACTACGATATACTACTCCTTAGTATTAACCCTTTGACTGTCGCGGTCGTATATGTACGTCATGGGAGATACCGTGTTTGACGTATCTATACGCATAAATTCTAGCGGCTTCAAATCGAGCGGGAGAGGGCTGGTAGGCCTACACGAGAGAGAATGGGTCTCAGTGGTCGGTGTGCACCCTGTGAAAAAAATCTGGGACTCAGCGGTGCATTGTGGGAACGCCATCTTGGTAGTCCATTTTCACCATGCCTCGCGGTAAGAAGTTCCTCACTCCTCGGCGGATTGGAGGTCTTTTGTTCCCAAGTGATAGCTCAAACAGTGATGATAGTGTCAGTGAAAGTGAATTCCATGGTTTTGAAGCGGGTGTGACCGAGAAAATTACCCAGGATAACATAATTAGTGATGAAAACCCAGATGACCCACAACCATCCACCTCTGGTGCTAGGCCGGCTCGTTCATATTCACCTGTACCAGGACGAAAGAGGAAACTATTTGCCCGTGTACAAGACTCAGATGTGAGCAGTGCAAGTGATAGTGATAGTGATTTCAAGGTTATTGAAAGCACTTCTAGTTGTGACAGTGAGGGTGAATATTCCCCAGTGAAACGGCAGTATGTACGACGTCGCATGCGGTCTGGTAGTGTGCCATATGCTCTTCCAAGAGGAAGGAGTACATCTCGGAGCACATCCCGTGGCCCTACACCACGTCCTGATAGTGAAGATGACGATATTGTTACGATGGGTATAAATGATGTGAGTGAGGCAGCAGGCGGTGGTGGTGATAGTGACGGTGCCATGAGTCATGTGACACCAGCAGCGGGCCACGCTAGTGCCCGCGCTGCTGACTCTGCACAACTACAACCTGCTTCGGCCGACCCCACACTCTCACAACCACAACCACAACCTGCACAACCACAACGACATTACAATATCCAGAACGCACCAGCTGACCGCATCTGGGATTGGCATCAAGATGACGAGTTTGTTCCCAATCCCCATGACTTTGATGAAGGACAAAGTGGAATACGGCCATCATGTACACTTGGGAACAATCCCACTGAACTGGAATGCTTTCAGTTGTTCTTCGATGAACCCCTGATGGACATTATTGTCAGGGAAAGCAATACATACTATGAGTACACCATGGCAAACACTATGCTTTCACCAAGATCACGCCTACACCAGTGGAAGGACACAACTGTGGCAGAGATGTATCTGTTCTTTGCCACAATAATGCTTATGCCACATGTGTATAAGCATAGTGTCAGCACATACTGGGCGACAGACCGCCTGATTTCAACCCCTGCTTTCAGTGACATTATACCAGTGAATAGATTTGTGTTACTGTTACGTATGTTACACTTTTCAGACAAAACCAGGCCTGACAGAAGCGACAGGTTATATAAGATCAGACGTGTGTTTATGTACCTGAAACAAAAGTGCTGTATGTATTTTTATCCCTTCAGGAAGCTTGTTATTGACGAGTCTTTGATTTTGTTCAAAGGAAGACTCTCATTCAAGCAGTATATACCAAGCAAGAGGAAACGCTTTGGTATAAAGTTATTTGTTCTGTGTGATTGCAAAACTGGTCTGGTTTTGGATATAATTGTGTACACTGGCGGTAAAACAATGGAAGATACCAGGAAGTTACTGGGTATCTCTGGTGATGTGGTTAGAACAATGATGGAGCCATATCTTGGTAAGGGGCATATTTTATATACTGACAACTGGTACACAAGCCCTATACTCAGTGATTTCTTGCGAGTGAACATGACAGATGTGTGTGGCACAGTGCGTAGAAGTCGTAAACATATGCCTAGGTTCGAAGCTGGCAGTCGTAGAGGTGAAGTGCAGGTGTTTGCTGCCAATGACATCATGGCATTTCGGTGGCATGACAAACGTGATGTCACACTGCTGACATCAGTTCACCGACACGAAATGGTAGAGACTGGCAAGCAGAATAGAGAGACCAAAGAACCTATTGTAAAACCTGCAGCTGTGATGGATTACAACCTCAATATGCGCTTAGTGGACAAATGTGACATGCAGATTGGGTTTGCTGACTGTGTTCGCAAGAGTTATAAGTGGTACATAAAACTGTTTTTCCATCTTCTTGACATTTCCATGCTGAATGCTTATAATATGTATAAGTTGAAGACCAAGAACAAACCCAAATATGGTGAATTTTGTTTGTCAGTCATCAGACAAATAATATTCAAGTACCAAGAAACAACACCTGCAATAGACCAGCGCCCACGAAATTATCAACACATGTCCTCTCGTCTGAGGCCTGGTGATCACTACCCCATACCACTGCCTGCTACTACTGCCAAGAAAAATGCTCAGAAGAGGTGTTTTGTCTGTGGACATACCACAAAACGCCAACAAAAACGCAGAGACACACGTTTTATGTGTGAGGAGTGTAAGACACCATTGTGCTTATACCCATGTTTCAAAGAATTCCACAAGCTGCAGCACTTCTAATAAAGTGTCCAGTGATTGTACATATGTATATATATTATAAAGCAATCGTAATAAACATTTGTTTACATTGTTTGTTTGTGTAAACAAGTTTTAGCAACATTATAATGATACGAGTGTTTTTGCTATAATTGTGTTACATTCAACGAGTGTATATTTGAACATTGCACAATAATTTGGTCTCACAGGCCACAAAAGTTATGTGAAAAAATAAAATAGTGAAAAAAACAAGAAACCATCGAATACAAGTAAATAAAAGTTTACCGGGTGAGCGGCAGTCGCCGCTGTTGCCGCCAGCAGATCAATTTCAGCAAACTTCAGGACTCTATATCTCGGTAAGTACTGATGGGAAAAATTTTTTTTTGGGACTAAAACAATCAGAAAAATAATCTTAACATTTTCATAAGAAAAAATAATTTTTTTTTTTTCGAATATTTTGCGACACCAGAAACAACTTCAGGATTTGGCCCTTCGACAGTCAAAGGGTTAAGTAGAATGTAAGTCAATAATGTTAAGTTGGCCCATAATGCCAAGGCATAATAGAGGCTCTCTTTGCATTGCAACCCACTATTGTATATACAGTTTCAATGTACTGTTTGCAAAGACATTAAATAAATAAGTAAATAAATAAATAAAATAAATATAAAACAATTACAGGCTTTCGTTTTACACTCGCTTGGCAGGACGGTAGTGCCTCCCTGGGCGGTTGCTGTCTACCATCCTACTCCCTAGGTTTTACTTTACATATTGTCGGTAATTCTACCAACTTTATTACAACATTTTATCTGTTCATTAGTCACGTCTCAAGGCCCCTCTTACATTACTTTTGCTTTCCATTTTGAATTTTTATTCTCACAGAAAAGAGAAAGTTTTCTGTTATGTATACTACTGCATCATTGTTAAAACAGTATAAATGATATCAGCGCACTTATGAAAGAATATTAGACTCACCAGTTGACGTGTATTTGACACGTGACTTGATTTGTTTACTCTTGAATATCGGCAAAAATCGATCATTTAGCTACTTTGAGCTGAATTTCAAGGTACTTGTCATCGTGAAACCATTCGAAATCATCTCTAATTCTGTAATATATCTTCCATTCTATCTAATGAGACCAAGGAAACGAGAATACAACCATAAATACCATACGAAAATTCACTAGAAAGTCGCTGTTTTAAACCAAAAGCACAGTCAAAGTTTTTTTTCTCTCATTATGCATAGCATGCTTCAGGATTTTTTTTATACTGCGCACACTGACCACACAGACCCATTCTTTCATATGTAGGCCCGCCAGCTTTCTTCCACCAGATTTGAAGGTGCTAGAATTTAGGCGTACAGGTACGCCCTCAAAGGGTTAGTAACTGTGGGACGACCCCAGTGTCCATGCTTCCTCTCCATAGGATGGTAAAAGGACGTGATAGGGGCTTCTTGCAGTTCTTGATGAACACAAAGTTCCATGAGTCTGGCCCTGGGGCAGAGTGCATGGGCATGTCATTTATTGACTGTTCGAAGTCATTTGGCATCAGGATAACATTAGATAGGCTTGTGTTTACCAAATTCTGTGGCTCTCTCATAAAAAATTCATTTAGATCTTCGACTCTCAGTCTGGTTAGCGGCTTGCTAAAAACTGAGCCATATTGGGACTTGAGTAGCTCACTCATTTCCTTGCTGTCATCTGTGTAGGACCCATCTTGTTTAAGTAGGGGCCCAATACTGGATATTGTTCTCGACTTTGATTTGGCATAAGAAAAGAAATACTTTGGGTTTCTTTCGATTTCATTTATGGCTTAGTTCTTCCCACGATTCCTTTAGCTTTAGTTCGATGTTTGTTATTTCTCTGACCAATGTCTCCCTGCGCAGATATATTGGCCTCTTTTAGCCACTCTGTTATTCTTGTCCGTCACCTGTAAAGGGAGCGCCTGTCTCTTTCTATTTTACATCTACTACTCCTTTTTCTTAAAGGAATGAGCCTTGAGCATACATCGAGTGCCACAGAGTTAATCTGTTCTAGGCATAAGTTGGGGTCTGTGTTGCTTAGTATATCTTCCCAGTTTATATCATTTAGGACTTGGTTTACTTGGTCCCACTTTATGTTCTTGTTATTGAAGTTGAATTTGGTGAAGGCTCCCTAGTGACTGATCTCATTTTGTCGGTCTGGGGCTTCGTGCATAACATGTCTGAACCTCGATTTTGTTGTGATCCGTGTATATTGTTTTTGATATGGCGATATTTCGTATCAGATCATCATTGTTAGTGAAGATGAGGTGGAGTGTATTCTCCAGTCTAGTAGGCTCTATTATTTGCTGGTTTAAGTTGAATTTTGTGCAGAGATTTAAAAGCACGTGTGTGTGTGAGTTCTCGTCTGAGCTGCCTTCTGGTGTTATCACTGCAACAACATTATCTGCTATATTCCTCCATTTTAGGTGCCTCAAGTTGAAATCCCCCAGGAGCAAGATGCTGGGGGCAGGAGCTGGAAGATTTTCCAGACAGTGGTCAATCTTCAACAGCTGTTCCTGGAATTGTTGGGACGTTGCATCCAGAGGCTTGTAGACTACCACAATGACTAGGTTTTGGTTCTCAATCTTTACTTTACCTGGACTGGACTTTACCTGGAGAGAGTTCCGGGGGTCAACGCCCCCGCGGCCCGGTCTGTGACCAGGCCTCCTGGTGGATCAGAGCCTGATCAACCAGGCTGTTACTGCTGGCTGCACGCAAACCAACATACGAGCCACAGCCCGGCTGATCAGGAACCGACTTTAGGTGCTTGTCCAGTGCCAGCTTGAAGACTGCCAGGGGTCTGTTGGTAACCCCCCTTATGTATGCTGGGAGGCAGTTGAACAGTCTCGGGCCCCTGACACTTATTGTATGGTCTCTTAACGTGCTAGTGACACCCCTGCTTTTCATTGGGGGGATCTTGCATTGTCTGCCAAGTCTTTTGCTTTCATGGTGAGTGATTTTCGTGCGCAAGTTCGGTACTAGTCCCTCTAGGATTTTCCAGGTGTATATAATCATGTACGTATCTCTCCCGCCTGCATTCCAGGGAATACAGGTTCAGGAACCTCAAGCGCTCTAAGTAACTGAGGTGTTTTATCTCCGTTATGCGCGCCGTGAAGGTTCTCTGTATATTTTCTAGGTCAGCAATTTCACCTGCCTTGAAAGGTGCTGTTAGTGTGCAGCAATATTCCAGCCTAGATAGAACAAGTGACCTGAAGAGTGTCATCATGGGCTTGGCATCCCTCGTTTTGAAGGTTCTCATTATCCATCCTGTCATTTTTCTAGCAGATGCGCTCGATACAATGTTATGGTCCTTGATAAAACTTCCACTACATCATTTGAGGCATTAAGCAGTTCTGTGCAAATAAGTGACTCTGCAATATACAGGCCAACCCTTTCCATTTGCCTGTTCACTCTGTCGCATCTGTATAGGTTGTAACCTGGGATCCACATTTCATTGTCCAAGTGATCCTTTATGTGGGTCTCTGTGAAAGCTGCGAACATTGCATTTGCCTCTGCAAGCAGTCCACGGATGAAAGGTATTTTGTTGTTCATTGCTGGCTTTAGACCCTGTATATTTGCAAAGAAGAATGTCATCGGATTGGTGATACTGGGGGGGGGACTTTTTTTTCCGGCACTAATATCTGTATCTGTGGTTCCACTCCAGAAATGACCGGATTTGGTGTACGATTTCTGCCATTTCCTGCCAGTTTTTTTCCTTCCTGGCATCAAAAATCCTCTCCCTCTTGAGTGGCTGTGGCTACCCAGGTTTTTCCATGGTCTGGATGTTTTGTATCTTTTTGTCCCCTTTAGATGGTGTGCCTGGCAATTTAAGTTATAGCACTGTCTTTCCTGTATGTAGAGGGACACATTTCAGGGTGAAAAAGCATACAGGAAGGGAGTTTGCATTTTCCTGTTGTCATATGGGCACGGCATTTTCTAGGGTGGTCAAAGTTGCACATCCCATCTGTTTTTCCAGATATCCCATGCCTGCAGTTACCAAGCGCATACTGTAATATGTGCACAGGCTTGGTTTCCGTTTGCCTTGGGTTTTTGTGACTGTATTCCCTGTTGGTGCATGTTTTCCTGTCTCATTCCTATCCTCACTAGTATTAACAACGGAGTTCTCACCAGTTGTTTCTGGTAATATATCCTCACTATTACTAGTGGAGTCCCCTTGTTTGCTATCTCCTGTGCTATTACTAGTTTGTAATACAGTGGAACCTCAAATTTTGAACGTATCGCTTATCGAATTCTTCAAAACTAGAACCCCTTTTTTTGAACCAACTTTGTCCCTATTATTGAACTCGCCCCTATTTTTGAACTGCTGGGTACCAGACCTGTCCGGCAGCCCGCTCTGTCCACGTCCCCACGCAGGCGCCATGACCCAGTCTGGTTGTTGATGCTTGAGTGAACACTAACCTGCGCTCTCATTCAAACATTTTACGATTACTTCATTGTGTTTAGTGCTTGTTGGACTATGAAATAAGCTACAATGGGCCCAAAGAAACTTGCTAGTGGTACCCCTGTGATAAAGAAAGTGAGAAACACCATAGATGTGAAGAAGGAAATAATACAGAAGTGGAATGATGTCCAAATGCTAGTGGAGAAGTACCACTCTGAGCAAGCTGAAACAAGCCATCTTTGCAACAAGTTCAGTGAACCATGTCCCATTTTAGGGAAATCTTAAAGAGGCACCAGAAACAGAGGACTGTGGACAGTTATTTTGTGAGACAGGGGTCCAGTGACTCTCAAGCTGGTCCTAGTGGCATTAAAAGACAGAGAAAGGAAGTAACCCCAGAGAGGGCTTTGATACCTGAAGTCCTCATGGAGGGGGATTCTCCTTCCAAACACTAACCCCAACTCCCTCTCTCCTCCTCCCTATCTTCCAGATGCCATCACCAATCTTCAATAAAGTTAAGTAAAATGTTATTTTATATGTTTATTTAAATTTATTAATACATAACTGAACATTATATTAATCTCTATAAAATGTATTTTTTTTGTGTGTGAATATTGTTGGGTTTCTGGAATGGATTAATTTTATTTCCATTATTTCTTATGGGAAATAATGCCTCGTGTTTCAGCCTTTTCGAATTCAGAACTAACCCCTGGAATGGATTAAGTTCGATATTTGAGGTTCCACTGTATTGGTTTAATCTTGTCCTTGACTACACTTGTTTCCCCACTACAGCTCCTGTCTCCCTCGAGGCCATTAATATGCATTCCCTCATGCATACATTTACTGTCTACTAGGACAGCACCTCCAGCCCCACAGTTATTGTCTACCAGGGCAGCACCTCCAGCTTACAGTTTCTGACTACATGGCCAGCACCTCCAGTCATACAGTTACTGTCGGCCAGGACAGCATCCGCACCAAGGGCGATAGCACCATCCAGCCCAGACTTTTTATTTTCCCATCTGTTATAAAATGCTTCCAGGTTTTCTATGAAGGCTGCTTTGATGTTATCCTCTTTTAATACCAATGTGATTTTAGTCCACAGATTGATCTCGTTTGGGCATATCCCAAAAACACTTGTAGATAATTCTTGGATACATGTACTCTATTTTTATTTAAAAAAAAATTCAGATAAATTGCACCAGTAATGACAATTCAATATGAAAATGATTGCCAGAGGGTTAATGTATGAATCTTTAATTTTATGATACTGCTTACTGCTCTTACAATGTACTATACTGTACAGAATTTGTATAATTAGGTAACATAGACACTGACCTGTAATTTACATAATAATGCTTTAATGTAATGAATTGTACAGAATAAGATATTCCCAGGTTTGGTATTGAAACATTATTTTTTTTTAAATATATCTCACATTACAATGTATGAAAGGATTTTACTAGATAAAAACAACATATGGAAGGCAGATTATATGAAGAGAGAGATTAAAATCCTTCCTCCATAAGCCATGTATGTCATAAGAGGTGACTAAAATGGTGTGTGCAAGTGGCTAGTAGCCTGTTCTTTTATATATATTACCAAATGTAAGAGCATAAGAAAAAAGGAACACTGTAGCAGGCCTACTGGCCTATGCGAGGCAGATACAATTTTCCTTCCGGCTTCAGCCAATGCCCTAACCTAGTCAGGTCAGGTCACATTCACTTAAGGAAGGAACACAGCATCTGACCTAGTAGCACAAGCTAGTCAGGTCCGACTCACACTCACCCACACCCACTCATGTACAGTGGACCCCCGCCTTACGAACGTATCATGTTATGTTAAGTCTGCCATACGAAGCATTTGAACACAAAAATTTTGCCTCACCTCACGATAAAAAACTCACCTTACGTGATTCGTCCGGGACGCTTCCCACGTGTGGCCTCAGTGCTAGTGTTTACAAGCCAGCCAGTGCAGTCGCATTTATGCATATATTCGGTACATTTCACATTATCCCAGTGTTTTTAGTGCTTGTAACTGCAAAATAAGTCACCATGGACCCAAAGAAAGCTTCTAATGCCATCCCTGTGGTAAAAAGGGCGAGAATTAGTATGGAATTGAAAAAAGAGATTAAGGAAATGTGTGCAAAGTGAGTTGAACTGCAAACCTTTATGGATGAAAATCATCCTGACACAGCTACTGCAAGCCATGTTGGCAACTTGTACATTGACAGTGTTATGGCCCATTTTAGGAAAGTCTTAAACCCTGACACAGCTACTGCAAGCCGTGTTGGCAACTTGTACAATGACAGTGTTATGGCCCATTTTAGGAAAGTCTTAAACCCTGACACAGCTACTGCAAGCCGTGTTGGCAACTTGTACAATGACAGTGTTATGGCCCATTTCAGGAAAGTCTTAAACCCTGACACAGCTACTGCAAGCCGTGTTGGCAACCTGTACAATGACAGTGTTATGGCCCATTTTAGGAAAGTCTTAAAGGAACGGGAGGTACAGAGCTCTATGGACAGATCTGTTGTGCGACAGAGGTCCAGTGACTCAAGCTGGTCCTAGTGGCATTAAAAGAAGAAGGGAAGTAACCCCAGAAAAGGACTTGCTACCTAAAGTCCTAATGGAAGGGGATTCCCCTTCTAAACAATAACTTCCACACTCTCCCCTCCTCCCATCCCATCAATCATCACCAGATCTTCAATAAAGGTAAGTGTCATGTACGTATTCTATTCTTAGTAGAGTAGTAACTGTGCATGTCTTCTTCAGTTTGTGTGTATTAAAATTAATATTTCATGTGGTAAAATTTTTTTTTTTCATACTTTTGGGTGTCTTGCACGGATTAATTTGATTTCCATTATTTCTTATGGGGAAAATTTAGCTAACGATAATTTCGGCTTACGATGAGCTCTCAGGAACGGATTAATATCATAAGGCGGGGGTCCACTGTATTTATCTAACCTGTTTTTAAAACTACACGTCTTAGCTTCTATGATGGTACTCAGGAGTTTGTTCCACTCATCTACAACTCTATTACCAAACTAGTGCTTTCCTATATCCCTCCTGAATCTGAATTTTTCCATCTTCAAGCCATTGCTGCGAGTCCTGTCTAGGCTAGATATTTTTAGCACGCTATTTACATCCCTTTTATTTATTCCTGTTTTCATTTATACGCCTCAATTATTATTATTTATTTTATTTTTTATTTTATTATCACACTGGCCGATTCCCACCAAGGCAGGGTGGCCCGAAAAAGAAAAACTTTCACCATCATTCACTCCATCACTGTCTTGCCAGAAGGGTGCTTTACACTACAGTTTTTAAACTGCAACATTAACACCCCTCCTTCAGAGTGCAGGCACTGTACTTCCCATCTCCAGGACTCAAGTCCGGCCTGCCGGTTTCCCTGAACCCCTTCATAAATGTTACTTTGCTCACACTCCAACAGCACATCAAGTATTAAAAACCATTTGTCTCCATTCACTCCTATCAAACACGCTCACGCATGCCTGCTGGAAGTCCAAGCCCCTCGCACACAAAACCTCCTTTACCCCCTCCCTCCAACCTTTCCTAGGCCGACCCCTACCCCGCCTTCCTTCCACTATTATATCCCCCCTCAATTATATCCCCCCTAATTCTATGCCTCTCTAGAGAGTGCCGATTCAGGGCCCTCAGGCTATCCTCATAGGGAAGATTTCTGATACATGGGATCAATTTTGTCATCCTCCTTTGTACGTTTTTCAGTGCATTTATATCCATTCTGTAATATGGTGACCAGAACTGTGTAGCATAATCTAAATGAAGCCTAACCAAAGATATGTAGAGTTGAAGAACAACCTGAAGACTTCTATTATTTATGCTCTTTGTTATGAAGCCAAGGATTCTGTTAGCTTTATTGCAAACACTTATGCACTGTTGTCTTGGTTTCAGATTACTTCTAACCAAAACTTCTAAATCCTTTTCGCAATCAGTAATATTAAGATCTACATTATTTAGTTAATATGTGGCATGGTTATTTTCCTGTCCAGCATTTAAAGGACCCCAATGGAAATAAGTAAGGGACCCCAATGGAAATAAGTCACTCTGTCTGACTGTTTTGGGTTATCCTAGGTTCTCTACACATATGCTGCTATGTATGATAATTCTATGTAACTGTATTTGTGTATACCTGAATAAACTTACTTACTTACTTAGAACTTTGCATTTGTCTATATTAAACTGCATCTGCCACTTCTCCAACCATTGCATCAGTCTATTCAAATCATCCTGGATGGCTCTAATGTCCTCATTAGAATGAATTGGATGGTGTGTTTTGGTGTCATCAGCAAATTTGTAAGAAAAAAGTTTTTTTTTTTTTTTGGTCACCCTGCCTTGATGGGAGACGGCCAATGTGTTAAAAAAAAAAAAGAGGGTTTAAAAGGTAGTAAGGGAGTGCAAAAGATCAGTGAGAAAATTTGTAGGTCCTTGTCAGCTAAATTTTCTGAAAATAAGAAAGCTTTGGAGAGATTATTAAATTAGAAAGCCTGTACAGCAAATGTATTTGGTAGTTAAGAATGAAAGTGGGAAGATGTTAGATGGGAAGGTTCAGGTACTGGAAAGATGGAGGGAATATTTTGAGGATTTGTTAAGTGTTGATAATGAAAAGGAAACAGGGATTTCTTGCAATTGGAAGGGAGGAATAAGAACCGGTAAGTGTAAGAAGGAGCCAGAGGCGAGTGTAGGGAAAGTGTGTGAAAAAGTGGGTAACATTAAAGAATTAAGAGATTTAAAGTAATAAGCTGCTTTCTTCTGTGTGCAAGTTATTTGTGTATTGTGCAAGTATTTTTTTACACATTTTAATGTAACCATTGTATCCACACTTTCCCTACCCTTCTTAAATCCTCCCTGTCCCTCTATATGCCTACTTTAATACCTCACTCCTAATTTTACCTGGTTCACTTTAGTCGTCAGGTTTATTTCCCTACAATTCTTAGACTCTTTTGTCCCATTTTTACTTATAAAAGAACTATGCATATGCTCTGCCAGTCATGAATATATATTGAACAAATACATCAACTACTCCAAGCCTCTTCCAGCTGCTTTTAACATCTCAGTCTTAATCCCATCTGATAGAGCTACTTTATTCCCCTTAAGGAAAGTAACCCTTCCCCTGTATAAATTACTAAGTGTAAAAAGAAGACTTTTTTGTTTCTTCTATTTCATGTCACCCATCATCGGTGGTAGATGACCAGTGTTAAAGAAATATTAATAATTGTAGATTGGTAGAGAGCAACCACCCAGGGAGGTGCTACTGTCCTGCCAATGAGTGTAAAACAGACACATGTTTTACATAATGGTAGGATTGCTGGTGTCTTTTTCTTTCTGTCTCATAAACATGCATGGTAAGAGATACATTTTGCTATTTCTACTTGCACTTGGGTCACACTACATACACATGTATGTAAGTGTATATATGTACACACCCATCTGAGTTTTCTTCTGTTTTCATAATTTTTTTTTATTTATTTCCATTCATCTCCATGAGGGAAATGGAAAAGAATCCTTCCTCCATAAGCCAAGCATGTCATAAAAGCAAATGAAGATGCCAGGAGGAAGGGGTTAGTAACCCCTCCTGTTTAATTACAAAAAAAAAAAATTGTCACAGTTGCTTTTAGCTGATGACTCTGTATTTCTGGGAGATTCTGAAGAGAAGTTGCAAAGGATGGTGGATGAATTCGGGAGGGTATGTAAAGGAAGAAAATTAAAAGTGAACATAGGAAAGAGCAAATTGATAAGAGTAACAAACAAATTAGGTAATGAAAGATTGGATATCAGATTGGAAGGAGGAAGTGAATATGTTCAGATGTTTGGGAGTGGACTTAGTCAGCAAATAAGTACATATATTATGCAGAGAATTCGTAACTTGGAGATTAAGAGGAGGTGTGCAGTAACTAAAATGTTCAAGAGGGCTGAGGAGGATGTATAAATCTGTAGATGTTTTGTTGGGGACTGTTGGCCCCCATGACAAGGAATGCCAGTGCTGCTTATCATATGATAATGTCTGAGTGCCATATCCTTTGGGTTTTAACTTTTCAACTTCCAGTTTCATATAGAGGTGTTCCATTCTCATATTTTGCTGTCATCTCTAGCCACCTTCAAAACCGTTGGCAACAACATTGGTCTGAATTGATTCATAACAAATTACACTCTTTCAAGCCAAGCTGAGGATCCTGGTCTTATCATCAATGTTGTGGTTGGGAGACTATGCTCTCCCATCTTCACATCAGGCACACAGGTCTCACTCATGGGTATCTCATGGAGAGGCTCCCAGTTGCACTCTCTGCAAATTATCAGGTTCCAATTTCAGTTTGCTATATTCTGTTGGACTGTCCAGTCTATTGGTGAGCACACAGAATTTACCTTCAACATCGTCACTGCTATAACACCCTTTATCTTCTCTCCTCACTGATGGTCCCACCGTTGACATAGACTCCCTCTTTGACTCTTTGACAGCAACAGATTTATAACACAACCTTTGATTATACTTCCTTTAGCACTCCTCACCACTCTTCCTGTATGACCCTAGTGGTTTAGTGCTTAGTTCTGATTACAGTGATTTAACCTTTCAAAATTGATAACTTGATAATCCAACTTCTGAAATGCCTAATCATGCCAGGCATGATAGTGGCCCTCTCTGTAGTTAGTATTTTATGATATGTAAACCACACACTGTAACCAATATTTTATATGTAAACCACACACTGTAATCTTTATAGAGAATAAACTTTTGATTTGAATGTATACTTGGAGAAGGTTTTGGGGGTCAACGCCCCCACGACCCAGTCTGAGACCAGGCTGCAGCTAACAATAACAGCCCAGTTGATCAGGCTCAGATCCACCATGAGGCCCGGTCACAGACCAGGCCACGGAGACATTGATCACTTATATATCCATTGATTACCAACAGACCCCTGGCAGTCTTCAAGCTGGCACTGGACAAGCACCTAAAGTCAGTTCCTGATCAGCCGGGCTGTGGCTCGTACGTTGGTTTGCGTGCAGCCAGCAGCAACAGCCTGGTTGATCAGGCTCTGATCCACCAGGAGGCCTGGTCACAGACCGGGCCGCGGGGGCGTTGACCCCCGGAACTCTCTCCAGGTCCAGGTCCAGGTATAATCCAGGATGCAACCCACACCAGTAGACTAACACCCAGGTATCTATTTTACTGATACATGAACATTGGCAGCAGATGTCTTAAGGAAATATATCCTAATGTTTCCATCCGTACCAAGGATCGAACCACGGACCATGTGTATGCTACCAATCTAGACTGGGGCACCTAGTTATTATCAGTTATTATTCAAGTTTATTCTCTATAAGGGTTACAATGTGGGGTTTTCAGGTTTTGGGTACTGTGTGGTTTACATGTTATAAAATACAGCCAATAAACTTACGCTTAACACTGACAAAACCTACTATATTATGTTTGGTAGCAGAGCAGGAGATGCACAAATTAACATTAAGATTGACAACACTCTAATTACCAGACATAATGAGGGCAAATTCCTAGGCCTATACCTTGACAACAACCTGAATTTCAGCACCCATATCCAACACATAACCAAAAAAGTATCCAAAACAGTTGGGATCCTCTCCAAGATACGATACTACGTGCCGCAAAATGCCCTTCTCACACTATACCACTCACTTATATATCCATACCTCACCTATGCTATCTGTGCTTGGGGATCAACTGCAGCAACACACCTAAAGCCAATAATAACCCAACAAAAAGCCGCAGTAAGAATAATCACTAAATCCCATCCCTGGCAACACACCCCCCACTCTTCATAGATCTAAACTTACTCCCTGTTCAGTACATCCACACTTACTACTGTGCAATCTACATCTACAGGGCCTTAAACTCCAATATCAACCTTGAGCTAAAATGCTTTCTTGATAGTTGTGACAGGATCCACAGGCATAACACCAGACACAAACATCTCTACGACATTCCTCGTGTCCGACTAAACTTTTACAAAAATTCAATGTATGTCAAAGGCCCTAAAATCTGGAACACCCTACCTGAGAACTCTAGAACTGCAGACACATTCATCACCTTCAAAACTACCATTAGAAAACATCTTATCTCCCTGATACACCCCGTCAACTAACTACACGAATACCACCTGGTGGTTCACACTTACACTCACTCAAAAAAACCATACCCCCGGCCGGGATTGAACCCGCGGTCATAGAGTCTCAAAACTCCAGCCCGTCGCGTTAGCCACTAGATTAGCTAGCCACAATAAGATTCATCCAACTAGGTATATTTCTACACCATAGGAAAGTTAGCACAGGCACCTCTGTGACCACAAATGCAAGTTTTTACAGACGAATCTCCAGCTAGCGTGGCCGTGACGAACTCTAGCTCAAGTCCCTTCACTGCCGTCAACATGACTCAAGAAATCGTAATGACACGATTACGGGCTGGAGTTTTGAGACTCTATGACCGCGGGTTCAATCCCGGCCGGGGGTATGGTTTATTTGCAATCGTGTCATTACGATTTCTTGAGACACTCACTCACCCATTTGACCATAAACAGAAATATTAATCTCAATCTTAAAATAATGAATCCTATGATACTCCAATACTGAAACTATGTATTGTGCCAAAACAAAAGCATTCACATTGCTAAACTCACAAACTAGTATTTAGTCACTTAGCCATAATACCAACTTACCTCATAATTTGTAATATTTTAAAATAAAGAATTAAACTAAGTCTGCCCGAAATGCCTAGCCATGCTAGGCGTTCTAGTGGTACACTCTGTAATCATTATTTAACTACATGTAAACCACACAACAACCAAATTCTGTAAATTCAACATTGTAATCTTTATAGAGAATAAACTTGGAATTTGAATTTGAATAATTACAGAGGGGGCCACTAGGACACCTAGCTTGGCTAGGCATTTCGAGCAGACTTAGATTAATTCTTAACATTAAAGGACCCCAATGGAAATAAGTCACTCTGTCTGACTTTTTTGGGTTATCCTAGGTTCTCTACACATATGCTGCTATATATGATAATTCTATGTAACTGTATTTGTGTATACCTGAATAAACTTACTTACTTACTTACTTACTTACTTACTTAATCCTTACAGATTATGGTATTAAGGCTAAGTGACTACATCATAATTTGTGAGTTTAGCAATGTGAATGCTTTTGTTTTGGCACAATACAAAGTGTCTATATTGGAGTATCATATGTGGAATGGGAAACTGATTCTGAAATTAGTTGGTTGGTTTATTGAACTCAAAACATATGAACTACAAATTGATTGATTATTGAGACTGCATGTCACTTCATCGCTGGTCAAGGGTACTTTAATCCATAAAATATAGATTGAACTCAGCAGATATACACTGAAACAAACCTCTAAGTGTATTGTCCCCTCAAGGAAGGTTCTTGGGTACTAGTGAGGGGCTCTTGGTCTAGGGAATTGGATCTGTATTCAGGCTTAATTCAGGGAACTGAATTAAGCCTGAATACCTTCTACATCCCCCCACAGGCGCTGTATAATCTCACGGGTTTAGCGCTTCCCCTTTGATTATAATAATACCCCTCAGGGGAGGTTCCATGACGCTAGTGAGGGGCTCTTGATCTAGGTAATTGGATCTGTGCTCCAGTTCCTTGAATTGAGCCTCAATACCTTCCATCTTCTCCATATGCGCTGTATAATCCTACGGGTTTAGCGCTCTCCCATAGGTACAATAATGTGCATTGTATATCCAGTTCCTTTTTTCAAAATTATGTAGGGAAATAAGCCATATTGTCTGGTTCTACTGGCTTATCCTTGGTGACTGGATTTAACCATTAAGGTTAAAATTAATAATCAGAATATTATAGTCGTCATCTTTATCTATTTTGGCGGGAAAACCTTCATCTCATCTATTCCTTTACCGATTAAAAACCTTTATGCTATTTAATAATAATAATTAAATCCATGTATCGGTAGCATGTACGGAACATACGAAATTGCATCGTTTTAGGATGATATCTGTATATTAATGAAAGAGTAAAACCCACAAAAAGACGGTATATTCAGTGATTAAAGACTTCCATGACTCTGAAAGCCAGATTCTGATACTGGACAAGATGCCAAAAAGAAAATTGCGGTGTATGTTTTCTGCAATATAATACTACGGAATTAATGTTTATAATTAATAGTGGAACACGAGTCGTTTCGTGAAGAATGGCAAACATTATTTTAAATAATATCAATTATAAAAGAACGACATTGAAAGTTTGTTAGTACATCCTGGCAGATGTACGATGTTTGTCAAGTTAGTTCGTCATCCCGTTACTAAGTTCAAGTTGTATCTTACAGGGAATAATATATACCATGATTATGTCTCAGTGTGTAGATACTGGGTTTACTTTAAACCATATTTTAGGAATTAAAAATATTATTGATTTTAGTTACATGTAACTAGGAACTTTACACAACACATCATACTTCAATTTTCGTACTTGTGGGTTTAGCGCCGTATTGATAGTAATAATAATAATAATAATAATAAATAATAATAATAATAATAAATAATAATAAATAATAATAATAATAATAATAATAATAATAATAATAATAAATAATAATAATAATAATAATAATAATAATAATAATAATAATAATAATAATAATAATTAAATTTCTATAATAACTTCAGTAGAAGTGGCAAAGAACTTAACTCAAACCCAAAGTGTCTCTAAACTAAGATACACCAGGTTTTATTTATTTATTTATTTATTTTATTTATTTTATGTCTTTGCAAACAGTACATTGAGATTTTATATTTACAATAATGGGTTGCAATACAAAGAGAGCCTCTATTATGCCTAGGTATTATGGGCCAACTTAACATTATTGACTTACAGACTACTTAACACTAAGGATTATATCATAGTTGTACAGTAGGATAGTAATTATTTCATAGTTGTATGTCGATGAGAATAAGTATTTTCCAGTTATTTTATGGAAACCAATTTGTTTAATATAACTGACAAATAAAAACTTATAAGTCTCAACATCAATCCAAACCTTACTTTGAGAAAGCTCTACCACTGTCAAAAGTTTGAAATCGATCAAAAGAGATATACCTGGAGACGGTTTTAAGGGTCAACGCCCCCGCACCCCGGTCTGAGACCAGGCCTCGTGGTGGATCAGGGTCTGATCAACCACGCTGTTACTGGTGACCGCACGTAAACCAACGTACGAACCACAGCCCGCCTGATCAGGTACTGACTTTAGGTGCCTATCCAGTGCCTTCTTGAAGACAGCCAGGGGTCTATTGGTAATCCCCCCGATGTATGCTAGGAGGCAGTTGAACAGTCTTGGGCCCTTGATACTTATGGTGTTGTCTCTTAGTGTACTCATGGCACCCCTGCTTTTCATTGGGGAAATGTTTCATCTGCCGAGTTTTTTGTTTCGTAGTGTGCAAGTTTGGTACTAATCCCTCTAGGATTTTCCAAGTGTATAAACAGCAATACACAAATAACCTGCACAAAGGGGTCATCTCACACACACTAAAAACAACAGACAGCCCCACTCCACAAAGGTGGCAGTAAAGCAATTGCAAAGAACTACAGACCGATAATACTAACATCCCATATCATAAAAATCTTTGAGAGGGTTCTAAGAAGCAAGATCGCCAACCACCTAGACACCCATCAATTACACAACCCAGGGCAACACGGGTTTAGAGCAGGTCGCTCCTGCCTGTCCCAGCACTGGACCACAAGGTCCTGGATGCTGTATAGAGGATAAACAAAATACAGATGTAGTATACACAGACTTTGCAAAAGCTTTCGACAAGCGTGACCATGGTGTAATAGCACACAAAATGCGGGATAAAGGAATAACGGGAAAAGTTGGTAGATGGATCTACAACTTCATGATAAATAGAACACAAGGAGTAATAGTAAACAGAGTAAAGTCCCAGGCAGCTACGGTAAAATGCTCTGTTCCTCAAGGCACAGTACTCGCTCCCATTCTATTCCTCATTCTTATATCTGACATAGACAGAGATGTAATCAATAACTCCGTGTCTTCCTTTGCGGATGACACTCGGATCACCATGGCAGTGACCTCCATCGAAGACACTGCAAGACTCCAAGCGGACATCACCCAAATCTTAGAATGGGCCACTCAAAACAATGTGAAGTTCAAAGAGGAGAAATTTCGACTTCACAGATATGGAAAATTTGAAGAAATTAAAAATGTGTCAGGGTATACCACAAATTCTAACCATACAATAGAGCAGAAAAGTAATGTGAAGGGGAGTGATAATGTCAGAGGATCTCGCCTTCAAAGACCACAACAATGTATCTAACTCATCCGCTAGGAAAATGATAGGATGGATAATGAGAACCTTCAAAACTAGGGATGCCAAGCCCATGACAATTCTCTTCAAATCGCTTGTGCTCTCAAGGCTGGAATACTGCTGTACACTAACGGCCCCCTTCAAGGCTGGCGACATTGCAGACCTGGAGAGTGTACAAAGAACTTTCACGGCACACATAAGTGCGATAAGGCACCTAAACTACTGGGAACGGTTGAAGGTCCTTGATCTGTATTCCCTTGAACGCAAGTGATAGAGATACATGATAATATACACTTGGAAGGTCCTGGAGAAATTGGTACCAAACCTGCACACGAAAATCACTCCATATGAAAGCAAAAGACTCGGCAGGAGATGCAACATTCCCCAGATGAAAAGCAGGGGCGCCACGAGCACACTGAGAAACAATAAGTGTCCGGGGCCCAAGACTGTTCAATTGCCTCCCAGCATACATTAGGGGGATTACCAATAGACCCCTGGCTGTCTTCAGGAAGGCACTAGACAGGCACCTAAAGTCAGTACCTGACCAACCGGGCTGTGGTTCGTACGTCAGCTTGCACGCGGCCAGCAGTAACAGCCTGGTTGATCAGACCCTGATCCACCATGAGGCCTGGTCTCAGACCGGGCAGCGGGGACGTTGACCCCCGAAACCATCTCCAGTTAAACATAGAAGAAAAGAGCTTACCCCCACCCCACAGGCGATAAATGACATGCCCATGCACTCTGCCCCAGGGCCAGACTCATGGAACTCCATGTTCATCAAGAACTGCAAGAAGCCCCTATCACGAACTTTTACCATCCTATGGAGAGGGAGCATGGACACGGGGGTCGTCCCACAGCTACTAAAAACAAGTCATAGCCCCACTCTACAAAGGGGGCAGTAAAGCAATAGCAAAGAACTACAGACCGATAGCACTAACATAAAAATCTTTGAAAGGGTCCTAAGAAGCAAGATCACCACCCATCTAGAAACCCATCAGTTACACAACCCAGGGCAACATGGGTTTAGAGCAGGTCGCTCCTGTCTGTCTCAACTATTGGATCACTACGACAAGGTCCTAGATGCACTAGAAGACAAAAAGAATGCAGATGTAATATATACAGACTTTGCAAAAGCCTTCGACAAGTGTGACCATGGCGTAATAGCGCACAAAATGCGTGCTAAAGGAATAACAGGAAAAGTTGGTAGATGGATCTATAATTTCCTCACAAACAGAACACAAAGAGTAGTAGTCAACAGAGTAAAGTCTGAGGCGGTTACGGTGAAAAGCTCTATTCCACAAGGCACAGTACTCGCTCCCATCTTGTTTCTCATCCTCTTACCTGACATAGACAAGGATGTCAGCCACAGCACCGTGCCTTCCTTTGCAGATGACACCCGAATCTGCATGACAGTGTCTTTTTTCCATTGCAGACACTGCAAGGTTCCAGGCGGACATCAACCAAATCTTTCAATGGGCTGTAGAAAACAATATGAAATTCAATGATGAGAAATTTCAATTACTCAGATATGGTAAACACGAGGAAATCAAAACTTCATCAGAGTACAAAACAAATTCCGGCCACAAAATAGAGCGAAAAACAAACGTCAAAGACCTGGGAGTGATCATGTCGGAGGATCTCACCTTCAAGGACCATAACATTGTATCAATCGCAGCTGCTAGAAAAATGACAGGATGGATAATGAGAACCTTCAAAACTAGGGATGCCAAGCCCATGATGACACTCTTCAGGTCACTTGTTCTATCTAGGCTGGAATATTGCTGCACACTAACAGCACCTTCCAAGGCAGGTGAAATTGCTGACCTAGAAAATGTACAGAGAACCTTCACGGCGTGCATAACGGAGATAAAACACCTCAATTACTGGGAGTGTTTAAAGTTCCTGAACCTGTATTCCCTGGAATGCAGGCGGGAGAGATACATGATTATATACACCTGGAAAATCCTAGAGGGACTAGTACCGAACTTGCACACGAAAATCACTCACAACGAAAGCAAAAGACTTGGCAGACGATGCAACATCTCCCCAATGAAAAGCAGGGGTGTCACTAGCACGTTAAGAGACAATACAATAAGTGTCCGGGGCCCGAGATTGTTCAACTGCCTCCCAACATACATAAGGGGGATTACCAATAGACCCCTGGCAGTCTTCAAGCTGGCACTGGACAAGCACCTAAAGTCGGTACCTGACCAGCCGGGCTGTGGCTCGTACGTTGGTTTGCGTGCAGCCAGCAGTAACAGCCTGGTTGATCAGGCTCTGATCCACCAGGAGGCCTGGTCACAGACCGGGCCGCGGGGGCGTTGACCCCCGAACTCTTTCCAGGTAAACATCCAGTAAAGGCCCAGCTTTTGATTTGCACTCCAATTTCTATGTGAGAGCCAGTTAAATAGTGAATAAAACCATCAACACATAATTTGTGAATGTGCTGTGTGACTACATCAATAAAGCTTAAGGCATGTAGTGTTGAATTAGCTTTGCCCTACCCCGCCCATTTCTTCAAATTCAAAGCCTTTCTAAATATGTCTGCCACTTGTTCTAACAGCTCATACTTTCTATTAATCATATGAGATGTTTACTGCTCCCTCCTTCAGCGTTAACATGTTCTTCCTTTTCTTCCATTGTCCTCAGTGATCTTGGAAACTGTCTTACTACCATTGCTCTCCAAACTGCTAACTTTAATTCGGACCAAAATTTAATTACATTACAAAACAAACTACAGCGTCTTATCCCCTTCACTGACTGCGTTGCTGATCTTTCTTCGGCCACACTCCCAACATCAACCGGAACCGCAGCTCGATCGCTAGCGCACTCAGCTCATACACTGAGGTCTAGTGGCTAACGCGACGGGCTGGAGTTTTGAGACTCTATGACCGCGGGTTCAATCCCGGCCGGGGGTATGGTTTATTTGC
Organism: Cherax quadricarinatus; assembly: GCF_038502225.1. Classification (NCBI taxonomy): domain Eukaryota; kingdom Metazoa; phylum Arthropoda; class Malacostraca; order Decapoda; family Parastacidae; genus Cherax; species Cherax quadricarinatus. The sequence continues at coordinate 27,047,237 of NC_091294.1, read as the reverse complement.
AATCGTGTCATTACGATTTCTTGAGTCACTGAGGTCTGGAGATCGATCCCCAGGCACGGGTGGTAAACATTAGGACGTGTTTTTATAAGACACCTGCTATCCCTGTTCACCCATTAGTAAAATTGGGTACCTGGGTTTTTAGTCGTCTGGTGTGGGTCGTATCCTGGGACAAAACTGATCAAATTTCCCCGAAATGCTCTGAATAACAAGCGACTTTCTGTGTAGTAGTATGTCATTGATGTCAGCTGGGACTGTATACCTTGTACATGTACTTGTAGAAATAAAGATATTAACTTCTTGACTGTGGTTTTTCCTTTGCCAGTTCCCCGAAGAAAATCTTATCTTATCTCGTGTTGGCACTGACACGATTTACTCTTGTGATTTATCTCGTCAGTCTCGCTCTAATGGTATCACAGATACATAACTGTTCGTGGTGCTCTCATCTTACCTATGATTATTGTATGATAGACTTTTTTTCAATAATCATCCACCTTCCTTGTCGCTATTAGTGTTTCCTGACGTCTCTTCAATCTGCTACCGATCTTGTTTTCTTTCTTTCTAAAAAGGCAACATATTAGGAGAGAAGTAAATGATAAAAATGATTGTTATAGGAATGCAGTTAGAAGCCTGAGTAGATCTATAACCCACTATGATAACATGAACGTAGATAAGTATGTTTATGGAGCAACTTGTAATGTGAACAGACTGACTGATGTTGTGGTGGCCAGGCTTAGGCTTGGTTACAAGTACTTCTGGCAGTTTGGGAGACACACAGATGATGATCAAACTAAATGCAAATTATGTGGTCAGGCATATGGTCACTGTCTTGAACACTATGTGCTTAATTGTCCACTTATTGAGGAATAGAGATAGACAATATAATAACCTATGTGACATGTCAAAATATCTTATTAATGAAAATAAGATACCAGGTATACTAAGCAAATTTCCTAAATTTGCTTGTAATAGATAAGTGAACTGTAGATGTGTAGACAGATAAGATAAGATTTCGTTCGGATTTTTAACCCCGGAGGGTTAGCCACCCAGGATAACCCAAGAAAGTCAGTGCGTCATCGAGGACTGTCTAACTTATTTCCATTGGGGTCCTTAATCTTGTCCCCCAGGATGCGACCCACACCAGTCGACTAACACCCAGGTACCTATTTGCTGCTAGGTGAACAGGACAACAGGTGTAAGGAAACGTGTCGAATGTTTCCACCCGCCGGGAATCGAACCCGGGCCCTCCGTGTGTGAAGCGGGAGCTTTAGCCACCAGGCCACCGGGCCACATAAATCCAAATGTACACCTGACATAAATCCAAATGTACACCTGTTAGCCCTTTTGGGGCCTAGTTCCTAGGCCTTTTGTATATCCATATGCTCTTGCGATACCGTCCACAGGATGGATATGCGGTGCACAATAAACTAGCCACTTCGGTGGCAAATTCTAAAAAATCTAATCAGTGGCTGTCCTTAGTCGCGAGGATTACCTCCATAAACCCGAGTCCCTGCTCTCTGACTTTCGTACCTACACTTATCTTCTTTGTAACCTTTATGATGACACCAGAAGAACTCACTCTTAAAGCTCAAACTTTGTGCTCTCTAGTCTCTGTCTGCCTGACATTATTCATGTTAAACTTCTCTATTTTTCTATTCCTTTCGACGACCCCTAAGAATCTTGTTTCTCATCATTTTGCCTCCTAGGTTACGAAGAAGCCTACTCCTTTACTGACGCTACCAGAATTTGCATGACAGTGTCATCCATTAATTAATTATTATTATTATAATCAAGGGGGAAGTGCTAAACCCACAGGTTTATACAGCACCAGTGGGGGAACAGTTGAAGTCCCTTGATCTGTACCCCTTGGAATGCAAGCGAGAAAGATACAACGCGGGGGCATTGACCCCCGGAATTCTCTCCAGGTAAACTCCAGAAGGGGTACTCCCAAATCTGCACACAGAAATCACTCCCTACGAAAGCAAAAGACTCGCCAGGCGGTGCAACAAAACATGCAAAACTTTATTTCTTTGCAAAGGTTACAATGTGTGTTTGCATTTCATAATTTGATTGGTACAAAGAAAGCCGCTATCATGCCGGGGCATTTCGGGCAGACTTAACCTAATACGTACTTAAAGACTACTTAAGTCTCGACGGGTAAAAGTGGTAAATTTCAAATACTCAGTATTTTACTCCATTATTAATATGAAGTAGCCATTTTTTTTAGTTAATAAGCTTTTTAGTTTGAAGTAGACGAAACTGATAAGAGTATTACAAGTAATACAATTTATGATACAGACATGCATTTTCAGGTATTTAATATGGTTTAATAGATTAAGGGTAATAAAATAATTGGGAGAGTTGCATCAAAACTGGTTAGAGATTAGCATAGTGTGAGTATGGTTACTGTTGAGATTAGATGATTTTTAAATACGCATAGTACTAAATCCTAGAGGGACTAGTACCGAACTTGCACACGAAAATCACTCACTACGAAAGCAAAAGACTTGGCAGACGATGCACCATCCCCCCAATGAAAAGCAGGGGTGTCACTAGCACGTTAAGAGACAATACAATAAGTGTCAGGGGCCCGAGACTGTTCAACTGCCTCCCAGCATACATAAGGGGGATTATCAATAGACCCCTGGCAGTCTTCAAGCTGGCACTGGACAAGCACCTAAGGTCGGTACCTGACCAGCCGGGCTGTGGCTCGTACGTTGGATTGCGTGCAGCAAGCAGTAACAGCCTGGTTGATCAGGCTCTGATCCACCAGGTCTGGTCACAGACCGGGCCGCGGGCTGCCTTCAAGCATGTACTGGACAGGCACCTAAAGTCAGTACCTGACCAGCCGGGCTGTGGGTCGTACGTTGGACTGCGTGCGGCCAGCAGTAACAGGCTAGTTGATCAGGCCCTGGTCCACCATGAGGCCTGGTCTCAGACCGGGGTGCGGGGGCGTTGACCCCCGAAACTCTCTCCAGGTATCTTTCTAGCTGGGCTGGGGTTTGTACGTCTGTTTGCGTGCGGCTAGCAGTAACAGACTGGTTGATCAGGGCCTGATCCACCGTAAGGTCTGGCCATGGATCAGGCCATGAGGACGTTGTCCCCAGAAACACCCTCCAGGTGTAAGATAAGATAAGATAAGATTTCGTTCGGATTTTTAACCCCGGAGGGTTAGCCACCCAGGATAACCCAAGAAAGTCAGTGCGTCATCGAGGACTGTCTAACTTATTACTACGAAAGCAAAAGACTTGGCAGACGATGCACCATCCCCCCAATGAAAAGCAGGGGTGTCACTAGCACGTTAAGAGACCATACAATAAGTGTCAGGGGCCCGAGACTGTTCAACTGCCTCTTAGCACACATAAGGGGGATTACCAACAGACCCCTGGCAGTCTTCAAGCTGGCACTGGACAAGCACCTAAAGTCAGTTCCTGATCAGCCGGGCTGTGGCTCGTACGTTGGTTTGTGTGCAGCCAGCAGCAACAGCCTGGTTGATCAGGCTCTGATCCACCAGGAGGCCTGGTCACAGACCGGGCCGCGGGGGCGTTGACCCCCGGAACTCTCCAGGTAAACTCTCCAGGTCTTCCTGTGTTTCTCGGCGCCTGTATGATTTCTTAACCTTAAGTTTAATATTTTCTATTTCTCTGGCCAGTATATATATTAATATTTAATATCTTTATTTATTACAGGTATACAGACCATAACTGAAATCAGTGACGTACTACTACGTATATAGAAAGCCGCTTGTTATGCTGGTCTGTGACCAGGAGGCCTGGTCACAGACCGGGCCGCGGGGGCGTTGACCCCCGGAACTCTCTCCAGGTAAACTCCAGGTAAACTCCAGGGTCCTTAATCTTGTCCCCCAGGATGCGACCCACACCAGTCGACTAACACCCAGGTACCTATTTGCTGCTAGGTGAACAGGACAACAGGTGTAAGGAAACGTGTCGAAATGTTTCCACCCGCCGGGAATCGAACCCGGGCCCTCCGTGTGTGAAGCGGGAGCTTTAGCCTCCAGGCCACCGGGTATATAAATTCCATCTTGTTTAGATTTAGTTTTTGCCCTAGATGTGGCCTAAGAAAATAAATATTTTGGGTTACTTTCAATTTCATTTATTGCTTTTAAGTTCTTAAAAGCAATTCCAGGAACAGCTGTTAAAAATTGACCACTGTCTGGAAAATCTTCCAGCTCCTGCACCCAACATCTTGCTCCTGGGGGATTTCAACTTAAGGCACCTAAAATGGAGGAATATAGCAAATAATATTGTTGCAGTAATAACACCAGGAGGCAGCTCTGATGAAAACTCACACTCACGCGAGCTTTTAAATCTCTGCACAAAATTCAATTTAAACCAGCAAATAAAAGAGCCTACTAGACTGGAGAATACACTAGACCTCATCTTCACTAACAATGATGATCTGATAAGAAATGTCACCATATCAAAAACAATATACTCAGATCACAACATAATTGAGGTTCAGTCATGTATGCGCGGAGCCCCAGACTGACATAATGAGATTAGTCACGAGGGAGCATTCACCAAATTCAACTTCAATAACAAAAACATAAAGTGGGACCAAGTAAACCAAGTCCTAACCGATATAAGCTGGGAAGATATACTAAGCAACACAGACCCCAACTTATGCCTAGAACAGATTAACTCGGTGGCACTCGATGTATGCACAAGGCTTATTCCTCTAAGAAAAAGGAGGAGTAGATGTAAAATAGAAAGAGACAGGCGCTCCCTTTACAGGCGACGGAAAAGAATAACAGAGCGGCTAAAAGAGGTCAATATATCTGAAATGCGTAGGGAGACACTGGTCAGAGAAATAGCAAGCATCGAACTTAAGGTAAAAGAATCCTTTAGGAGTCAGGAATCGCGGGAAGAACTAAAAGCTATAAATGAAATCGAAAGAAACCCAAAGTATTTCTTCTCCTATGCCAAATCAAAATCGAGAACAACGTCCAGTATTGGGCCCCTACTTAAACAAGATGGGTCCTACACAGATAACAGCAAGGAAATGAGTGAGCTACTCAAGTCCCAATATGACTCAGTTTTTAGCAAGCCGCTAACCAGACTGAGAGTCGAAGATCAAAATGAATTTTTTATGAGAGAGCCACAAAATTTGATTAACACAAGCCTATCCGATGTTATCCTGACGCCAAATGACTTCGAACAGGCGATAAATGACATGACCATGCACTCTGCCCCAGGGCCAGACTCGTGGAACTCTGTGTTCAAGAACTGCAAGAAGCCCCTATCACGAGCCTTTTCCATCCTATGGAGAGGGAGCATGGACACGGGGGTCGTCCCACAGTTACTAAAAACAACAGACATAGCCCCACTCCACAAAGGGGGCAGTAAAGCAACAGCAAAGAACTACAGACAAATAGCACTAACATCACATATCATAAAAATCTTTGAAAGGGTCCTAAGAAGCAAGATCACCACCCATCTAGAAACCCATCAGTTACACAACTCAGGGCAACATGGGTTTAGAACAGGTCGCTCCTGTCTGTCTCAACTATTGGATCACTACGACAAGGTCCTAAATGCACTAGAAGACAAAAAGAATGCAGATGTAATATATACAGACTTTGCAAAAGCCTTCGACAAGTGTGACCATGGCGTAATAGCGCACAAAATGCGTGCTAAAGGAATAACAGGAAAAGTCGGTCGATGGATCTATAATTTCCTCACTAACAGAACACAGAGAGTAGTCGTCAACAGAGTAAAGTCCGAGGCAGCTATGGTGAAAAGCTCTGTTCCACAAGGCACAGTACTCCCTCCCATCTTGTTCCTCATCCTCATATCCGACATAGACAAGGATGTCAGCCACAGCACCGTGTCTTCCTTTGCAGATGACACCCGAATCTGCATGACAGTGTCTATATAACTATATAACATGAGTTATGTCACTGGGGAGCTCCCTAAATCATGGACCAATAGCCTCATTATTCCCATTCCAAAGCCCAATCAACAAAACTCATTTCGCCCAATATCCCTTACTAGCTGCTTGTGTAAAACATTTGAAAGGATGATTCTTAATCGTCTTATGCACAGAATTAAGGAATTCTTGTCACCCCGGTTGCATGGCTTCTTGCATGGAAGGAGTGTGCATCATTGCATTACCACCTTTCTCACTCTGCACACTGACAGCTCATACACTACGTTCCTTGACCTTAAATCCGCTTTTGATGTAGCCAACAGACATGTAATCATTAGTGAACTTGCCAGAATGGATGTTGGAGGATGGCTTCTCCGCTGGATTAAAGGTTACCTGTCCAACAGAAAGTCGTCTGTGTTGTTCCAGGGACATAGAAGTGTAACTAAAGATTTTGAATTAGGAACCCCACAGGGAGGTGTGCTTAGCTTAGTCCCACCCTTTTCAACATTTTGATTAATGCCTTACTTAATGCCATGCCTAGCCAGCCCCATCATTATATGGTTAGTTTTGCTGATGACATAATGATTCACACTACCGGATTCTCCAACACCCAAAACATTCTTAATCATGTTTTAGCCTCGTGTCAGGACCTGGGGTTAATAATCTCAGGGGATAAAACAAAGATACTCAACAGGCGTCCTCCTCGGCAGAGAGGCACAGTTCGTCAGATCCAGTTGCATGATGGGTCTCTTCTAGAATATGTAAGCAGATACAGGTATCTAGGCTTTGAGGTTCCACTACTTGGACCTGTTGTAACGAGACTTTGTCGCCAATACAAAGAAAGGCTGAGAGCACTTAGAGTTGTGGCAGGTTTTCATCCCAGGTATGGTGCTAATGTTAAAATTGTGAAAATGATGTATCTTGCTTATATTAGATCATTGGTTGATTATGCAGCGCCACTACTTGCACTCGTGTCTGACTGGAAGCTTGGAGGGCTGGAAAAACTGCAAAACGAAGCAATGAGGATCATCCTAGGATGCCCTCGTACTGCCAAAATTTTAAATATGCGGAAAGAACTTAATATTCCAAGCATTAGAGATCGTGTTACTGAAAGAAATATCCTTATTGGGGTCAATATGCTTAGGCTAGCCCATTCAAACCCCTGCACAGAAGCCCTCCAAACTTTCCTCAGCACTGGTGAACATCCTTCCAGATGGATCGAAAAAACTGGAACCGACCTCCGCATGAACCAGCTACATGATCTATATCAAGTTGGACAACAGAGACATTTCCCTGCTCCATGGGATATTACCCCATTCCAAACTACCATTCCTCCATTTCCCCCCAAAACTCTTCTTAAATCACAACCAAAGCTTCGTCTTGAAGCCAAACATGATGCCTTAAGCTGTATTGATAACTTAGTCACACAGAACAATCTTTCACAAATTATTTACGTCGATGGTTCTGTTCACCAGTCCACTGGTGCAGCTGGTAGTGCTGCTGTTGTCACACAGAGTGATGGCTCTCATAAAGAAATTGGAGCACGCATCAATAATTGGGCCTCTACCCTTCAAACAGAACTGTTTGCCATACTCCTTGCACTCAAATGTGTCCATGTATCTAAGGTTGACACTTTAATTGTAACTGATTCTCTGTCATCCATAAATGCTCTCAACTCATTAAGTATAAATTGTGGCATGCTTGTGTCAGAAGCCAGACATAGATATGGTAAGATTGTGGACAGTGGAGTCAGAGTGCACATGCTGTGGATTCCATCTCACATTGGTCTTCAGATGCATGATAGAACTGATAAATTGGCTAAGCTGTATGCTTTCAAAGAGGGGGTAGATTACAATCTTGGGTTGTCACTTAGCAGTTTGAGAACAATAATACGAAAAGAACTTCAAATGAACTTTATTGACTTAAGACTTAGGGAGATTGACACAAGTCAGTCCATCTATCATCATTCCATCATGCAGGAGGAGCCACATGTCTATGGTGCATCCAACAAAATAAGCAGACTCTTGGATGTCACTACTGCCCGGCTCCGGCTGGGTTACAAGTATCTTTGGCAGGTTAAATCACCACCACCAGATGTAGACCAAACGAAATGTAAACTTTGCCAGATGGATTATTGTCACACATTGCGTCATTATGTACTGGAGTGTGATAAAATTAATGAATTTAGAAACAACTCACTCAGAAGTGTTCAAGAAATGGCTAAGTATTTTATCCACAGTGGTATATTACAGACCATTCTGGAGAAATACCCTGACTTTGCTAGCTGTAAATAAAGCATTACCACATATGTGCATGTGTGTGTGTGTGTGTGTGTGTGTGTGTGTGTGTGTGTGTGTGTGTGTGTGTGTGTGTGTGTGTGTGTGTGTGTGTGGGTGTGTGTGAGTGTGTGTGTGTGTGTGTGTGTGTGTGTGTGTGTGTGTGTGTGTGTGTGTGTGTGTGTGTGTGTGTGTGCGTGTGTGTGTGTGGGTGTGTGTGAGGGTGTGTGTGCGGGTGTGTGTGAGGGTGTGTGTGTGTGTGTGTGTGTGTGTGTGTGTGTGTGTGTGTGTGCGTGTGTGGGTGTGTGTGCGTGTGTGGGTGTGTGGGTGTGTGTGTGTGTGTGTGGGTGTGTGTGTGTGGGTGTGTGAGGGTGTGTGTGTGGGTGTGTGTGAGGGTGTGTGTGTGTGGGTGTTGGTGTGTGTGTGTGGGTGTGTGTGTGTGTGGGTGTGCGTCCTTGTGTGTATGCATATATTTGTACGCTCGTGTGCACATGTCCGTGCGTGCGCCCTCGTGTGTGTATGTGCGCGCGCGCGCTAGTGTGGGTGTATGATCCACTTAATATTTGTATTTATAACTCATTACAATTGTGACCAGGTGTGGACGTATCAGTGGTTCATTACTTTGTAATTTGTTCATGACTGTAACCATGTATAGGAGTGAAGCTGATTCATTACCTCTGTAACTTGCCATGATTAGTGACCAGATCTACCTGGAGTTCATTACCTTTGTAACTAGTTCAGCTATCATAACTTTGGGGTCCAGTCACTGGACCCATTATGTACCTTTGTAATCTTTTGACTACCGCCCACAGGATGGGTATGGGGTGCATAAAGATATTAAACTAAAGTGTGTGTGTGTGTGTGTGTGTGTGTGTGTGTGTGTGTGTGTGTGTGTGTGTGTGTGTGTGTGTGTGTGTGTGTGTGTGTGTGTGTGTGTGTGTGTGTGTGTGTGGTGTGTGTGACTCAACAATCAATATTTGCACCAATAACTCATTACAGTTGTGACGGGGTGTGGAAGTGTGAATTGCTCATTACTCTATAATTTGTTCATGATTGTAGCCAAAGTATAAACGTAAGTAACCATTCTACAGAATTCATTACCTTTGTAACTTGTGAGCTCATTACCTTTGTACCTAGTTCAGCTATCAAAACTTTGGGGGCCCAGTCCCTGGACCCATTACGTACCTCTGTAATCTGTAAATACCTTTGTAACTTGTCATGATTGTGACCAGACTTACCTGGAGTTCATTACCTTTGTAAATTGTGAGTTCATTACCTTTGTAAATTGTGAGTTCATTACCTTTGTAAATTGTGAGTTCATTACCTCTGTAACTTGCTCAGCTGTCAAAACTTTGGAGTCCAGTCCCTGGACCAATTATGTACCTCTGTAATCTTTTGACTACCGCCCACAGGATGGGTATGGGGTGCATAATAAACATATTAAACTAATATTGCAGACACTGCAAAGCTCCAGGCGGACATCAACCAAATCTTTCAGTGGGCTGCAGAAAACAATATGAAGTTCAACGATGAGAAATTTCAATTACTCAGATATGGTAAACATGAGGAAATTAAATCTTCATCAGAGTACAAAACAAATTCTGGCCACAAAATAGAGCGAAACACCAACGTCAAAGACCCGGGAGTGATCATGTCGGAGGATCTCACCTTCAAGGACCATAACATTGTATCAATCGCATCTGCTAGAGAAATGACAGGATGGATAATGAGAACGTTCAAAACTAGGGAGGCCAAGCCCATGATGACACTCTTCAGGTCACTTGTTCTATCTAGGCTGGAATATTGCTGCACACTAACAGCACCTTTCAAGGCAGGTGAAATTGCCGACCTAGAAAATGTACAGAGAACTTTCACGGCGCGTATAACGGAGATAAAACACCTCAATTATTGGGAGCGCTTGAGGTTCCTAAACCTGTATTCCCTGGATCGCAGGAGGGAGAGATACATGATTATATACACCTGGAAAATCCTAGAGGGACTAGTACCGAACTTGCACACGAAAATCACTCACTACGAAAGCAAAAGACTTGGCAGACGATGCACCATCCCCCCAATGAAAAGCAGGGGTGTCACTAGCACGTTAAGAGACCATACAATAAGTGTCAGGGGCCCGAGACTGTTCAACTGCCTCTTAGCACACATAAGGGGGATTACCAACAGACCCCTGGCAGTCTTCAAGCTGGCACTGGACAAGCACCTAAAGTCAGTTCCTGATCAGCCGGGCTGTGGCTCGTACGTTGGTTTGTGTGCAGCCAGCAGCAACAGCCTGGTTGATCAGGCTCTGATCCACCAGGAGGCCTGGTCACAGACCGGGCCGCGGGGGCGTTGACCCCCGGAACTCTCCAGGTAAACTCTCCAGGTCTTCCTGTGTTTCTCGGCGCCTGTATGATTTCTTAACCTTAAGTTTAATATTTTCTATTTCTCTGACCAGTATATATATTAATATTTAATATCTTTATTTATTACAGGTATACAGACCATAACTGAAATCAGTGACGTACTACTACGTATATAGAAAGCCGCTTGTTATGCTGAGCATTTCGGGCAAATTAGGTCAGTTTTATCCCAGGATGCAACCTATGGAAAATTTTCTAGGATGATTACTTGTACGTACCTCAACACTACATGCATACGAGTAATCTCATTGGGAGACAACTATATTGTTTACCATAGTCACCCCGTGTAGACATGTGAGAAGACTTAACCACCTCTGGTCACTGCAGGTGGCCCCCCTTGACCCTCACAATCTTATCCATATCTATCCGAGACCAGGCCCAGTGGCCTGGTGGCTAAAGCCCCCGCTTCACACGCGGAGGGCCCGGGTTCGATTCCCGGCGGGTGGAAACATTTCGACACGTTTCCTTACACCTGTTGTCCTGTTCACCTAGCAGCAAATAGGTACCTGGGTGTTAGTCGACTGGTGTGGGTCGCATCCTGGGGGACAAGATTAAGGACCCCAATGGAAACAAGTTAGACAGTCCTCGATGACGCACTGACTTTCTTGGGTTATCCTGGGTGGCTAACCCTCCGGGGTTAAAAATCCGAACGATATCTTATCTTATCTTATAAATTGGATAGCACCCACAAGTACGGCGCTGCTATTTAATTGTGGACTGTATAGATTATATTAGTTTAACTGAATGAAGGGGGGAGGGGTAAGTTACACATGGATATATTCATCAAAGAAAAAACATTTGTACATAATCCCTCCACTTACCAGATATTCTCTGGTGGTCACTTGATGTAGCTGGATCATCCATAACCTATCCAATTACAACATACCTAACTGGCCAGTATCAGTCTGCTATAACTAGAAGTGTTACTTAACTGTGGGTAATTGATGCTCCATATTTCCTCCATTCACCATCTCATTTCGATGTCCTGCTACACCGACACGGTTCGAGGTATCCGTTGGTTTGTCCCGGTTTAGAAGTCGTGACTCCATAAAAACTTCACTATCCTCGGGATGGGAACAACGTGGTCTAACGTGTTCACTCGGAGCAAGGTGACTTATTTCACTTCACGCATTCTCTTAACTTAGTGTTATTATCATTGATTACAATGCAATTCACAAGACGATTTAATGTCTCATAATTATTATACACATTGGAGGCCACTTCATTAAGATCTGAGACAGATGAGTGATGATTAAACCACGGGTATTTTTCCCCGGGACACTGTCCATGGTGACGCGCCAGTCACCCCTGGTCCTACCATTATTCACTCATTTTACCACTTTATTACGGTGGTCCCGTAAATCACGTTCCCTCACTCTTTACCAGGAACAGTTACGACACTTCCTATTATAAAGTGAGGCCTATATTAATCCTTTGGCCGCCGTGAATGCCAATTTCCTGGTCCCATGTTTTCACAGCCTCTTTACTACATTCAAAACACTCTCGCCGCCTCCATGCCCTGAGTCGACCTCTTCCCCCGCGGATCCGCGCAGGCACAGAGGGAACTCTTGGTTCTATTCTATTTTCAAATACATTTTTGACCCAAATCAACACATTAAACACCTATTAGGCACTATAGCTTCGAAAAATTAAAATATTTTCCACACGACCCACACCAGTTAAGTAACACCCAAATACCCATTTTACTGATGGGTGAACATGGACAACCGGTGTAAAGAAACACGCCCAATATTTCTGCCTTAGCTGGGAATCGAACCTAGACACTCGCCGTGTGAAGCGAGAACCTTTTTTTTCTAGTTCGTTTTGCATTTCTGCTTTATGTATTTGTGTGTATGTATACTGTAAATATGTTAATTTAGCCTTGCATAAGCTGTACATGTTTTAACAATCAAGTATATAAAAAAATGTTTCCTATTTCAAAGGTGTTGCTTAACTTCACGTGTTTAGCGCTTACCAAGGTGGGGGACGGCCGCTGTTAAATAATAATAATAATAATAATAATAATAATAATAATAATAATAATAATAATAATAATAATAACAATAATAATAATAATAATAATAATAATAATAATGATAATGATAATAATAATAATAATAACAATAATAATAATAATAATAATAATAATAATAATAATAATAATAATAATAAGGATAATAATAATAATAATAATAATAATAATAATAATGATAATAATAATAATAATAATAATAATAATAATAATAATAATAATAATGATAATAATAATGATAATAATAATAATAATAATAATAATAATAATAATAATGATAATAATAATAATAATAATAATAATAATAATAATAATAATAATGATAATAATAATAATAATAATAATAATAATAATAATAATAATAATAATGATAATAATAATAATAATAATAATAATAATAATAATAATAATAATAATAATAATAATGATAATAATAATGATGATGATAATAATAATAATAATAATAATAATAATAATAATAATAATAATAATAATAATAATAATAATAATAATAATAATAATAATAATAATAATAATGATGATAATAATAATAATAATAATAATAATAATAATAATAATAATAATAATAATAATAATAATAATAATTATTATTATTATTATTATTATTATTATTATTATTATTATTATTATTATTATTATAAGGTTATTTGGTCATTACATACAGTAGGGTATGATGGGTGAGGTACGTGAAGTTAAGGTTGCAGGTATGATGGTCACAACAATCAGTACCCGCCAAGTTTTGGAAGTGTTGAGCTTGGCGGACCTCCGTCTGAACTGTATGTTTCCTGCAGCACAACCTGACGTTGACCTTAAGCACAGGTGCACCTGTCCACAATTTTAAATACTAAAGAGACAACATGGTTCGAACCTCCCAGAAACCGTGAGTTGAAGTGTGGTGTAATATTAGAGTTTACTTGATAAAACTTTCTTCCAGGAAGCTTCGTAGAGTCCGGTGAGGCTCTTTTTTTTGATCTTAGGAATTGGTCTTGTTCTCTACTTTCTAGGATAAATCTTGATCTCCCATTACCATCTCCGGCTGCTGTATGACTCCCTATAGGTTTAGCGCTTCCCCTATTGTAATACTAGCCGATGCCACCGTCGTATTTTGTGCCTAAATACTTTCTTCCTTACTGTGGTGAATTTGAAGGCTAATGAAAATTAATCACGTTGAATTTTTTTTTTTTTGGGGGGGGGGGGGGGGGAAGGTGGGTTATCCTAGGTAATTTACACTATGTACTGTGTATCTGTGCCTAAATAAACTTATTTGCTAACTAAACGAATTTTTGTCTCTAACTCATGGTGCTGCCTTTACTTTTCCAAGGGCTCCAGCAGACTCTGACTTGACCCTTCAAGGGAGGTCCATGAATTCTGGTAAAGGGCTCTTGAGCCAAGAGTTTAGAACTACTTTCCCCTTCCTCGAATCTGATGCACTTGTTGCCTCGGCCCACTTAGCAGCAAGTGGATACTTGGGCTTTATGGGATGGCAAGATTTGCTTTTAAGTATGGTTAAAGGATGCTATTTGTAGGCAGAATCATTATTTTAGGACTGAAGAAGCCACTCGTGGCAAAACGTCTCCTTTAATAAATGTCCTGAATTGTACACAAGTGTCTTTTTCCACATCTTCGGTATCACCATATTGTTTCTCCATTTATTTTTAAAGCCAATGTTTTGTCCCCATGTAGGTGATATTTTGTCTTTAAAATGATTTCTCTTCATATTAGTTTTAATTTAGGCCTTATACATAATTTGATATTTTTACAATGGTTATATATGTTCTAAATTGTAAAGAATTTAACATAGGATAACCCAGCAAAATCCAACAATGGGATGTCTTTCCATTGGCCTTAATTAAGGTACAGAAGTGTTAGATGACTGCTCTTGTTAAAGTTGTTTATGGTTACAGTGGGGCCCATGCTAACTTCCCGGTTGTGTATAGATATACATTGGACCCCCGGTATACGATATTAATCTTCCTGAGAGCTCATCGTATGCCAAAATTATCGGAAGGCGAATTAATTTTCCCCATAAGAAATAATGGAAATCAAATTAATCCGTGTAAGACACCCAAAAGTACTATGAAAAAGAAAGTTTTACCACATGAAATATTAAGTTTAATGCACACAAACTGAAGAAGACATACACAGTTAGTAGTACTCTACTAACAATAGAATACATGTCACTTACCATTAATGAAGATCTGGTGATGATTGATAGGATGGGAGGAAGGGAGAGTGTCGAACTTATTGTTTAGAAGGGGAATCCCCTTCCATTAGGACTTGAGGTAGCAAGTCCTTTTCCGGGGTTACTTCCCTTCTTTTAATGCCACTAGGACCAGCTTGAGTCACTGGACCTCTGTCGCACAACAAATCTGTCCATAGAGATCTGTACCTCCCGTTCCTTTACGATTTGTCTAAAATGGGCCACAACATTGTTATTGTAATAGTCACCAACACGGCTTGCAATAGCTGCGTTAGGGTGATTTTCATCCATAAAGGTTTGCAGTTCAACCCACTTTGCACACATTTTCTTAATTTTTGAAGTAGGCACAATGGATTCCACAACTGGCATAGGCTTTTCAGGGTTAGCCCCAAACCCTTCAAAATCTTTCTTAATTTCCATACTAATTCTCACCCTTTTTGCCACAGGGTTGGCACTAGAAGCTTTCTTTGGGCCCATGGTGACTTACTTTGCAGAAACAAGCACCAAAAACACTGTGATAATATGGAATGTACCGAATGTATGCTTAGATGCGAGCACACTGGCTGGCTTGTAAACACTGGCACTCACGTGGACGCGTCCTGGACGAATCGCGTGTGACGGGTTTTTTAATGAGTGGCGAGGCAAAATTTTGGCGTTAAAATGCATCGAATACCGAATTTAACGTATACCGATGCCATCGAATACCGGGGGTCCACTGCATACCTAGTTGGATGAATCTTATTAGAGCCTGCTGGCCCAGTGGTTAGCACACTTGCCAGTGTGTTTTAAGAATCACCTGCCATGGGTTCATGCCCCATCTGTTCCTTGATGTGACTCCTAGTTCAGTGCTCTCCTATGAATATTTTTTTATTATTATTTTATATTTTATTATGATCATCAGGATAGTTTATAAGGAGAGCAAATGCCAATTTTGTAGACTAACGCTTACTTCAGATATGATTGATGAGTGTACTTAAGGTTTAAATTTGGTTTTAGTGTCAGAAAGGGACCTAAGAGTTGTTAAAAAATGTCACTTGACGATCCTATAAATGAAATTGAAACGCTTGTATGCTATTCTAATGAACTGTGAAGTAGATTTGGATGGATGGAAAAATGCTTAAAAAGTCATTTATTATGTATATTTGACTGAAATTACAATACATATCGCCTTAATTAATGCATGGATAATTTAGAAAAGACCTCCTCCTCCCCCTCCCCCCCCCCAAAAAAAAAGCTACCCTATGGTTACCAAAGTTAAAATATCATGATGAAATGCTGAAAGCTGGCCGATAGGAGGGAAAGTGGACATGATCACCACATAACATAAGAAAGAAGGAACACTGTAGCAGGCCTACTGGCCCATGCGAGGCAGGTCCAAGTCTTCTACCAGCTTAAGCCAATGCTCCCACCTAGTCGGGTCAGGTCACATTCACCTAAGGAAGAAGCACAGCATTTGACCTAATAGCACAAGCTAGTCAGGTCCAACTCACACCCACCTGCACCCACTCGTGTATTTATCTAACCTATTTTTAAGATTACACAACATTTTAGCCTCTATAACTGTACTCGGGAGTTTATTCGACAATTCTGTTGCCAAACCAGTGCTACCCTAGATCCTTCCTGAATCTGAATTTTTGCAGCTTAATGCCATTGCTGAGAGTCCTGTCTAGGCTAGATATTTTTAGCATGCTATTTACATCCCCTTTATTTATTCCTGTCTTCCATTTATACACCTCAGTCATATCCCCCTAATTCTACGCCTTACTAGAGAGTGCAAATTCAGGGCCCTCAGTCTATCCTCATAGGGAAGATTTCTGATGCATGGGATCAATTTAGTCATCCTCCTTTTTATGTTTTCTAGTGCATTTATATCCATTCTGTAATACGGTGACCAAAACGGTGCAGCATAATCTAGATGAGGCCTAACCAAGGATATACAGTGGACCCCCGCCTTACGAACGCATCACGTTATGTTAAATCCGCCATACGAATCATTTGAATGCAAAAATTTTGCCTCGCCTCACGATAAAAAACTCGTCTTACGTGATTCGTCCGGGACGCATCCCATGTGTGGCCTCAGCTGCCCCGTGGGTGCCAGTGTTTACAAGCCAGCCAGTGCGGTTGCATCCATGCATACATTCGGTACATTTCACCTTATCCCAGTGTTTTTTGTGCTTGTAACTGCAAAATAAGTCACCATGGGCCCAAAGAAAGCTTCTAGTGCCAACCCTGTGGTAAAACGGGTGAGAATTAGTATGGAAATTAAGAAAGATTTTGAAGGGTTTGGGGCTAACCCTGAGAAGCCTATGCCAGCTGTGGAATCCATTGTGCCTACTTCAAAGATTAAGGAAATGTGTGCAAAGTGAGTTGAACTGCAAACCTTTATGGATGAAAATCGCCCTAACACAGCTATTACAAGCCGTGCTGGTGACTATTACAATGACAATGTTGTGGCCCATTTTAGGCAAATCTTAAAGGAAATGGAGATGCAGATCTCTATGGACAGATTTGTTGTGCGACAGAGGTCCAGTGACTCTCAAGCTGATCCTAGTGGCATTAAAAGAAGGGAAGTAACCCCGGAAAAGGACTTGCTACCTAAAGTCCTAATGGAAGGGGATTCCCCTTCTAAACAATAACTTCCACACTCTCCCTTCCTCCCATCCTATCAGTCATCACCAGATCTTCATTAAAGGTAAGTGTCATGTACAGTGGACCCCCACATACCGATTTTAATCCGTGCAAGAGGGGTCATTGTTATGCGAAATAATCGGTATGCGAATGAATTTTCCCCATAAGAAATAATGGAAATCAAATTAATCCGTGCAAGACACCCAAAAGTATGAAAAAAAAATTTTTACCACATGAAATATACATTTTCCTACACACAAAGAGAAGGATACATGCACAAAAGTAGAGTAGTACATGCACGATATATATTGTGCATGTACAGTGGACCCCCGGTTAACGATTTTAATCCGTGCAAGAGGGGTAATTGTTATGCGAAATAATCGTTATGTGAATGAATTTTCCCCATAAGAAATAATGGAAATAAAATTAATCCGTGCAAGACACCCAAAAGTATGAAAAAAAAATTTTTACCACATGAAATATACATTTTCCCACACACAAAGAGAAGGATACATGCACAATAGTAGAGTAGTACATGCACAGTATATATTGTGCATGTACTAGTCTACTAAATGAAGAATAAATGACACTTACCTTTATTGAAGATGCAGCAATGACTGATGAGACACTGTGTCCTGGGAGTGCCTTTTCCTCCTGAGTACTGTAGGTCCTGTTTGGCATTTTCTTCCAGAACAGGCCTTATCACACTGTGTATGCCACTACGATTCTTAAATCTCTCAAACCAACCTTTGCTGGCTTTAAATTCACCAATATGAGCACTAGTTCCAGGCATTTTTCCCTGTTCACCTGGGTGTTAGTCGACTTGTGTGGGTTGCATCCTGGGAGATAAGATTAAGGACCCCAATGGAAATAAGTTAGACAGTCTTCGATGACACTGACTTTTTTGGGTTATCCTGGGTGGCAAATCCTCTGGGGTTAATTGTTTCTTGGTATTCTCAATAAGCCACACCAACAACGGTGCTACAGCAGCAGCAGCAGCTGACAGTGCAGCAGCAGCAGCAGCAGCTGACAGTGCAGCAGCAGCAGCAGCTGTACCACCAATAGTAGCGATGGTTGATTGGGGTTTATTATACAACCTGGCCAGCTCGGAGACATGCACTCCACTTTCATACTTATCAATGATCTTTTTCTTCATCTCTATTGTAATTCTCACCCTTATTGCTGTAGGGTTGGCACTAGAAGCTTTCTTGGGGCCCATGGTCACTTATTTTCCAGAAAAAGCACCGAAAACACTGTAATAATACGAAATATTCCGATTGTATGCTTGGATGTTACCGCGGAGGCTGGCTGGTAAACAATGCCACCGGCGGAACATGTGAGCGCGTCTCGGAAGAAAATCGGTAAGCGGGTTTTTAAGCGGTATGTGAGGCAAAATTTTTGCAATTAAAGTAAGCGGTATGCGAAATAATCGCTATGTGATGCCATCGTTATGCGGGGGTCCACTGTACTACTCTACTAAATGAAGAATAAATGACGCTTACCTTTATTGAAGATGCAGCAATGACTGATGAGACACTGTGTCCTGGGAGTGCCTTTTCCTCCTGAGTGCTGTAGGTCCTGTTTGGTATTTTCTTCCAGAACAGGCCTTATCACACTGTGTATGTCACTACGATTCTTAAATCTCTCAAACCAACCTTTGCTGGCTTTAAATTCACCAATATGAGCACTAGTTCCAGGCATTTTTCCCTGTTCACCTGGGTGTTAGTCGACTGGTGTGGGTTGCATCCTGGGAGACAAGATTAAGGACCCCAATGGAAATAAGTTAGACAGTCTTCGATGACACTGACTTTTTTGGGTTATCCTGGGTGGCAAATCCTCTGGGGTTAATTGTTTCTTGGTATTCTCAATAAGCCACACCAACAACGGTGCTACAGCAGCAGCAGCAGCTGACGGTGGTACAGCAGCAACAGACGATGCTACAGCAGCAACAGACGATGCTACAGCAGCAACAGACGATGCTACAGCAGCAACAGACGATGCTACAGCAGCAGCAGACGATGCTACAGCAGCAGCAGACGATGCTACAGCAGCAGCAGACGATGCTACAGCAGCAGCAGACGATGCTACAGCAGCAGCAGCAGCTGACGGTGGTACAGCAGCAACAGACGATGCTACAGCAGCAGCAGACGATGCTACAGCAGCAGCAGACGATGCTACAGCAGCAGCAGACGATGCTACAGCAGCAGCAGACGATGCTACAGCAGCAGCAGACGATGCTACAGCAGCAGCAGACGATGCTGCAGCAGCAGCAGACGATGCTGCAGCAGCAGCTGACGGTGGTACAGCAGCAACAGACGATGCTACAGCAGCAGCAGACGATGCTACAGCAGCAGCAGCTGACGGTGGTACAGCAGCAACAGACGATGCTACAGCAGCAACAGACGATGTTACAGCAGCAGCAGACGATGCTACAGCTGCAGCTGACAGTGCAGCAGCAGCAGCAGCAGCTGACAGTGCAGCAGCAGCAGCAGCAGACAGTGCAGCAGCAGCTGTACCACCAATAGTAGCGATGGTTGATTGGGGTTTATTATACAACCTGGCCAGCTCGGAGACACGCACTCCACTTTCATACTTATCAATGATCTTTTTCTTCATCTCTATTGTAATTCTCACCCTTATTGCTGTAGGGTTGGCACTAGAAGCTTTCTTGGGGCCCATGGTCACTTATTTTACAGAAAAAGCACCGAAAACACTGTAATAATACGAAATATTCCGATTGTATGCTTGGATGTTACCGCGGAGGCTGGCTGGTAAACAATGCCACCGGCGGAACATGTGAGCGTGGCTCAGGCCGCACATTGGACGCGTCTCGGACGAAAATCGGTGAGCGGGTTTTTAAGCGGTATGCGAGGCAAAATTTTTGCGATTAAAGCAAGCTGTATGCGGATTAATCGTTATGTGATGCCATCGGTATGCGGGGGTCCACTGTATTCTATTCTTAGTAGAGTAGTAATTGTGCATGTCTTCAGTTTGTGTGTATTAAAATTAATATTTCATGTGGTAAAATTTTTTTTTTTCATACTTTGGGGTGTCTTGCACGGATTAATTTGATTTCCATTATTTCTTATGGGGAAAATTAATTCAGCTAACGATAATTTTGGCTTACGATGAGCTCACAGGAACGGATTAATATCGTAAGGCGGGGGTCCACTGAATAGAGTTGAAGAACAACCTGGGAACTCCTATTGTTTATGCTTCTTGATATGAATTATTATTATTATAATCAAAAAGAAGCGCTAAGCCACAAGGACTATACAGCGCTGCAGGGCAGGAAGGAAGCGAGGGCATCAGGTGGCAAAAGGGAGATGGATGAGTAATAGGTTACGGATAACAGCGGGGTAGTGGATGGTGAAAGGGTAAAGGGCAGCAAGAGACTGAACTAGAAAGGGCTGAGGGGAGTGCGAAAAGTATCATCAGAGTTTGTGGAGTAAATCAGTCGTTGTCAAGAAGTCAATGAGAGAGTCAGGATTAAAGGAGGGTCCATCAGCAAGAAGGGAAGGTAAAGAGAGAGTAGTAGAACGAAGACGACGTTGGAGGTAAATTCTGCGTGCTCGTTGATAGAGAGGGCAGTCTAACAGAATGTGGCTAATCGATACTGGAACTTGACACTGCTCACAGAGAGGAACAGGGTGCCTCTCCATGAGATACCCATGAGTAAGACGAGTGTGGCCAATGCGAAGGCGGGAGAGAGTGGTCTCCCAACCTCGGCACTGATGACAAGAAGACGGCCAGTAACCTATGCTCGGTTTAATAGAATGAAGTTTGTTACCGAGCAGAGTTGACCAACGTTGTTGCCAACGGGTGCGAAGGTGGGTAGCTATTGCAGCAAAATAGTCCAGAAATGGAACACCTCGATAGGAAATTGGTAGGTCATGTACTGCTGACCGCGCAGCAGTGTCTGCCTGTTCATTGCCCTGTACGTCGACATGACCAGGGACCCAACAAAAAACAATATCTTTATGTTTGGTAGAGATACGGCGTAGCCAAAGTTGGATACGGAGAACTAGGGGATGAGATGTATCAAATTTTCGTATAGCCTGTAGAGCACTAAGGGAGTCTGAGACTACTACAAATGATGACACAGGCATAGATGCGATACGAATAAGTGCTGCAAGAATGGCATACAATTCAGCAGTAAAAATGCTAGCTGAAGATAGTAAATGCCCCCGTACGACGCTGTCCGGAAACACTGCTGCGAATCCGACGCTGTCTGAAGACTTAGAGCCATCTGTGTACACAGCGGTGGCATGAGAATGGGAGTGGAAGTGATCAAGAAAAAGAGAGCGGGAAGCCACCGTAGGCAGTTGAACTTTCGAACGAATAAAGAATGTCTACTAATATCGGTGACCATTCTATAAATGGAAGGATTGTGTAGATCGTGAGAGCGTACATAGTAACGAAGGCAATGGGCATCACGGCGATCAGACAAGGATGGAACATTTGCTTCTGTATAGAGGCTCTCAACAGGGGAAGAGCGAAAAGCACCAAGGCACAAACGTAAGCCTTGGTGATGGATAGAGTTAAGGCTAGAGAGAGTAGCAGGAGAGGCCGCGGAATAAATCTGGTCACCATAATCGAGTTTCGATAAAACGAGGGCTGAATGTAGGCGAAGCAGAGTTCGACGATCAGCTCCCCAGGAAAGATGAGCAAGGGTTTTAAGAAGGTTCAGCCGGCTGTTACAAGTTGCCTTCAGAGAGGTAATGTGAGGTTTCCAGGTTAACCGACGGTCAAAGAGAAGGCCTAGAAACCTGACTGTATCACGTTCGGGGATACGGGAGCCATAGAGATACAAAGGATGATCGGAGATAACAGAGCGTCTAGTGAAAGTAACAGGTGACAGTCAGTGCCTGCACAAGCAATAGCGAAGTCATCAACATAGAGTGATGACCAAATATTGGGTGGAAGAACAGAGGCCAAATCATTTATAGCAAGGAGAAAAAGTGTTGTGCTTAGAACACATCCCTGAGGGACACCTTCAGCTTGGACGAAGTCCGGGGAAAGAACATTATTGACTCGAACACGGAAATGTCTGTCAGTTAAAAAGTTCTTAAGGAAGGATGGTAGATTGCCTCGGAGGCCTAAGGAATGGGCCTGGGCCAAAATATTATACCTCCAAGTTGTGTCATATGCCTTCTCAAGGTCAAAAAATATGGCAATAACTGAGTGATTATTCGCAAAGGCATTACGAACATACGTATCCAAGCGTAGTAAGGGGTCTATGGTAGAACGACCCTTACGAAAGCCATATTGACTAGCGGAGAGACTGTTGTGAGTCTCTAAATACCACATTAAACGTCGATTTACGAGGCGTTCCATCACTTTGCAAACTGCACTAGTAAGAGCGATGGGGCGATAGTGGGAGGCATCATGTCCTGTAGTACCCGGTTTGCGGAAAGGGAGAACAATGGCAGATTTCCACAGCTGGGGAAGAAGTCCTTGTGCCCAAATAAGATTGAAGAGGTGTAAGAGGACTACAAGGGCTGACCGATGTAAATGTTGTAACATACGAATATGAATGTCATCAGGCCCAGCTGCCGATGATTGGCAAGCTGAGAGCGTTGCCTCCAGTTCTTGAAGTGTAAAAGGCACATTATACTGTTCTTCTCCGAGAGAAGAAAAGTCCAAGGGTACTAACTCTCTGGCAGACTTTGAGGAAAGAAACGAGGGGCATAGATGTATCCCTCAGGAAATACGGACCAGATGTGTGCCAAGTTCAATGGCAACGTCGAGAGGGTTTGCTATATCAACACCAGTGACCCGTAGAACAGGAGCCGGGTCAGGAGAGTATTTACCACTCAATTTCCTCACTTTTTTCCAGACTGCACTCATAGAAGAAGCAGAGGTGATGGTGGAAACATAGTCTCGCCAACAAGTGCGTTTAGCTTCACGGATGACACGGCGAGCGATCGCACGCTTCTGCTTAAAATCAACAAGTCTCTCAGCGGTTCTATTGTACCGGTACCTGCCCCATGCAGCACGTTTCAAACGTACTGCACGAGCACAAGCAGGAGACCACCAAGGCACGCACTTCTGAGAATGCCTGCCTGAGGTTTGGGGTATAGAATGAGAAGCTGCGGTATAAACTGATGTCGAGAAGATATGTAGGAGCTCATCAATGGAGGATGAAGAAGGAACCTCACTAAAAGCAGTGAGGTGTGAGTAAAGATCCCAATTTGCCCGATCAAATTGCCAGCAAGGGCTACGGAAAGGTGGTGAATAGGAAGGAGAAGTAAGAATGATCGGAAAATGATCGCTGTCATGTAAGTCTGGTAGAACAGACCAGGTGAAGTCTAGTGCAGTGGAGGAAGAGCAGACTGATAGATCGATGCAAGAGAGAGTATGAGTACGAGGATCAAAATGGGTGGGAGTACCCGTATTTAAAACATGGAGGGGGTGAGAGGCGAGAAAAGCCTCCAACTGGATGCCACGCGAGTCACAATGAGACCCCCCCTAGAGGAAATGGTGGGCATTAAAATCACCAAGTAACAGAAGTGGTGGTGGTAAGGATGAAACAAGAAAGGCAAAGTCTGGGATAGAAAATGCTCGAGAAGGAGAGAGATATAAAGAACATATTGTAAACCACTTATTCAAGTGGATACGGGCTGCAGTGTAATGCAGCGAGGTATGGACAAATAGTTGACAGTACGGAATATCATTGCGTAGAAGAAGGGCACTTTCATTAAAGGTCCCATCTGAGAAAGGATCCGAAGAATACAATAAATTATAGCCTGAGATAGGTTGGAAAACAGCCGAGTGTAATTTTGGTTCTTGTAAGCAAGCACCAACAGGGGAAAACCTGGAAAGCAACATCTGAAGCTCACCCCGATTACCCCTGAGGCCGCGGATATTCCACTGTAAATAGGTCATGATTGGCGATGAAGAAAATATCAGGAATCTGTAGGTAAAGGCACCTACGGACTAGAGGGGTTAGAAAAGTCAACGTGTGGTGGCATTGGAAGATGTTCAAGTAGCGAAGGAACGGAGCGTTGCGAAGAATGGGGTTGTGAAGATGGAGGAGAGGGAAGAGAAGGAACAGGAAGTGAATCAGTGTCCATTGAAGGTTTAGTCTCTGCAATATATTCTGAAATGGCTTCAAGTGTTTCTGAATTCAAAGATGTATGGGAGGCCATATTGGAGATAGGAGGAGGAGGGTGAGTAAAGATTGGGACAGTAATGGACTGTACCAAAGTAGAGGGGGAGGGAAAAGTGTAAGGGATTGGAGATGAAGTGTGGGGGGGGACAGAAGAGGCAGAAACCTGGGAGGTGACAGAAGAGGGAGAAACTTGGGAGGGGACGGGGGTGGAAGGCATAGTACGAGGAGGAGGGTGAATCTCCACACTTGTAATAGAGCCAGAGAGAGGGGAAGAACTAGGTACAGAGACTGGAAAGGTAAAGTGTGGAGGTGGAAGAAGGGAAGGAAGGGGCAAAGAAGATTTGAGCAATGTGGATTTTTTGGACTTCTGAGTAGAGGGGCGATTGGTACTAGGTGTCGTACGAGGTCTTGTCGAGACTGGGGCTTGTGAGGAAGGACGCGAAGATGTGAGAACAGACTGAGTTGTAGTCGGGATGTCAGAGCCAAGGACAGCAAAAGGATTAGATGCCGTAGTGGCTATGGGAGGGGTAACAACAGAGGAGGCTGCAGAAGATGGGACCCCAGAATTGGGGGGACGTTTGGAAACACGAGAATAAGAAACACGGGGTAGTCTCCCTTGGAGGCGGAGATGAGTAACTGCCATAGCATAAGGGAGACCTTCTGCCTCTTTGAGGCAACGGATTTCACGTTCATTTAAGTAGACCTGGCAACGGCGGGAGTACGAAGGGTGAGCTTCATTACAATTAAGGCAAGATGGAGGTTGACTGCAAGATGTATTAGAATGGTCGTCGGCACCACAGACTGGGCATTCGGCCATAGATCTGCAATATTTCGCTGGGTGACCAAAACGCCAGCAATTTCTACATTGTTGCGGTGTAGGTATCACCTTTCGAACTTGTAACCGATGTCCCGCGACATATACAGAGGACGGGAGTTCTCGGCTGTCAAAAGTTAAACGAGCCACATTGCAAGGGTAACGTCTCCGCCCCCGGGCAGGAAGGACATAAGTGTCTACTTTGAGGATTGGGAGATCCTGGAGTTCCAGCTGTTCAAAAATGTCATTGCCACATGACTGGAAATTCTGTTGGACTATGGTATGGGGCAGAATGACAGTACCACTACAAGAATTGAGAGAAAGATGTTTTTCAATAGTGATAGGAGTAGTATCGATATTCGAAAGGAGAGAAAGATCATGAGCTTGGGTAGCATTCTGGACAGTGACGATGCGCGTACCGCTCTTGAGAGCGTGAAATGAAATATCTCTGCCAACATGACGCAGGAGCGCTTTGGCAATACTATGGTCAGAAAGGTAGGCAGAAGAAGAAGATGGTCTTAAAGTAAAGAATTTAGTCCATTGTGTGGTCCGAAACTGAGCGTGGAGAGGGAGTGCTTGACGTGTCGGTCTTTTCCGAGTAGAATGGGAAGGTAACGACAGAGCATCATCAGGAGATTGACGTTGGCGTTTAGGAGTAGGACCGGAGTTGGTCCGGCATGAAATGGGTGGGCGATTCGAAAATTGCCGTACCGTAGAGGGAGAAGCCGGAAGCATAGTCAAAGGAGAGCGGAGTTCAGACAAATCGAAGGAGTCAGTCGAAGCCCCGGTACCTGAAGCGGGTGAGGAAACAGCACCAGCAAGAGGTACAGGGGCATCAGGAGTGTCCGAAGAGTGGTCTAAACACAAGGCAGGGTCAGAATGGGGTGCGGTATCAAGAAGGGGCCCGGGGGTAGTGGTTTCATGGACTAGGGCTTCCATGGTTAGGTTACTCCTTTGCTTTTTGTTTTTAAGAAAAAAAAGAAGAAAAGAAAATAAAAATAAAAAAAAGAACAAAAAAAGGGGGGAGCGGGGAGGAATAGTTCCTAGGAGGAATGAAAGGGCCGGAAATCTCCCTCCGTGCCCAAGAGGACCTCAACACCGCTAGTAGCGCAGATGCAGCATGGAACCCGTGCCATACCCTACCCTTCATACCAGTAAACCAGCAATCTGGGATAGCAACCTCACATCTGCCGAGCTACCTCGGTGGACAAAAGAGAGGGCGGCCGGATATCCGCCACAAAGCATACCTCCTTCGGCCACCACCCCCGGAATCTGAAAGGTGGCTTCCAGAGATACACCCGTCGCCCAAAAGACACCCCAAGCTACTCCGGGATACCAGAGAGGGATCGGGACATCCCCAGGCAATCCAGATTCCACGGCAAACTACGCCACCGCCAAGAACCTCAACGGAATGGGATGGACCCTGGTGTCCTTTCCCCTACCTAGGAACTAGCGCGCCTGTGGGAGAAATCCCGAAGGCCAAAAAGAGGAAGGGCAAAAGGGAGGGGTGAGGAGGAGGAGGAGGAATGGAAAAAGGGGAGGATGGGATAGGGGAGGGGAGAATGGGGGGTAATTAGGTTCGGTCTGAGGAAGAAGACCGACAGGGCTAATTCCTCAGACCAAGAGCCTCTTCACCACGCCAAGGAGCCCCCTTTGAAGAGGTCTTGATATGAAGCCAAGGATTCTGTTCATTTTATTTCGAACACTTATGCACTGTTGTCTTGGTTTTAATTTACTGCTAACCAGAATTCCCAAATCCTTTTCATAACCAGTATTATTAAGATGTACATGGTGAAATTTACTGTCCAGTTAGTACAGTTAATACTGTATGATGCTGCTGATAGGGCAGGGTAACTCAAACTGATGCTGCCTGCATGACTCATTACCTCCGCGAGTATTGTCAAATATTGTACAGTGGTGTGCATCAGCCGGCCCAGCCCAGCTGCCAGATGCACGGTCGTAAGTCGAGTGGACGTATGTCGAGCAGGTCGTAAGTCAGATGGTAGGTGTACATTATTTAGTTTATATGTGGCATGGTTATTTTCCTGTCCAATGTTTAGAACTTTGCATTTGTCTATATTAAACTGCATATGCCACTTCTCTGACCACTGCATCAGTCTATTCAAATCTTCCTGGAGTGCTCTAATGTCCTCGTCAGAATGTATGAGACGGCCTATTTTAGTGTCACTGGCAAACTTCCTTATGTTGCTATTTATTCCCTCGTATATGTCATTTATGTAGATTGTGAACAACAAGGGGCCCAACACTGACCCCTGTGGAACACCACTCGTGACGCTTCCCCACTCTGATTTCTCCCCATTTATGCAAACTCTCTGCTGCCTATTTGTCACCCATGCCTCTATCCAGGAAAAAATTTCTCGTATTCCGTGTGCCTTAATTTTCCTCGATAGTCTCTGATGTGGGACTATCAAAAGCCTTACTGAAGTCCATATAACGCTGTAAAAGATTAGAGCATTTTCTTGCACCTGCAGCAAAATAACAAGAAGCCACAGTTGTAAATTGAGACAGTGGAGCTGAAGGGATACTAATAAATTATTTTTTTTTTTTGAGAGTTGTAGATCAGTGAAATAAATTGCAATAGATTGTAGCAAGTACTTTAGCTAATGAAAATTTTTAGATATTATATGATAACCTGTTCACCCATCAGTAAAATGGGTGCCTGGGTGTTAGTTGACTGGTGTGGGTCACATCCTGGGACAAAATTTACCTAATTTACTTGAAATGCTCTGCATAATAAGGGGCTTTCTGTATAGTAGTATGTCACTGATGTCAGCTAGGCCTGTATACCTTGTACATGTACTTTGTAGAAATAGATATTATATTATTATTGGGACACCATGAGGATAGCTCTGCTCTTGTAGCTACAAGTAAATGTAATTGTCCATACATTTATAGATACATTAGGTGCATCAAGACTCAAGCGGTAAAGCCTTTGACTCCTATTTAAAGAATCTGGGTTTAATCCTAGCTCAAGTAGCAATGTTAAGCTTACTTTAACCCTGTTGCCTCCTGTTCACCTAGCAGCAAATGCAGTACATCTTGCATGTAAAACCAGTTATTCTCTCTAAAATGTATTTTTTGATAATGTTTCTCATAAGAAATACATAATGTAAATCCAATTAATCCGTTACAGTCACCCAAAATTATTAACAAAAAATACATTTTTTGGAAAGTAACTGGTTTTTTCATGCAAGCCGGGGAGTATGAAAACTGGAATTCCACTGTACTCGGGTTATAGTTGAATATTATGGGGTTGAATCCTGGGCATAAGATGTCCAAGGACCCCAATAGAAATTAGACAGAATGCATTCTTGATTTATCTTGGGTTATGAACCTTTAGGATTAATGTGAATAAACAATTTTATGACATTAAGGTACGAGATAAATATGGTTTTGTTTGTATTTTTAACCCAGAGAGTTAGTCACCTGGGT
The DNA here is from genome assembly GCF_038502225.1 of Cherax quadricarinatus. Lineage (NCBI taxonomy): Eukaryota > Metazoa > Arthropoda > Malacostraca > Decapoda > Parastacidae > Cherax > Cherax quadricarinatus. The sequence goes on along the minus strand of NC_091294.1, from coordinate 27,018,396 downwards.
AACCTACGAAAGTTAGTGTGACATTAGGGACTGTCCATCTTATTTCCATTGGGGTCCTTCACTCTTGTGCCCCATGATGTGACCTACAACAGTCAGCTAGGCACCTGCTTCCTTTTAGGTAAATAGGGGCAGTAGGTGTAAGGTTAGTTAGTTTAATATCTTTATTATGCACCCCATACCCATCCTGTGGGCAGTAGTCAAAAGATTACAGAGGTACATAATTGGTCCAGGGACTGGACTCCAAAGTTTTGATAACTGAAAAAGTTACAAAGGTAATGAACTAGATCTGGTCACAATCATGACCAAGTTACAAAGGTAATGAATCATAAACATGTCCATACATGGTTACAATCATGAACAAATTACAGAGTAATGAGCAGTTAACAAACATTGTAGGGAATTCATCCATTGCCTCAGCAACAGATGTTGCTAGGTGCCTGTCCCTTCTCAGCAGGACAGCCAGACAGCCATTGCAAACAGCAGCAGGTTGCGCCAGGATCTGATGCTTGCGGGAGTACCATCGATCCTCCCTAAGAGGTCCAATAGGTCAACGACTCCGCTAGCAGCCTGAGGGAGAGCTGGCCTGGGAATGTCAATGTCCTGGTGGATGCCAAGTTGATTGCAGATCCCAGGCCCTCTGTAAAGGTGAAGTGCAGCCGCTGTCACCTGTATCTGCTGGGAGGGGCTGTTGGTTGTTCCCACCTGGAGCCCTCCAGGTGCCCAGACATCCACTGTGAGCACAGATGTTGAAGCTTGAGGAACTGAGTGCACACTGCCTGTGGCACACCAGACAGCTGCCTCGCGGTCAAAATTCACGATGCTCTCCCTGCAGTGCCATTGCTGATGTGGGCTGGGAGGGGACAAGTACCCTCTACAGTTAGGGTGGCATTGGGTGTTGGGTGAGGCGGGGGTGTTGAATGGTTGAGGCGTAGGGGTGAGGGGTTATGAGAGTGTCACTGTTGACTACACACAGGGCAAAGCCTGGGGAGGAGGGTGAGGGGCACTTCCCTACACACTGGTTGCGCACTGTTCACGCTGTCCTGCCTACTACAAACACAGCATTTATTTTTTCCCATGCACATCATGAAAGATATAGGCATGTGAATCCCCAAAACCAGTGTTCTCTTCATCTTCATTCATACACCCCGCCCCGCTCCTCCCCCCGGCGGCATGGGGGAGGAGGCACTGCCTGATCCCAACCTGGACACATTCACCACACTCAACCCTCACAAATTGCACAACACTTCCACTATTTATGCTGAAACAATGCACTGGGATGTCCTCTCGCTGCTCTGGAATCTTCCCAAAGCATTCACACCGAGTCCTGTTCAGTCGTGACCTGGTCAGCCTCTTTGATCAGGAGCTATCCTTGAAAATCCCACATCTAGCCTGCCACACACCCTGCCATGTCGGCCATGCGGAGGGAGGTGCAGGTGTAAGGAAACACCCAGTGTTGCATCTGTGCCAGGGATTGATCCCAGACCTTCAGTATGAGCTGAGGGTGCTGCCAATCAAATCAATGCTGTACTTAGGTTGCCCTTTGGCTAGGTTGGTAGTTTAGTTTAATAGTTTAATATCTTTATTATGCATACATATGGTGTGGACAGTAGTCAAAAGATTAGAGGCACATGATGGGTTCAGGGACTGGGCTGCAAAGTTTTGATATATAACTAAAAAAAAGTTAGTGGTACTGAACTATTTACCTGTTTATCTGGTTACATTTGTAATGATTTATTTATTTAGACTTAAATTGTCGCAAAAAGTACAGTGGACCCCCGGTTTACGATCAGCTCCCAATGCAACCAATTATGTAAGTGTATTTATGTAAGTGCATTTGTACGTGTATGTTTGGGGGTCTGAAATGGACTAATCTAATTCACACTATTCCTTATGGGAACAAATTCGTTCAGTAATGGCACCTGAACATACTTCAGGAATGAAATAATATCGTAAACCGGGGATCCACTGTATTTCAAAAATATTACCTTATATTTTAGCAAGGAATACTTGTAAAAAAAAAAAAAAAATATTGAATACTTATGGGCAGGGTTGGAGTATTTTTCCTGAATGGTTACTAATACTGTATGCCACTGTTGACAAAATACTTTGACATTTCTTGAACATTTCTGAGAGAGTTCTCTCTTAATTCATTAATTTTATTGCATTCCTGCACATAATAATCATCAGTGCAAGGTGTGACTATTGTCCATCTGGCAAAGTTTACATTGGGTTTGGTCTACATCTTTTAGTAGTGGTGGTGGTGATTTAACCTTCCAGAGGTACTGGCAATCCAGCCAGAGCCAGGTATTAGTGACAGCCAAGAGACTGCTTATTTTGTTGGATGCACCCTAGATCTGTCACTCTGCATAATAGTTATGATAGATGAACTGACTGATGTCAGTCTCCCTCAATTTCAAGTCAGTGAAGTTCTGCTGAGGTTCGTTTTGTATTATTTTCTCAAAAATGTTAAATGACAGCCCAAGATTGTAGTCTGATCCCTCTTTGATGGCATGACTTTGCCAGTTCATCAGCTCTATTGTAGCGCACTCGACTCGCACACTCAATGTTCATGGTTTGATCCCTGGTATGGGTGGACACATTGGGCATGTTTCCTTATACCTGCTGCCCCTGTTCATCTACCAGTAAGGATGTTCCAGGGTGTTAGCCAATTGTTGTAGGCTGCATTGGGGGGGGGGGGGCAAGAAAATAAGACAGTCCTTGAGGATGCACTGACTTTACTGGGTTATCCTGGGTGGCTAACCCTCCTGATTAAAAAGTGAGTAAGAATTTATTGATATCATCTTGCAGACACAACACAAGACACAAAACCCTCTGATATCTCGCACATCTAACTAGACCTTTGTAAAAACTCGTGTATAAAAGACCCAAGTTTAGGAACTCCCTACCTGATGTCTCTAAAGGTCTCCTTTCTGCCAATCTCTTCAATCAACTCAAACCTGTAACACTCGGTTTGTGTAGTATTAAAAAAATCTGGGACCACTTAGTACCTTGTGGGAGCACCAGTTCAGTTGAGTGTCAGCTAGAGCAAATAGTGTGGCAAACGCCAGGGATTCACTGATGTCATGTCGTATTAACACTCCCTTTTAAAGAGGAAAGTGATGGCTGTGGCCACAAGTGGTCGAGGAAATATAAAAAATCTCGATAATAACCCATGTTACACATGGGTTATTATCGAGAATGTCCGATAACCCATGCCCTAAGTAAAGAGAAATGAGACTGGAGCGTGTAATACATATTTGGCAGGCTGGCTGGCTGGCTGGCTTTGGCTGTGTCTGTCTGTATCTGTCTGTATCTCTCTTTCACATGTACACATAAGTACAGTTATTGTACATAGCGTAAATTACCTAGGATAACCCAAAAATTCCAGGCAAAGTGCTATACAGTGCTTGTAGATAAAAGACATAACAAGCATGACGGGCAGGTAATACACATTGTCACTTCTGTATCTTATATAATACCTGTTGGTTTACGAGCCGCTCTGAGACTGAGAGACAAGCAGACGGAAAGACACACACACTGGCAGACAGACAGGCTGAGACACACACGTGCAGACAGAAAGGCTGAGACGTGCACAGGCGGACAAAGGCCGAGATGCGCACGGGCGGACAGAAAGGCCTAGATGCACACGGGTGGACAGAAAGGCCGAGATGCGCACGGGTGGACAGAAAGGCCGAGATGCGCACGGGTGGACAGAAAGGCCGAGATGCACACGGGTGGACAGAAAGGCCGAGATGCGCACGGGTGGACAGAAAGGCCGAGATGCGCACGGGTGGACAGAAAGGCCGAGATGCGCACGGGCGGACAGAAAGGCCGAGATGCGCACGGGCGGACAGAAAGGCCGAGATGCGCACGGGCGGACAGAAAGGCCGAGATGCACACGGGCGGACAGAAAGGCCGAGACATGCACGGGCGGGCAGAAAGGCCGAGATGTGCACTGGTGGGCAGAAAGAAAGATAAGCAGAGCTAGACAGATACACAGACGTACATGTTTGTGTAACAGTGAAAACAAATACGTAAAGCCAGGACTCCCTGCAGCAGTATTTTATAAAGAGTCACTCCACTGCTTACCTTGTTAGCAGTTTAGTGACTCGTCATAAACACCATGCTTTAAGAAGTTTCATATATACTCCAGCATGTCTAAAGCATTGCTGAGGCCTATAAATACTTTTTATATATGTCTAGATACATTGGACCCCAGAGTTTCGTGATTAATCCGTTCCAGAGAGCCTGCCGAAAGTCGAAATTCACGAAACTCGAAACCATTTTCCCCTTAAGAAATAATGGAAATAAAATTAATCCGTTCTAGACACCCAAAAATATTAAAATAAATTTTTTTTTTTCAAATTAAATAAAGATTTACATACTGAAAACAATCGGAAATCAAGTACACATGCATATAAAAAATAATAACATTACACATACATTTACCGAAGACTTCTGGGTGGATGGAAGATGGGAGGAGGGGATAGGAGGAAGGTGTACACTATTGTTTGGAAGGAGAATCTCCTTCCATAAGGACTTCAGGTAGCAAGTCCTTTTCTGGGGTTACTTCCCTTCTTCTTTTAATGCCACTGGGAACAACTTGAGTCACTGGACCCCTGTCAGACAAAATATCTATCTGTCCAGAGAGGTCTGTTTCTGGCATTTCTTTATGATTTGCCTGAAGTGGGACAAGGTTTTGTCACTGAACATGTTGCAGATATGGCTTGTTTCAGCTTGGTCAGGGTGATACTTTTCAACAAAACTTGGCAACTCATTCCACTTTGAACACATATCCTTAATCACCGAAGAAGGCACCTCCTTCACTCTTTTTCCTCCTCCTCTGAAGCAAGTTCCTCAGCTGTGGTCTGATGCTGTTCCAGTTGAATCTCTTGCAGTTCGTCAGTGGTTAGCTCTTCCCTGTGGTCCTCCACCAACTCTTTCACATCCCTGTCACTCACCTCCAACCCATGGACTTGCCCAATTCTACAACACCTTCTACAACAGGCAGATGGTCGGCAGGGTCAAAGTCTGCCTCAAACCCTTCAAAATCCCTCTGGATCGTGTTCTTCGCTTTCTTTACGAAAGGGCTTGCACTAGCTTTCCTTGGGCCCATGGCGACTTATTTAGCAGTTGCAGTCACAAAAAGCAATGTATTATTACGTATGAACCCGCGGGATGATGGTCACGTGTTGGTAAACAATGGCACACTGAGCATGAATGGCGTGGGAGACTGGCTTTGTGTGCTCGGTGATGGGCAGACAGGTACCGGACGGTCGCCGAATCACGAGTCTAATCACGAAACTCGAGGCCAAATTTTGCCAAAAAAAACTTGCCGAAAGTAAAATTTCATGAAAGTCGATGCTGCCGAAACTCGGGGGTCCACTGTAATAGTAAATGACCAAGGCAGGTGAAAATATTCGCCTGTTGGTTTGATTGTGACTATTTGAGTACTACAGTGGACCCCTGACTTATGATGGCCTCAACCTACGATAAAACTGACTTACGATGCTTGTCACTGTAAAAATTTGACCCCGACCTACGTTGAAAAACTCGACTTATATCACGTCATTCGTCCCAAATGCAGCCGTCTGGTCCGTCTGGCCTGAGCGCCTCAGCTGAGCTAGTGTGACATTGTTTACAAGCCAGGGCAGATGATTGCACTCATACATTTGATAAATTTTGTATTCCGGTGTTTTTAGTGCTTGTAACTGCTAAATAAGCCACCATGGGCTGGATGCCTGACACACACACACACACACACACACACACACACACACACACACACACACACACACACACACACACACACACACTCCTCTCTCTCTCTCTCTCTCTCTCTCTCTCTCTCTCTCTCTCTCTCTCTCTCTCTCATTTTCTTTCTTTTTTTTTTTTTTTTTTTTTTTTTTTTTACACGGTTTGACAAGGTTAAGGATTCCTAGCTTTATTGACAAGCTATTTACAGGTTAAGGATTCCTAACTTTATTGACAAGCTAAGAGCTGTTACCTACATCAGCTCATTTGAAAGCATTTTTATTGTTATGAGACATACAAGTAGGGAACAGGATGAAGTTGGAGCCATCTGTGGGCCAGCATTTTCATTTGATCAACTGACTTTATCTCGTTGACATCATTATGCTGTACGAATGTGTTCCATACTCGAGTCATCCTGGGTATATAGGATCTCAGATGGAGTGATGTTCTGGAGAAGGGTACAGCCAGAGTGAAGTTGCTGCTTTCTGCCCGTCTTGGGGCATAAAAGCTTGTTTCATGCTGTACTTGAAGTGGATCCAAGTGTGGCACTTTGACAATATTGGCCTTGTACATAACAGTAAGGCCACCCACATCCCTCCTGTGTTGAAGGCTCTGCTGAAATGACAGATCTATCCAGGATGGGTCCAGGCGAGAGATGAGATGTCTTGCTCTGTTCTCTACTCTGTCAAGCAGTTGCAGATGAGGGGGGGGGGGCAGGCAAACCAAGAAAGTGGCGCATACTCAAGGTGTGAGTGTACTTGTGCCTCGTACAGAATCTTGCAACCCCTATTGTCAAGTAGATGCGAGATACGGCGAAGTGCTGTAAGCTTCCTGGCTGCCTTGTTTGCAAGATTTACAACATGGTTCTTCATGGTTAGTTTGGAGTCAAATTTCACCCCAAGGATATCAACTTCTCCAGGTGCCAACACCCTCCCATTCATCCTTACTACTGCACCAGCATTACCATCATGGTGCCTAGAGACTATCATCATTTGCATTTTCTCAGGTGCAAATGTTACTTGCCATCTATTTCCCCAGGTAATCACTGAGGAGACATAGCATAGAGCCTGCAATTCCCAGTCTCTGTCTCTCTGTCTCTCTGTCTGTCTCTCTATCTATCTATCTATCTGTCATATATATATATATATATATATATATATATATATATATATATATATATGCAATAAGATCACAGTAAACAGGTGATTTCAAAATATGCAAAACAACCACTCTGAAAGAATAGAGAAATTCCAGTTTTGACAATAATATGAATATTTCCTTTGGTTTATATAAATTAGATCCATTTATAATTAATAGAATTTGGGAAGAATTTAATAATACACTGGACAAATAAATAGCTTGGGGGTGAGTTGTGCAAAGGACCTATCCAAGTTGGCTCGCCGCGTGTCACGTGTTTAACCGTTGTGGGATCTGATAGTGAGGTGCTGGCCGGATCCCTTATAGTATAGCTTCCTTGGATGCTTCACTTTCATAGTTCCTTGATAATGTGAGTAGTCACGAAAGCGCTTGGAATTTCTCTATTCTTTCAGAGTGGTTGTTTTGCATATATATATATATATATATATATATATATATATATATATATATATATATATATATATATATAAATATATATATATATATATAAATATATATATATTTTTTTTTTATTATTTTATTATCACACCGGCCGATTCCCACCAAGGCAGGGTGGCCCGAAAAAGAAAAACTTTCACCATCATTCACTCCATCACTGTCTTGCCAGAAGTGTGCTTTACACTACAGTTTTTAAACTGCAACATTAACACCCCTCCTTCAGAGTGCAGGCACTGTACTTCCCATCTCCAGGACTCAAGTCCGGCCTGCCGGTTTCCCTGAATCCCTTCATAAATGTTACTTTGCTCACACTCCAACAGCACGTCAAGTATTAAAAACCATTTGTCTCCATTCACTCCTATCAAACACGCTCACGCATGCCTGCTGGAAGTCCAAGCCCCTCGCACACAAAACCTCCTTTACCCCCTCCCTCCAACCCTTCCTAGGCCGACCCCTACCCCGCCTTCCTTCCACTACAGACTGATACACTCTTGAAGTCATTCTGTTTCGCTCCATTCTCTCTACATGTCCGAACCACCTCAACAACCCTTCCTCAGCCCTCTGGACAACAGTTTTGGTAATCCCGCACCTCCTCCTAACTTCCAAACTACGAATTCTCTGCATTATATTCACACCACACATTGCCCTCAGACATGACATCTCCACTGCCTCCAGCCTTCTCCTCGCTGCAACATTCATCACCCACGCTTCACACCCATATAAGAGCGTTGGTAAAACTATACTCTCATACATTCCCCTCTTTGCCTCCAAGGACAAAGTTCTTTGTCTCCACAGACTCCTAAGTGCACCACTCACTCTTTTTCCCTCATCAATTCTATGATTCACCTCATCTTTCATAGACCCATCCGCTGACACGTCCACTCCCAAATATCTGAATACGTTCACCTCCTCCATACTCTCTCCCTCCAATCTGATATTCAATCTTTCATCACCTAATCTTTTTGTTATCCTCATAACCTTACTCTTTCCTGTATTCACCTTTAATTTTCTTCTTTTGCACACCCTACCAAATTCATCCACCAATCTCTGCAACTTCTCTTCAGAATCTCCCAAGAGCACAGTGTCATCAGCAAAGAGCAGCTGTGACAACTCCCACTTTGTGTGTGATTCTTTATCTTTTAACTCCACGCCTCTTGCCAAGACCCTCGCATTTACTTCTCTTACAACCCCATCTATAAATATATTAAACAACCACGGTGACATCACACATCCTTGTCTAAGGCCTACTTTTACTGGGAAAAAATTTCCCTCTTTCCTACATACTCTAACTTGAGCCTCACTATCCTCGTAAAAACTCTTCACTGCTTTCAGTAACCTACCTCCTACACCATACACTTGCAACATCTGCCACATTGCCCCCCTATCCACCCTGTCATACGCCTTTTCCAAATCCATAAATGCCACAAAGACCTCTTTAGCCTTATCTAAATACTGTTCACTTATATGTTTCACTGTAAACACCTGGTCCACACACCCCCTACCTTTCCTAAAGCCTCCTTGTTCATCTGCTATCCTATTCTCCGTCTTACTCTTAATTCTTTCAATTATAACTCTACCATACACTTTACCATGTACACTCAACAGACTTATCCCCCTATAATTTTTGCACTCTCTTTTATCCCCTTTGCCTTTATACAAAGGAACTATGCATGCTCTCTGCCAATCCCTAGGTACCTTACCCTCTTCCATACATTTATTAAATAATTGCACCAACCACTCTATAACTATATCCCCAGCTATATATATATATATATATATATATATATATATATATATATATATATATATATATATATATATATATATATATATATATATATATATATATGTCGTGCCGAATAGGCAGAACTTGCGATCTTGGCTTAAATAGCAACGCTCATCTTGCCATATAGGACAAGTGAAAATTTGTGTATGCATTAATTTCGCCAAAATCATTCTGAACCTAATGAAAAAAATATGTTTGATTGTGTTTGTTTAGTACTAAATTACTGTAAACTTATTTAAAATATATTTAGTTGGGTTAGGCTAAAATAAATTGCTCTTGTTATAACAAGGTTAGGTAAGTTTTCTAAGATTCTTTTGGTGCAAAATTATAAATTTTTACATTAACATTAATGAAAAAAATATATCTTTAAACGTATAAGAGAAAATTTCAGAAAGGACTTAATTTTAAATGAGTTCTTGCTAATTGACCAGTTTTACATATTCGGCACGACATATATATATATATATATATATATATATATATATATATATATATATATATATATATATATATATATATATATATATATATATATATATATATATATAAAATACCCAGTTGAACAGCAAAAAATGCCGGGAAGTAGTGGTCATATTGGCGAATTTAAGGTCAGCAAAGGTTGGTTTGAGAGATTTAAGAATCGTAGTGGCATACACAGTGTGATAAGGCCTGTTCTGGAAGAAAATGCCAAACATGTATCCTTATCTTTGTGTGTAGGAAAATGTATATTTCATGTAGTAAAGTTTTTTTTTTTTTTTTAATACTTTTGGATGTCTTGAACGGATTAATTTGATTTCCATTATTTCTTACGGGGAAAATTAATTCGACTTATGATAATTTCGTCTTACGATGTGCTCTCTGGAATGGATTAATATCGTAAGTCGGGGGTCCACTGTATTTCAGTACCTAATATTAGTGCCAGAATGAAGATTGGCCATGAGATCACAAGAACTATTATAAATTGTAATTATCAGAACATAAAAATTATGTAAATTAAAAACAAGAAGAAAGGTACATATATCGGCAACACTTCTGCAAGCAACAGGACCCCATGTTGCCATCAGGTGAGCATCCAGTGTCAACTTCACGGTCTTATCTCGGTAAGTATTGTACCTAAATTTTTTTTTTTTTGGTCTTATAACACACGGAACATTGCCATCTTTTATTTTTTTTTTTTTTTTTTTTTTTTTTTTTTTTTTTCAAAATATTCAGAGGGCTGTGCAAGTGAATGTAGATCTATGCTTGGACAGTTTAATTAAGGGTTAATAATCCAACAAAAAGCAGCACTGCAGATGATCTCAAACTCCTGCGCCAGACAACACACCCCACCTCTTTTCAAAAACATGAACTTCCTTAATATACATAATATACACACCTATTATTGTGCCTACTATGTATACAGAACATTAAACTCTAATATCAACCTTCCACTCAAACTTCCCCTAGACAGCTTCAACAGAACACACAGGCATAACATGAGGCACAAAGCACTTTTTGACATCCCTCGTGTCCATCTCACGCTTCGCAAAAATGCAGTGCACATTAAGGGCCCAAAGATCTGGAACTCTCTGCCTGAAACAGCAAGAGGTCCCTTGCCTACAAAACAGTTTAGGACCATACTCAAAAATCATCTCATCTCTCAATAACAAACATACCCACACCATGCTAAACCCCAACTAAACTCAAAGAAACTCCCCAAAATATTTTATTATCCATTAACTACAAGCTTATAAATGTATGTTTGTGTCAGTAATTATACTACCTCGTATTAATGATAGAATAAATGAACTCAATTACGAACATAAAAATGTAAGATTATATCACAAATTGTACTACCTCGTATTGTTATAATATTGGTACCATTCTTCACTTATCTAGATTTAAGTAGTTTATAAGTATTAGGTTAAATCTGCCTGAAATGCCTTGGCATGATAGTGGCTTTCTTTGCTCCAATCAAATTATGGTATGTAATCACATTGTAGCCTTAGCAAAGAAATAAATTTTGGAATTTTGAATTTAAGGTAATTTTAAAAAGCATCTTATCTTCTTAATGTAATCCAGACAGCAATACATTTGTCAGACAACACCTGTCTTCATTCAGTTATGTTCTTCCATCCTTCCTTCAACTCCCACTTAACCCTTTGACTGTTTTGGTCGTATATATACGTCTTACGAGCCACCGTGTTTGACATATTAATACGCATAAATTCTAGTGGCTTCAGATCAAGCAGTAGAAAGCTGGTAGACCCACATGTGAGAGAATGGATCTCCATGGTTAGTGTGCACCATATAAAAAAATCGGGAAGCCAGTGGTGCATTGTGGGAATGCCATTTCAGTAGTCCTTGTTCAGCAGACCTAGTGGTAAGAAATATGTGACTCCCCGGCAAATGCCCAGGATACCAAAAGAATGAAGGAGAATGAAGAATGAGAGAGAGAATGAGGGAGAGAGTGAGGGAGAAAGATAATTAGATAGTAGGATGGAGGGGAAAGGAGCATCCAACCCCTGTTTTGACAGGCAGTAGGGAGAGTGAGTAATGAGACTAGGAACAATTAGAAGTCCACGTACTCACACAAACAACACAAGCTTGAAGTTAACCCTTTCAGGGTCGCCAGGCCCTCTCCGAGACTTGTTTTCAGGGTCGCCCAAATTTCAAAAAAAAAAATTTCTTAGGGAAAAGATTCTCTATCTTTTCATATCATAATGACACCAAAAGTATGAAATTTGATGGAAAACTTATGGAATTATGCTCTCGCGAAGTTAGCGGTCTCAACGATGTTTACACATTGGCGATTTTGCCCACTTTGAGCTCTATTTTCGGCCAATTCCAGTGTACTAGTTGACAAAATTCATAACTATTTTGCTAGAACTCCATTTTTTTCTATCAAATGAGTACAAGAAACCACCCATTTACCAATTTCAACTATCTAATAAAGTGGTCAGAATTTAGCAATTTTGCCAATTTCACACAAACTTCAAAAGATGCCAATTTCCGAATAGGGTCCAGAATAAACAAGACATTCCTGGCACTAAAATAACAAGTTCTCTGTTCATTAGTCACATCCACAGGCCCCTCTTATATTTCTCTGGCTTTCCACTTTGAATTTTTATTCTTACAAAAAATAGAAGATTTACTGTTATGCAGACTACTGCATTAGTGTAGAAATGGTATAAATAATATCAGCACACTTGTGAAAGAATATTAGACTCGCCAGTTGATGTGTATTGGACGCTTGGCATGATTTGTTTACTTTTGAATTTTGGTAAAAATCGAACATTCTGCTGCTTTGAGCTCAATTTCAAGGTACTTTTCATTGTAAAACCAGTCAAAATCATCTCAATTTCTGTAATATGTCTTCCATTCTATGAAATGAGACCAGGAAAACTAGAATACAACCATAAATACCATACGAAAATGCAGTGCAAAGTCTCCGTTTTAATCCAAAAACACTGTCAAAGTTTTTTTTTTCTCATTACGCACTGTGTGCTGCAGGATTTTTTTATACTGCTTACACTGACCACATAGACCCATTCTTACATATGTAGGCTTACCAGCTTTCTATCACTAGATTTGAGGGCGCTAGAATTTAGGCGTACTAGTGCTTCAAAAACCCTGGGGCGTAAGCCGTACTAGTACAGCCGAAACCCTGAAATGGTTAATAGCAGTTACATGAAAGTATCCAGTGACTATATATGTATTGTAGAAACCAGAAGGAAGGAAGAAAGGAAGGCAGGCAGGAAGGAAGAAAGGAAGGGAGGACGAGATGAAAGGAAGGAGGGAAAGGAGGGAAGGAATGTAGGAAGGAAGGTAGGAAAGGAATGCAGGAAGGTAGGAAGGAAGGAATGATGACACACTACCATTTACCTAGGATAACTACGTAACACAACTACCTGCTAATATACTTTGAAGAAAACTGCTCATATGAGGTGTTTTGTCTTTGCACGTAAAAAAAACAAGCCCACAAAAATGCAGACACTTGTTTTATGTGTGAGTAGTGTAAAACAGCATTGTGTATGAAACAGTGTTTCAGAGAGTTCCACAAGCTGCAGAACTTCTAGGAACATGTCCAGTGACTGTACATTTGTATATATATTATAAAACAATAGTAAAAACAATTTTTTGTATTTTGTTAGTGTAAACAAATTTTGTAAACAATATATTGATAATTATGTTTGTGCATTTATTGTGTTGTATACAATGAGTGTATATGTGTACATTGCACGTTACTTTGGTCTCAGAGGCCACATAAGTTACTTGAAAAAATAAAATAGTAAAAAAAAAAAAACAAGAAACCTTGAAATGCAAGTAAACCAAAGTTTACAGAGTGAGTGGTATTTGCCGCTGTTGTCATACACGGCTCATTTTCTGCCAACTTTATGCCTCTTCATCTCGGTAAATACTGATCGCAAAAAAGTTTTTTTGGGGGCTTAAAACAATCAGAAAATTAATCTTAACATTTTCATAAGAAAAAAAATTTTTTTTTTTTTTTAAATTCAATACCAGGAGACACTTCAGGATTTGGGGTTGCGACAGTCAAAGAGTTAAAACTGACAATGTATATTGTCCCATTGGATTTGTTTTGTACTGTATTGTAATTAAAGTAACTTGCTGTAATTTCATCATCTACTCAATCACACCATAAAACTGAAGAACACTGAATCAGTTTAAATAAGTAATATGTAATTCTTTTGTAATTTCCCATTTTGTCATCAGCTCTTTTTCTGATTGTTCTTCTGACTATACTCTACCTTTCAAGAAGTCTTGCATAATAAGCTATGTCTATTACTTTAGTAGCATATAAGCCTTATGATTAGTTGCACAAAATGCAGTGCATGGCAAGTGGCTGCCTTTTGTGCTTACAATTTTACTCATACACCTTCCTATTACTGTATCTACTTTATTTGTAAGGCTCAAAGAAATAAAACATCATCATTATCACTTAAAGTAATTAGTATTTTTTCTCCCAGGATATCAAGGGTTAAGCTCTTAGAGTTGTTTTCATTTTGTTGTACAGTGAATATGATCTTTATAAATTTTGGAAGAAAAGATGGTACAGGTACAACACCGACTTTCCGGACATTGATGGTCCGGAACCTGAACTTGAAATTCCCGTGGCTGACAGACTAGTTTACTGGGCGACTCATAGATGGAGTTGAGTGTAGCTGTGCTCACTCGGATTGTTTACACTATGTGCTGGTGGGGAACACCCCAATTCTGTGCTTTTCTTAGCTTATTTTGATTAAATTAACCCAGCTATGGCTTCTAAGGGAGATGAGAAAGAGACTGGTAGTGTCAAATGTAAATGCCAGTCTTTGTTGATTCAAGAGAAAATTGAACTGTTGAGAAAACCGGACCATGGTGCTTCATTGTGTAAGATCTGTGAAGATTATGGTCTCTGTAAATCAACTGCTGAGGTGACCACCCCTAGTCCAGAAAAATTGGAAACGACTCAGAAATGTATAAAGCTTGTAATTCTGTTTTTATCATTTTATGATGTTATAAGTTTATTATCAAACAAAGATTAATAATTTTTAATAAACCTTTAAAATTTTTCTATTTTTTTTTTTAGTAAGAAAATAGTAACCTCAACACCAGTAAAAGGTTCAAGTGAAAAATTAGCATGGTCAGCAGGATTCACCCCATCTGGAAAACGTAGGAGGTCCAGTGGCTTCTATAAGAAAGTGAGTTCTGTACAGTTTTGCCAATTGTGATGGAATGTTTCCTTGGTATATGTCTTGAACTGTATGCATGTGTCTTTTATCTTTGTACAGTAATTGTTTGCTTTTTTCTTTTCTCTTTTACACCAGCTAGTATCCATGTTTAAGGAGGTGGCTCATGGCACCATTTGGCCTGAGCTGTGCTACAAATACCCTTCAAGGGGATGCCTTCACACCAGTGAAGGTCTCTTGATTTAAGGAATTGGATCTACCCTCCTTTTTTGTATTAAACCTGATTATCTCCCATTTCCCAGGCACTGTATAGCTGCTGGGTTTAGTGCTTCATGATATAATTAGCCCCAAGTAGCATATGGTAGATACAAGGATTGGACAAAATAGTAACCTGAACACCTGCTGATTGCACTGTCGAACTGTTGAGTGACTGAATACAGCCTCACCTCACTTAACGATGGAGTTCCGTTCCTAAGACCACGTTTGTAAATGAATTCGCCACTAGGTGAGGAGCATACTGTAATGGTAGTGGGTTTGTGTCAGCCATCTTTGATATTGTTTTAATGTCACCTTTGCACCACTATATAACACCTCTGATATACAGTGGAACCTCGACTTACAAGTGTCCCAACTTAAGAGCTTTTCGAGATACGAGCCATTACTCAGTTTTTTGCTCTGAGTTATGAGCCATCATTAGAGTTACAAGTAAGCTTTCCTCACTTCTCCCTTACTTTCTTAGGACCCATGGTTAGAAACAAGAAATTTGGCAAAATAACAGCACAAAATGCAAGCAAAACATGAGAGAAATGCTTCTACGGCAAGGTAAATGGTGCACTGAGTTGGCAGCGTTCTGAAGCTCTTCGTTATTATTATTACAGCCTCTCCTCACTTAGCACTAAGACCCTGTCGTTAAACGAATTTGTCGCTAATCGAGGAATCTCCCCTTACTGACATTTCAAAAGTGTCGCCACCCAAAATTAAAAATTCAGTTTTATGTTTGCTGGGAAATTCCTTTCAATCTGGTTATTATTAACTGTAATACAACATGAAATAGGTCAATGACTTGCTTCCGAGATATTCTAGGAAATACATACATAGCTGATTACTTGGGAAATTTTATTTTCGAGAAAATTGCACTTCTTTCAGTCTTTGCATAAGGTAAGAGTGATCTTCTATAGTTACCCTTCAGGCATGTAACATTTTCTGTAATGGTCGCATTTTTTTTCACCCTCCCCGCCCTCCACCCTTCAGTACCTCTCTATATGATGTCAGTTTTTATTAATTTAGGCGTCTTCGTCACGCTTCTACATTATTTATGTTATGTAGTAGACCGTCATTTAACATGATTTTGTCTTGCACAATTTTCTTGTAGCACGATTAAAGAATTGCAGCATATTTTTGTTCAACACTTTGTAAAATTAGTTTAACACAGTGGGGTGAGGGGAAATAATTTTGAGTGCCCAGACACCCGCTGGGCGGGATGGTCTGTGGGTTAGTGGGTTACACCATTGTGTCAACTGGGGAAACTTATTGCCATCCCCCACATCCCTAAGCCACCCACACCACCCTTCCAGCCTTCAGTTCGGTTCATATGCGTGTAGGACGACGATACTCTGGAAGCTCACTGCGTTTATTTACATACACGTTTTCTTATTTTCATTGCCATTTGTTAAATCTAGACCAGCTGATGGTGCCTTACCGTCAGCTGTATAATGTACTGCAGGGTAAAAGAGCCCAGAGATTCTTTACAGAATTTATGCGCACTCAAATACAACCATCAACTTCAGTATCAGAACCTCTACCATTCACTTCTACCAACAACCATCCACCTCAACCCAGTAGGGCCACACCATCCATATCCACTCTCTTCTCAATCATCCACAAACACCATTACCCACAATTTAAAGTAAGAAATACTCTTACAGTGGACCCTTGACCAACGATTTTAATCCGTTCCAAAGAGCTTGTCCTTAGCTGAATTTATTGTTACCTGATTTAATTTTCCCCATAAGAAATAATGGAAATCCAATTAGTCCTTTCCAGACACCCAAAAGTATGAATTTTTTTTTTTTTTACATGAAATATACATTTTCCTACACAGAAAACAATGATACATGCACAATAAATACTACATGAAGAATAAATGACACTTTCCTTTATTGAAGATGTAGTGATGAGTGATAAGATGGGAGTAGGAGAGATGATGGTGCATTATTGTTTGGAAGGGGAATCCCGTTCCATAAGGACTTTTGGTACCGAGTCCTTTTCCGGGGTTACTTCCCTTCTTTTTTTTAATGCCACTGGGAATAACTTGACAGTTACTGGACCTCTGTCGCACCAAAAATCTTTCCATAGAGCTCTGTACCATGCGTCCAATATGCATCAACTGGCGAGTCTAATATTCTTTCACAAGTGCACTGATATTATTTATATCATTTCTACACTCATGCAGTAGTCTGCATAACAGTAAATCTTCTATTTTTGTGAGACTAAAAATTCAAAGTGGAAAGCAAAAGAAATGTAACAGGCCTGGGGATGTGACTAATGAACAGAGGAAATGTTATTGTAGTGCCAGGAATGTCTTTCTTTGTTTATTCTGGACCCTATTTGGAAATTGGGATATTTTGAAATTTGAGAAATTGGCAAAATTGCCAGTTTCTGACCCCTTTATTGGATAGTTGAAATCGGTAAATGGGTGGTCTCTTGTACTCGTTCGATAGAAAAAATGGAGTTCTAGCAAAATAGTTATGATTTTTGTCGACTGGTACATTGGAATTGGCTGAAAGTAGGGCTCAAAGTGGGCAAAATTGCCAATGCGTAAACATCGTCGAGACCGCTAACTTCACTGACCACTTCTCTGACCACTACATCAGTCTATTCAAATCATCTTTAAGTGCTCTAATGCCCTCATTTGAATGAATTGGACAGTCTATTTTGGTGTCATCAGCAAATTTGCTGTCGCTATTTATTCCCTCATCTATGTCGTTTTTGTAGATTGTGAACAACAAGGGGCCCAACGCTGACCCCTGTGGAACACTGCTTGTGATGTGCCCCCATTCTGATTTCTCCCCATTTATGCAAACTCTCTGCTGCCTATTCGTCAACCATGCCTCTACCCAGGAAAAAATTTCTCCTATTCCGTGTGCCTTAAGTTTTCTCAACAGCCTCTGATGTGGAACTCTGTCGAAAGCCTTACTGAAGTCCATATACGCAATATCATATTCAATATCATGATCTACCTCCTCAGATACCTTAGTGAAGAAAGTTAATAAATTTGTAAGACAGGAACGCCCCTTTGTAAAACAGTGCTGAGATTCATTAATCAATTTATGCCGTTCAAGATGGCTACGAATTGCTTCGGCAATTATTGATTCCATAATTTATTAACTATGGAGGTAAGGCTTATTGGTCTATAGTTCGAAGCTAAGGACCTGTCATCTGCCTTGTAAATAGGTATTACATTTGCCATTTTCCACTTGTCTGGCACTATGCCAATTTGTAGTGATGTATTGAAAAGATTTGTCAAAGGTATGCTAAGTTCCTCTTTACATTCCTTTAAAACCCTTGCAAACAGTTCATCAGGGCCTGGGGATTTGTTAGGTATTAATTTCTCTATTTGTCTGAGGACCATGTCACTAGTTACCCCAATCGTTCATTTATTATCGTCTTGTTCTACATAATTTATTATTTCTGGAATTTCGCTAGTATCTTCCTGAGTAAAAACTGAGAGGAAGTAGGTATTGAAAAGTTCACACATTTCCTTATCACTGTCAGTGATCTGACCTGAGTGGGCCTAGCTTGTCCCTAATCTTACTTCTTTATACCTGAAAGATCCCTTTTGGGTTAGTCTTCGAATCCCTTGCAACTTTAGCATCATAATCCCTTTTTGCTTTTCTTATTCCTTTTTCTTATTTCTCTCTTTAATTGAATATATTAATTTCTTAACTGCCCTTACCCTCTTTTTATACTCCTATATATGCCTATCTTTTTATCAATGAGATGTTTTAATCTATTGTTTATCCATTTGGGATCATTTATGTTAGATCTAATTTCGCCAATCGGGACAAAAGTCGTATGGGCAGCCACCACTATGCTCTGAAATAGGTCATATTGGCAACCAACCTTACCTACCTGACAGTCAGGTCATCCCAATTTAGCCCTCCCATGTAATTTCTCATAACCACGAAGTTGGCCAAGTGGAAATCTGGGACAGCGACTTGATTGCAGTTATCTTGGTAATTCCATGATATATTAAAATAAGTGATTTGTGATCGCTTTCCCCTAGTTCATCACTAACCTCAAGATTATTGATTAGTGATTCCATACTGGCAAGAACCAAGTCAAGCAGATTGTTTCCTCTAGTTGGTTCTGTCACAAACTGTTTCAAAATGCAGTCTTGAACCGCATCAAGGAAGTCACTAGACTCGAGATTTCCTGTCACACTGTTCCACTCAATATGCCTAAAGTTAAAATCTCCCATTAACACATTTTCATATCTAGATGCCTTATGAATTTCATCCCATAGCAGCCTACCTCACTCCATATCAAGGTTTGGGGCCTATAAATCTCACCCAAAATTAATTTTTCACGACCTTTGAGAAACTGTAGCCAAACAGACTCTCTGTCCGATGTTTCTAATCTTACATCTTGTCTAACACAATAATTTAAATTTTCTCTTATATGGTGAATCGTGTTCTTGGAGTATATAAACAAGCCAGGTGGGGTGTGGTGACCGTATTAGAAAGACGGGGGAGCTGTATAGCTAGTTTTGTTCATAATTTGAAATGTCTGTGTTAGCGGAATGCCATAAGTTTTTTCTTGAAATACCAGACTTATACCATGAATCTCATATAACCTGTAGTTACCAGCGGTCGCAGTATACACAACGAGAAGCAATTATTACTACAGAAAAAGCGTCCTTCCTCCAAAATTTCCACCAGTCAACTATAGTGATAATATAGCATTTATTGTGGTGGAGACGAAAAAAAACTAGGAAAGCTAGATACAGCGATTGATAAACAAAGGTTGAGGCTCGACCGTTCGTCATTGTAGGAGCTGCCAGAAATCACCGGTTCTTCAACACACAAGTTATACTTTTGTATCAATCAAATCACATATTACTCGGGTAGATAATTTTCAGTAGATCCTTCATGTGTTAGCCCAAATCACCGACCAGTATGTTTTAAATAAGTGACCCACTGATCAGATCAGATCGACTGGTCCAAACCCTCGACTGGTCCGAACCCTTGACTGGTCCGAACTTTAACTGGTCCGAACCCTTGACTGGTTTCAAACGGATTCGTTGGACAATAAAGCAGACTGTAAACGGATGGGGTTGTAGGCGCCCTTATCAAAGACAAACAATAAATATAAATCAGGAACGTACACGGTAAGCTGTCCAATATACAAGTACAGTTAGAAATGGAAATACAAATAGCTAGAGCTTCATTTAAGGAGGTTATTAATAGAATATTCAAGAGGTTGCTAGTAGAATTACAGTAAATCAACCATTCAAATCATTATGAAGCTCTGTGTAGTCTGCGGCCAATCAAACAAACGGGCTTCCACATGGATAAATTGTCATTTTTGTGGAAATTAGTGTCATTCCCCTTGTGCAGATATCCAAGAACTATCTACAAGCAGTATTAAAACAGGGAAGTGTTTTTGGGTATGCCCAAATGAGATAAATCTGTGGATTAAATCACGTCACTTGTTCTATCTAGGCTGGAATATTGCTGCACACTAACAGCACCTTTCAAGGCAGGTGAAATTGCCGACCTAGAAAATGTACAGAGAACTTTCACGGCGCGCATAACGGAGATAAAACACCTCAATTATTGGGAGCGCTTGAGGTTCCTAAACCTGTATTCCCTGGAACGCAGGAGGGAGAGATACATGATTATATACACCTGGAAAATCCTAGAGGGACTAGTACCGAACTTGCACACGAAAATCACTCGCTACGAAAGCAGAAGACTTGGCAGACGATGCACCATCCCCCCAATGAAAAGCAGGGGTGTCACTAGCACGTTAAGAGACCATACAATAAGTGTCAGGGGCCCGAGACTGTTCAACTGCCTCCCAGCACACACGAGGGGGATTACCAACAGACCCCTGGCAGTCTTCAAGCTGGCACTGGACAAGCACCTAAAGTCAGTTCCGGATCAGCCGGGCTGTGGCTCGTACGTTGGTTTGCGTGCAGCCAGCAGCAACAGCCTGGTTGATCAGGCTCTGATCCACCAGGAGGCCTGGTCACAGACCGGGCCGCGGGGGCGTTGACCCCCAGAACTCTCTCCAGGTAAACTCCAGGTAAACAAGGGTATTAAAAGAGGATAACATCAAAGCTGCTTTCATAGAAAACCTGGAAGCTTTCTACAACAGATGGGAACATAAAAAGTCTGGGCTGAATGGTACTGCCCTTGATACTGGCCATGTGTTCAGAAACTGTAAGGCTGGAGGTGATGTCCTGGTAGTCAGTAAATGTGGGGCCGATAGTGCTGTCCTGGGAGACAGTAATGGTGAAGCTGGAGGTGCTGTCCTGGTAGACAGTAATGGTGAAGCTGGAGATTTTGTCCAGGTAGTCGGGAATTATACGCAGGAAGGAATACATATAAATGACCTCATAGGGGACAGGAGCCGTAGTAGGGAAACAAGTGTAGTCAAAGATAAGATAAAACCAATATTGCAAACTAGAAATACCACAGGAAATAGCAAACAAGAGGACTCCACTAGCAATAGTGAGGATATATTACCAAAAACAACTGGTGGGAGCTCCATTGTTGGTGCTAGGGAGGATAGGAATAAGACAGGGAAACATGCACCAACAGGGAATACAGTCACAGAAATCCAAGGCAAATGGAAACCAAGCCTGTGCACATACTATGCACTTGGTATCTGCAGGCATGGGAAATCTGGAAAAACAGACGGGACGTGCAACTATGACCACCCTAGAAAATGCCATGCCCATATGACAATAGGAAAATGCAAACTCCCTTCCTGTAAGCTTTTTCACCCTGAACTGTGTACCTCTTCAGTACAGGAAAGACTGTGCTATAACTTAAATTGCCAGGTACACCATCTAAAGGGGACAAAAAGATACAAAACATCCAGGCCATGGGAAAACCTGGGTAGCCACAGCCACTCAAGAGGGAGAGGTTTTTTAGTGCCAGGAAGGAAAAAAAACTGGCAGGAAATGGCAGAAATCGTACACCAAATCCAGTCATTCCTGGAGTGGAACCACAGTCGATGGCCTCCACTCCAAACCAACAGATACAGATACTAATGCCGGAAAAAAATCCCCCCCCCAGTATCAACAATACCACCAGTCCGATGACATTCTTCTTTGCAAATATACAGGGTCTAAAACCAGCAACAAACAACAAAATACCTTTCATCCGTGGACTGCTTGCAGAGGCAAAGGCAATGATCACGGCTTTCACTGAGTCCCACATAAAGGATCACTTGGACAACGAAATATGGATCCCAGGTTACAACCTATACAGATGTGACAGAGTGAACAGGCAAAAGGGGGGGAGGGGGTTGCCCTGTACATTGCAGAGTCACTTGTTTGCACAGAATTGCTTAATGCCTCAAATGATTTAGTGGAAGTTTTAGCAGTAAAGGTCGAGAACCAAAACCTAGTCATTGTGGTAGTCTACAAGCCTCCAGATGCAACATCCCAGCAATTCCAGGAACAGCTGTTAAAAATTGACCACTGTCTGGAAAATCTTCCAGCTCCTGCACCCAACATCTTGCTCCTGGGGGATTTCAACTTAAGGCACCTAAAATGGAGGAATATAGCAAATAATATTGTTGCAGTAATAACACCAGGAGGCAGCTCTGATGAAAACTCACACTCACACGAGCTTTTAAATCTCTGCACAAAATTCAATTTAAACCAGCAAATAATAGAGCCTACTAGACTGGAGAATACACTAGACCTCATCTTCACTAACAATGATGATCTGATAAGAAATGTCACCATATCAAAAACAATATACTCAGATAACAACATAATTGAGGTTCAGACATGTATGCGTGGAGCCCCAGACCGACATAATGAGACTAGTCACGAGGGAGCATTCACCAAATTCAACTTCAATAACAAAAACATAAAGTGGGACCAAGTAAACCAAGTCCTAACCGATATAAGCTGGGAAGATATACTAAGCAACACAGACCCCAACTTATGCCTAGAACAGATTAACTTGGTGGCACTCGATGTATGCACAAGGCTTATTCCTCTAAGAAAAAGGAGGAGGAGTAGATGTAAAATAGAAAGAGACAGGCGCTCCCTTTACAGGCAATGGAAAAGAATAACAGAGCGGCTAAAAGAGGTCAATATATCTGAAATGCGTAGGGAGACACTGGTCAGAGAAATAGCAAGCATCGAAGTTAAGCTAAAGGAATCTTATAGGAGTCAGGAATCGCGGTAAGAACTAAAAGCCATAAATGAAATCGAAAGAAACCCAAAGTATTTCTTCTCCTATGCCAAATCAAAAAGTCGAGAACAACGTCCAGTATTGGGCCCCTACTTAAACAAGATGGGTCCTACACAGATGACAGCAAGGAAATGAGTGAGCTACTCGAGTCCCAGTATGACTCGGTTTTTAGCAAGCCGCTAACCAGACTGAGAGTCGAAGATCAAAATGAATTTTTTGTGAGAGAGCCACAAAATTTGATTAACACAAGCCTATCCGATGTTATCCTGACGCCAAATGACTTCGAACAGGCGATAAATGACATGCCCATGCACTCTGCCCCAGGGCCAGACTCATGGAACTCCGTGTTCATCAAGAACTGCAAGAAGCCCCTATCACGAGCCTTTTCCATCCTATGGAGAGGGAGCATGGACATGGGGGTCGTCCCACAGTTACTAAAAACAACAGACATAGCCCCACTCCACAAAGGGGGCAGTAAAGCAACAGCAAAGAACTACAGACCAATAGCACAAACATCCCATATCATAAAAATCTTTGAAAGGGTCCTAAGAAGCAAGATCACCACCCATCTAGAAACCCATCAGTTACACAACCCAGGGCAACATGGGTTTAGAACAGGTCGCTCCTGTCTGTCTCGACTATTGGATCACTACGACAAGGTCCTAAATGCACTAGAAGACAAAAAGAATGCAGATGTAATATATACAGACTTTGCAAAAGCCTTCGACAAGTGTGACCATGGCGTAATAGCGCACAAAATGCGTGCTAAAGGAATAACAGGAAAAGTTGGTCGATGGATCTATAATTTCCTCGCTAACAGAACAGAGAGTAGTCGTCAACAGAGTAAAGTCCGAGGCAGCTACGGTGAAAAGCTCTGTTCCACAAGGCACAGTACTCGCTCCCATCTTGTTCCTCATCCTCATATCCGACATAGACAAGGATGTCAGCCACAGCACCGTGTCTTCCTTTGCAGATGACACCCGAATCTGCACGAGTGTCTTCCATTGCAGACACTGCAAGGCTCCAGGCGGACATCAACCAAATCTTTCAGTGGGCTGCAGAAAACAATATGAAGTTCAACGATGAGAAATTTCAATTACTCAGATATGGTAAACACGAGGAAATTAAATCTTCATCAGAGTACAAAACAAATTCTGGCCACAAAATAGAGCGAAACACCAACGTCAAAGACCTGGGAGTGATCATGTCGGAGGATCTCACCTTCAAGGACCATAACATTGTATCAATTGCATCTGCTAGAAAAATGACAGGATGGATAATGAGAACCTTCAAAACTAGGGAGGCCAAGCCCATGATGACACTCTTCAGGTCACTTGTTCTATCTAGGCTGGAATATTGCTGCACACTAACAGCACCTTTCAAGGCAGGTGAAATTGCTGACCTAGAAAATGTACAGAGAACCTTCACGGCGCGCATAACAGAGATAAAACACCTCAATTACTGGGAGCGCTTGAGGTTCCTAAACCTGTATTCCCTGGAACGCAGGTGGGAGAGATACATGATTAATATACACCTGGAAAATCCTAGAGGGACTAGTACCGAACTTGCAAACGAAAATCACTCGCTACGAAAGCAAAAGACTTGGCAGACGATGCAACATCCCTCCAATGAAAAGCAGGGGTGTCACTAGCACGTTAAGAGACCATACAATATGTGTCAGGGGCCCGAGACTGTTCAACTGCCTCCCAGCTTACGTAAGGGGGATTACCAACAGACCCCTGGCAGTCTTCAAGCTGGCACTGGACAAGCACCTAAAGTCGGTTCCTGACCAGCCGGGCTGTGGCTCGTACGTTGGTTTGCGTGCAGCCAGCAGCAACAGCCTGGTTGATCAGGCTCTGATCCACCAGGAGGCCTGGTCACAGACTGGGCCGTGGGGGCGTTGACCCCTGGAACTCTCTCCAGGTAAACTCCAGGTAAAACAAAACGCTGTAAAGCAGGGGCCTACTGTACTGTATAAGGGGAAAGGAGAACAAGAGAGACTGTAAAAAACATAGGAGAATAAGTTTCTTGAGTGTACCAGGTAAAGCCTATTAGAGGTAAGACAGAGCAGGATTGCAGATGAACTAGAAGGCTTTAGAATGAGTAGGGGATGCGTAGATAGTGTTTACATTGAAGCATATAAGTGAACAGTATTTAGATGAAGCAGATGTTAAAAGTGTATGGAATAGGTAGTAAGTTAATAAATGCTGTAAAGAGTTTTTATGAGGATAGTGAGCCTCAAGTTAGGGTATGTACGAGAGGGGAGTGGTGCATCGAGGTGTTTGTGGTGACAAAAAAAGATGTTATCCATGGAGGCAAAGAAGAGAATGTATGAGAGTGTAGTGGTACCAACACTTACGTGGGTGTGAAGCATGGGTTGTGAATGCTACAGCGAGGAGGATGCTGGAGGCAGTAGACATGTCGTGTCTAAGAGCAATGTGTGGTGTAAATATTGTGCAAAGAATTCATAGTGTGGAAATTAGGAGGTGTGGAGTTACAAAAAGTATTATTCACTGTTCCCTCTGCCACCAACCCCCATATCACAAACCTCACCCCAACAGCTGTCCCTTATGGGCATTCTGACCCCACCCCCATCATCACAAACCCCACCTACATCACAGCCCCATATAGGCCCCCACCAAGGCTCTCGCTCCCCCAACCCCAATATTCTTGCATGACCACAATGATAGAAAAGAAACTGAAAGTTTGGTACACAAACGCGGATGGAATAACGAATAAACATGAGGAGTGGAATGAAAGAATCAGTGAAGAATCCCCAGACATCATAGCAGTCACAGAAACAAAACTTGCTGAGACAATAACAGACACAATCTTCCCAACAGGATATCAGATCCTGAGGAAAGATAGAAGGAATAGGGGGGGAGGAGGGGTTGCACTGCTCATAAAACACCGATGGGGATTTGAGGAAATGGAAGGCATGGACATGATTGGAGAAAGAGACTACATTGTAGGTACAATTCAGTCCGGAGAACATAAAGTAGTCATTGGAGTGATGTATAACCCACCACAGAACTGCAGGAGGCCAAGAGAGGAGTACGAAGAAAACAACAGGGTGATGGTGGACACACTGGCTGAGGTGGCAAGAAGAGCTCACTCGAGCAGAGCAAAGTTACTGGTAATGGGCGATTTCAACCACAGGGAGATTGACTGGGAAAACCTGGAGCCACATGGGGGTCCCAAAACATGGAGAGCCAAGATGATGGATGTGGTACTTGAAAACCTCATGCATCAACATGTCAGGGACACAACCAGAGAGAGAGGGGAGGATGAGCCAGCAAGACTGGATCTTGTGTTCACACTGAGCAGTTCGGACATTGAGGACATCACTTACGAGAGGCCCCTTGGAGCTAGCGATCACGTGGTTCTGAGTTTTGATTATATAGTAGAGTTACAAGTGGAGAAGGTAACAGGAACTGAAGGGGACAGGCCAAACTATAAAAGGGGGGACTACACAGGTATGAGAAACTTCCTGCAGGAGGTTCAGTGGGACAGAGAAATGGTAGGAAAATTAGTAAACGAGATGATGGAATACGTGGCAACAAAGTGCAAGGAGGCAGAGGAAAGGTTTGTTCCCAAGGGAAACAGAAATAATAGGAAGACCAAACGAGTCCTTGGTTTACCCGAAGGTGTAGGGAGGCAAAAAACTAAGTGCAACAGAGAATGGAGAAGGTACAGGAGGCATAGGACCCAGGAAAACAAGGAGATCAGTAGAAGAGCCAGAAACGAGTATGCACAGATAAGGAGGGAGGCCCAGCAACAGTATGAAAACGACATAGCATCGAAAGTCAAATCTGACCCGAAACTGCTGTATAGCCACATTAGGAGGAGGACAACAGTCAAGGACCAGGTGATAAGGCTGAGGAAAGAAGGTGGAGAACTCACAAGAAACGATCAAGAGGTATGTGAGGAGGTCAACACGAGATTTAAGGAAGTATTTACAGTAGAGACAGGAAGGACTCTGGGGGGACAGATCAGATGGGGACACCAGCAAGGAATACACCAACAAGTGTTGGACGACATACATACAGATGAGGAGGAGGTGAAGAAACTGCTAAGGGACATCGATACCTCAAAGGCAATAGGACCGGACAACATCTCCCCGTGGGTCCTTAGAGAGGGAGCAGATATGTTGTGTGTGCCACTTACCACAATCTTCAACACGTCCCTGGAAACTGGGCAACTACCTGAGGTATGGAAGACGGCAAATGTAGTTCCCATTTTTAAAAAAGGAGACAGAAAAGAGGCACTAAACTATAGACCTGTGTCATTGACGTGTATAGTATGCAAAGTTATGGAGAAGATTATCAGGAGGAGAGTGGTGGAGCACCTGGAACGGAACAAGAGTATAAATGCCAACCAGCACGGATTCATGGAAGGCAAATCCTGTGTCACAAACCTTCTGGAGTTTTATGATAAAATAACAGAAGTAAGACACGAGAGAGAGGGGTGGGTTGATTGCATCTTCTTGGACTGCAAGAAGGCCTTTGACACAGTTCCTTACAAGAGATTAGTGCAGAAGCTAGAGCATCAGGCGCATATAACAGGAAGGGCACTGCAATGGATCAGAGAATACCTGACAGGGAGGCAACAACGAGTCATGGTACGTAATGATGTATCACAGTGGGCACCTGTGACGAGCGGGGTCCCACAGGGGTTGGTCCTAGGACCAGTGCTATTTTTGGTATATGTGAACGACATGATGGAAGGGTTAGACTCAGAAGTGTCCCTGTTTGCAGATGATGTGAAGTTAATGAGGAGAATTAAATCTGATGAGGACCAGGCAGGACTTCAAAGAGACCTGGACAGACTGGATACCTGGTCCAGCAAATGGCTTCTCGAATTTAATCCTGCCAAATGCAAAGTCATGAAGATAGGGGAAGGGCACAGAAGACCACAGACAGAGTATAGGCTAGGTGGCCAAAGACTGCAAACCTCACTCAAGGAGAAAGATCTTGGGGTGAGTATAACACTGAACATGTCTCCGGAAGCACACATCAATCAGATAACTGCTGCAGCATATGGGCGCCTGGCAAACCTGAGAACAGCATTCCGATACCTTAGTAAGGAATCGTTCAAGACACTGTACACCGTGTATGTCAGGCCCATACTGGAGTATGCAGCACCTGTTTGGAACCCGCGCTTGATAAAGCACGTCAAGAAACTAGAGAAAGTACAAAGGTTTGCGACAAGGTTAGTTCCAGAGCTAAGGGGAATGTCCTATGAAGAAAGATTAAGGGAAATCGGCCTGACGACACTGGAGGACAGGAGGGTCAGGGGAGACATGATACCGACATATAAAATACTGTGTGGAATAGACAAGGTGGACAAAGACAGGATGTTCCAGGGAGGGGACACAGAAACAAAAGGCAACAATTGGAAGTTGAAGACACAAATGAGTCAGAGAGATATTAGGAAGTATTTCTTCAGTCATAGAGTTGTAAGGCAGTGGAATAGCCTAGAAAATGACGTAGTGGAGGCAGGAACCATACAGTTTTAAGACTAGGTTTGATAAAGCTTATGGAGCGGGAAGAGAGAGGGCCCAGTAGCAACCTGTGAAGAGGCGGGGCCAGGAGCTAAGACTCGACCCCTGCAACCACAAATAGGTGAGTACACACACACACACACACACACACACACACACACACACACACACACACACACACACACACACACACACACACACACACACACACACACACACACACACCCTGCTGGATGACCAAGCCCCTTGCATACATTTTTTTTTTTTTACCTCCTCCCTCCCTCCCTCCCTCTATCTTTTCCTAGGATAACTTCTGCCCTGCCTTCCCTCCACTGTAATTCCTGCATTCATAATATTTACAATTTTATATGGTGATACCAAGAGTGTCATATCATTTATAATGTTCTAGCATTTATGTTGCATGACATGAGACCTTAGAATACTCATTTAGAGAAAGTATGCGTTGACAATGATTGATTTGTAATTTAATTTTCAGGGTAAAAGCTCAAAGAGCCCAGATGAAAAGAAGAGAAAGCACAGATTCCGACCTGGAACAGTTGCCTTGCAGGAAATTCGCCATTATCAGAAGAGAACAGAGCTCTTGGTGCCCAAATTGCCCTTTTCTCGTGTTGTCCGTGAGATCCTCAGTG
Organism: Cherax quadricarinatus; assembly: GCF_038502225.1. NCBI lineage: Eukaryota > Metazoa > Arthropoda > Malacostraca > Decapoda > Parastacidae > Cherax > Cherax quadricarinatus. The sequence goes on along the minus strand of NC_091294.1, from coordinate 26,988,997 downwards.
AGCAAGGAAGAGAATTAAGGTTTGCTCTGTTCTCTTTGTATTGGGCAAAATTTTTTATTAATATTGTAAAGTGTTCCTGGATATTTATCAGCTTTTGCAGTGACAGGTTTTTCTGTGAAAATTCCCATCAGTCTCTGGTAGAGTTAGGAAAGTATTTATTGGGAAAGCGGCTTTATTGGGTAAAGAGTGGCAAATTCTAGATGTTTCTGGTATAATGCTGTATGACTTTTTTAGTTTGTCATTAATACCACTGGTATAGGTTAGATGACATACCATATTCTTCTGCTTGCATATTTATTCCCAGTATAGCATTTCCTTGCCATAAGATGTAAGAAGTGTGAGCTGATTAAAGTTACTTGTGGTGGGTTGAACATTGCTATTACAGTGAACCTTCTCTTTAGCAGATTATTGGGGAGGGGATGTGCGATATTGCTGATTGTCCGAAACTTCGGAATTATGAAATTTTTTTTTATGATCATCCAGTTGTCTTCTCCTGAGGCAGAAGACAATGGAACACTAAGAATGTAAGAATGAGTATTGTAACCCATAGTACTACAATACAGTAATTTGATAGTACTGTACATAATTTACAATAACCTGACCTGCCTTTTTTTGTGGTGGAGAGATCAGGTGTAAATTGCCACAATTAATAGTACAACTCAGAATAACTTTTAATCTGAGTGAGAGGAACTGTAAAACTCCACTTGGATCTACACTAAACTTAGAAACATAGTCTGTAGGTTTGTCCTTGCTTCTAAGGATATCAGACACTTTCTTAACACATTCACATACCCATGCTACTGAGATGCCAGACTCAGCCTTCTTTATTAGTTCAATTTTCTGTTTAACCCATAAGTTGCCAATAGGGGTAAAATGAAATTGTATTGTAGTGCCAAAATATTTTTTTTTTTTTTTACTAAAAAGTCTGCCTCGATTTTACTTTTTTTAAATAAAATTGAAAATTGTGTTAAAATATACCAGGAAATAGTTCGAAGTTTCTGGAAGTGACCCTTATATGGTAACATTTGCATCCAGCATGCTTGCTGTTGCATACTGTTGGCATGTTTGGCCTTGTTTTTTTTCAATTTGTTCAACAACCAATTATTTCTTACTTGAACAAAAATTTTACTGAAATTGTTCACTTGGTGCCTTTTTTTATTTTTTTGTTTATACTTTAATCATATATTATATGCACTACACATGGTATACATTCCCTTTACACACACACACTATACGCTCACTGTTCACTTTGCCAATTACAGTTGCTTGGGTACATGAAAATCCTCAAAGCATTTTCTTGATTTTCTTGTGGTGGTAGAGCATGCATAACACATCTTCTGGGCATATTTCTTCTCAGTGGAAGGAAGTTGTGTTATGTAATCCTTCAAAGCTCATCAGGATTTTCTTTGTTTGATGGGGCATCTGTAGTGGTAGCATTACTGTGTTCATGTTCATACAACTCCATCCTCATCTCTGTGTTCAGTACTAGAACCAGCCTGGGCAAATAGCAAATGGCCAGTGGTCCATGGAGTGAAGGGATGTCAAAGACGAGACATGTTGGTATGGTACTTTGAAACACGATACCCGGTGTGGCTGAGGAATTTTTTGTTGTGCACACCAGCTACGCAGGCCTCCTTTATCCCATGTAGGTGCAACATTCCCGATGGTGGCCATTTTAAGGGAGCTAGGATTTAAATGTTGATCTGTGTGTGTGTGTGGCAGTATATACTTGCACGTTGATCGTGTATGGCAGTTTAAGGGTAACACTGAGAACTACACATTTCTTTTTGGCACCACCATTTTTAATTACACTTTACTTAATATGCTAATAAAGTCACACAAAATACTGTAAATTCAGGAAAAATTAGACTGAAAGACTAGTGTATGTGTGAGCGAGCACAAACAATTTGGCATGGGTGGCCTTTGGCTAAGGGAACGATGAAAACACAGGTCCTGGATGTGGCTGCTCTGGCCAGTAACGAACAAATGTCAATCATTGGACTTCGATATTTTAGAAGGCAACCAAACACTATCATTGTGGATGAAATCTGAAATTTGTGGAGTACTGATACTTTCAATGTTTGTCTGGCCAACTTTTTTTGTTTGAAATTGGCAAAAATCTTCTAATGAGAGATTTTACTTTTTTCCTTCTTTCTGTGGTTGTGGTGTTGGTGTTCCAATGTTGGTGTTCCCCAGCAAGGCAAGGCAACTCAAGGAAGGAAATGTTATTATTATTTATTATCACACTGGCCGATTCCCACCAAGGCAGGGTGACCCGAAAAAGAAAAACTTTCACCATCATTCACTCCATCACTGTCTTGCCAGAAGGGTGCTTTACACTACAGTTTTTAAACTGCAACATTAACACCCCTCCTTCAGAGTGCAGGCACTGTACTTCCCATCTCCAGGACTCAAGTCCGGCCTGCCGGTTTCCCTGAACCCCTTCATAAATGTTACTTTGCTCACACTCCAACAGCACATCAAGTATTAAAAACCATTTGTCTCCATTCACTCCTATCAAACACGCTCATGCATACCTGCTGGAAGTCCAAGCCCCTCGCACACAAAACCTCCTTTACCCCCTCTCTCCAACCTTTCCTAGGCCGACCCCTACCCCGCCTTCCTTCCACTACAGACTGATACACTCTTGAAGTCATTCTGTTTCGCTCCATTCTCTCTACATGTCTGAACCACCTCAACAACCCTTCCTCAGCCCTCTGGACAACAGTTTTGGTAATCCCGCACCTCCTCCTAACTTCCAAACTACGAATTCTCTGCATTATATTCACACCACACATTGCCCTCAGACATGACATCTCCACTGCCTCCAGCCTTCTCCTCGCTGCAACATTCATCACCCACGCTTCACACCCATATAAGAGCGTTGGTAAAACTATACTCTCATACATTCCCCTCTTTGCCTCCAAGGACAAACTTCTTTGTCTCCACAGACTCCTAAGTGCACCACTCACTCTTTTTCCCTCATCAATTCTATGATTCACCTCATCTTTCATAGACCCATCCGCTGACACGTCCACTCCCAAATATCTGAATACATTCACCTCCTCCATACTCTCTCCCTCCAATCTGATATTCAATCTTTCATCACCTAATCTTTTTGTTATCCTCATAACCTTACTCTTTCCTGTATTCACCTTTAATTTTCTTCTTTTGCACACCCTACCAAATTCATCCACCAATCTCTGCAACTTCTCTTCAGAATCTCCCAAGAGCACAGTGTCATCAGCAAAGAGCAGCTGTGACAACTCCCACTTTGTGTGTGATTCTTTATCTTTTAACTCCACGCCTCTTGTCAAGACCCTCGCATTTACTTCTCTTACAACCCCATCTATAAATATATTAAACAACCACGGTGACATCACACATCCTTGTCTAAGGCCTACTTTTACTGGGAAATAATTTCCCTCTTTCCTACATACTCTAACTTGAGCCTCACTATCCTCGTAAAAACTCTTCACTGCTTTCAGTTACCTACCTCCTACACCATACACTTGCAACATCTGCCACATTGCCCCCCTATCCACCCTGTCATACGCCTTTTCCAAATCCATAAATGCCACAAAGACCTCTTTAGCCTTATCTAAATACTGTTCACTTATATGTTTCACTGTAAACACCTGGTCCACACACCCCCTACCTTTCCTAAAGCCTCCTTGTTCATCTGCTATCCTATTCTCCGTCTTACTCTTAATTCTTTCAATAATAACTCTACCATACACTTTACCAGGTATACTCAGCAGACTTATCCCCCTATAATTTTTGCACTCTCTTTTATCCCCTTTGCCTTTATACAAAGGAACTATGCATGCTCTCTGCCAATCCCTAGGTACCTTACCCTCTTCCATACATTTATTAAATAATTGCACCAACCACTCCAAAACTTTATCCCCACCTGCTTTTAACATTTCTATCTTTATCCCATCAATCCCGGCTGCCTTACCCCCTTTCATTTTACCTACTGCCTCACGAACTTCCCCCACACTCACAACTGGCTCTTCCTCACTCCTACAAGATGTTATTCCTCCTTGCCCTATACACGAAATCACAGCTTCCCTATCTTCATCAACATTTAACAATTCCTCAAAATATTCCCTCCATCTTCCCAATACCTCTAACTCTCCATTTAATAACTCTCCTCTCCTATTTTTAACTGACAAATCCATTTGTTCTCTAGGCTTCCTTAACTTGTTAATCTCACTCCAAAACTTTTTCTTATTTTCAACAAAATTTGTTGATAACATCTCACCCACTCTCTCATTTGCTCTCTTTTTACATTGCTTCACCACTCTCTTAACCTCTCTCTTTTTCTCCATATACTCTTCCCTCCTTGCATCACTTCTACTTTGTAAAAACTTCTCATATGCTAACTTTTTCTCCCTTACTACTCTCTTTACATCATCATTCCACCAATCGCTCCTCTTCCCTCCCGCACCCACTTTCCTGTAACCACAAACTTCTGCTGAACACTCTTACACTACATTTTTAAACCTACCCCATACCTCTTCGACCCCATTGCCTATGCTCTCATTAGCCCATCTATCCTCCAATAGCTGTTTATATCTTACCCTAACTGCCTCCTCTTTTAGTTTATAAACCTTCACCTCTCTCTTCCCTGATGCTTCTATTCTCCTTGTATCCCATCTACCTTTTACTCTGTGTAGCTACAACTAGAAAGTGATCTGATATATCTGTGGCCCCTCTATAAACATGTACATCCTGAAGTCTACTCAACAGTCTTTTATCTACCAATACATAATCCAACAAACTACTGTCATTTCGCCCTACATCATATCTTGTATACTTATTTATCCTCTTTTTCTTAAAATATGTATTACCTATAACTAAACCCCTTTCTATACAAAGTTCAATCAAAGGGCTCCCATTATCATTTACACCTGGCACCCCAAACTTACCTACCACACCCTCTCTAAAAGTTTCTCCTACTTTAGCATTCAGGTCCCCTACCACAATTACTCTCTCACTTGGTTCAAAGGCTCCTATACATTCACTTAACATCTCCCAAAATCTCTCTCTCTCCTCTGCATTCCTCTCTTCTCCAGGTGCATACACGCTTATTATGACCCACTTCTCGCATTCAACCTTTACTTTAATCCACATAATTCTTGAATTTACACATTCATATTCTCTTTTCTCCTTCCATAACTGATCATTTAACATTACTGCTACCCCTTCCTTTGCTCTAACTCTCTCAGATACTCCAGATTTAATCCCATTTATTTCCCCCCACTGAAACCTTTTGAGGGTCGAGACCTTCGATCCTGAACCCCCACTCAGGGTCAAAAAATATTAGAAAAAAAAAAAAATTTCTTGCCAAAATCTTAAGAATAATTTTCTAAGTGTTATAGACAAAAAAAAAAAAAAATTGCAATTGGTTCTTACCGAGATAGAGGTGTGAAGTTGACAAAGTGAACTGCTTACTGTAATATCAGGGACTGCTGGTCACCCAGTAATGTTATATTTATTTATTTATTTTTTTTTTAAACACATTGGCCAATTCCCACCAAGGCAGGGTGGCCTGAAAAAAGAAAAACTTTCATCATCATTCACTCCATCACTGTCTTGCCTGAGGGGTGCTTTACACTACAGTTATAAAACTGCAATATTAACACACCTCCTTCAGAGTGTAGACACTGTACATACTTCCCATCTCCAGGACTCAAGTCCGGCCTGTCAGTTTCCCTGAATCCCTTCGTAAATGTTACTTTGCTCACACTCCAACAGCACGTCATGTAATAAAAACCATTTGTCTCCATACACTCCTATCAAATACACTCATGTACGCTTGCTGGAAGTCCAAGCCCCTCGCTCACAAAACCTCCTTAACCCCCTCCCTCCAACCCTTCCTAGGCCGACCCCTACCCCGCCTTCCCTCCACTACAGATTTATACACATTCGAAGTCATTCTGTTCCATTCTCCACATGTCCGAACACCTCAACAGCCCCTCCTCAGCCTTCTCCTAATTTCCGAACTACGAATTCTCTACATTATATTCACACCACACATTGTCCTCTTGTATTTTTTAATATTTTATTTTTTTCAAGTAACTTCTATGGCCTGTGAGACCAACAAAAGGCATGTTTATATATTCACTCGTTGTATGCTACACAGTAACCGCACAAACATTGACAGGTGAACATTTTTACCTACCATAGTCGCATACTGTTGTCCAGAAATATTCTACGTAATATTTATAGGTCCCAGCAATGTTTTGGATATGTGGGAGTATATACGTAATTTTTTTTTTTTTTTTATTATCACACCGGCCGATTCCCACCAAGGCAGGGTGGCCCGAAAAAGAAAAACTTTCACCATCATTCACTCCATCACTGTCTTGCCAGAAGTGTGCTTTACACTACAGTTTTTAAACTGCAACATTAACACCCCTCCTTCAGAGTGCAGGCACTGTACTTCCCATCTCCAGGACTCAAGTCCGGCCTGCCGGTTTCCCTGAATCCCTTCATAAATGTTACTTTGCTCACACTCCAACAGCACGTCAAGTATTAAAAACCATTTGTCTCCATTCACTCCTATCAAACACGCTCACGCATGCCTGCTGGAAGTCCAAGCCCCTCGCACACAAAACCTCCTTTACCCCCTCCCTCCAACCCTTCCTAGGCCGACCCCTACCCCGCCTTCCTTCCACTACAGACTGATACACTCTTGAAGTCATTCTGTTTCGCTCCATTCTCTCTACATGTCCGAACCACCTCAACAACCCTTCCTCAGCCCTCTGGACAACAGTTTTGGTAATCCCGCACCTCCTCCTAACTTCCAAACTACGAATTCTCTGCATTATATTCACACCACACATTGCCCTCAGACATGACATCTCCACTGCCTCCAGCCTTCTCCTCGCTGCAACATTCATCACCCACGCTTCACACCCATATAAGAGCTTTGGTAAAACTATACTCTCATACATTCCCCTCTTTGCCTCCAAGGACAAAGTTCTTTGTCTCCACAGACTCCTAAGTGCACCACTCACTCTTTTTCCCTCATCAATTCTATGATTCACCTCATCTTTCATAGACCCATCCGCTGACACGTCCACTCCCAAATATCTGAATACGTTCACCTCCTCCATACTCTCTCCCTCCAATCTGATATTCAATCTTTCATCACCTAATCTTTTTGTTATCCTCATAACCTTACTCTTTCCTGTATTCACCTTTAATTTTCTTCTTTTGCACACCCTACCAAATTCATCCACCAATCTCTGCAACTTCTCTTCAGAATCTCCCAAGAGCAGTGTCATCAGCAAAGAGCAGCTGTGACAACTCCCACTTTGTGTGTGATTCTTTATCTTTTAACTCCACGCCTCTTGCCAAGACCCTCGCATTTACTTCTCTTACAACCCCATCTATAAATATATTAAACAACCACGGTGACATCACACATCCTTGTCTAAGGCCTACTTTTACTGGGAAAAAATTTCCCTCTTTCCTACATACTCTAACTTGAGCCTCACTATCCTCGTAAAAACTCTTCACTGCTTTCAGTAACCTACCTCCTACACCATACACTTGCAACATCTGCCACATTGCCCCCCTATCCACCCTGTCATACGCCTTTTCCAAATCCATAAATGCCACAAAGACCTCTTTAGCCTTATCTAAATACTGTTCACTTATATGTTTCACTGTAAACACCTGGTCCACACACCCCCTACCTTTCCTAAAGCCTCCTTGTTCATCTGCTATCCTATTCTCCGTCTTACTCTTAATTCTTTCAATTATAACTCTACCATACACTTTACCAGGTACACTCAACAGACTTATCCCCCTATAATTTTTGCACTCTCTTTTATCCCCTTTGCCTTTATACAAAGGAACTATGCATGCTCTCTGGCAATCCCTAGGTACCTTACCCTCTTCCATACATTTATTAAATAATTGCACCAACCACTCCAAAACTATATCCCCACCTGCTTTTAACATTTCTATCTTTATCCCATCAATCCCGGCTGCCTTACCCCCTTTCATTTTACCTACTGCCTCACGAACTTCCCCCACACTCACAACTGGCTCTTCCTCACTCCTACAAGATGTTATTCCTCCTTGCCCTATACACGAAATCACAGCTTCCCTATCTTCATCAACATTTAACAATTCCTCAAAATATTCCTTCCATCTTCCCAGTACCTCTAACTCTCCATTTAATAACTCTCCTCTCCTATTTTTAACTGACAAATCCATTTGTTCTCTAGGCTTTCTTAACTTGTTAATCTCACTCCAAAACTTTTTCTTATTTTCAACAAAATTTGTTGATAACATCTCACCCACTCTCTCATTTGCTCTCTTTTTACATTGCTTCACCACTCTCTTAACTTCTCTCTTTTTCTCCATATACTCTTCCCTCCTTGCATCACTTCTACTTTGTAAAAACTTCTCATATGCTAACTTTTTCTCCCTTACTACTCTCTTTACATCATCATTCCACCAATCGCTCCTCTTCCCTCCTGCACCCACTTTCCTGTAACCACAAACTTCTGCTGAACACTCTAACACTACATTTTTAAACCTACTCCATACCTCTTCGACCCCATTGCCTATGCTCTCATTAGCCCATCTATCCTCCAATAGCTGTTTATATCTTACCCTAACTGCCTCCTCTTTTAGTTTATAAACCTTCACCTCTCTCTTCCCTGATGCTTCTATTCTCCTTGTATCCCATCTACCTTTTACTCTCAGTGTAGCTACAACTAGAAAGTGATCTGATATATCTGTGGCCCCTCTATAAACATGTACATCCTGAAGTCTACTCAACAGTCTTTTATCTACCAATACATAATCCAACAAACTACTGTCATATCGTGTATACTTATTTATCCTCTTTTTCTTAAAATATGTATTACCTATAACTAAACCCCTTTCTATACAAAGTTCAATCAAAGGGCTCCCATTATCATTTACACCTGGCACCCCAAACTTACCTACCACACCCTCTCTAAAAGTTTCTCCTACTTTAGCATTCAAGTCCCCTACCACAATTACTCTCTCACTTGGTTCAAAGGCTCCTATACATTCACTTAACATCTCCCAAAATCTCTCTCTCTCCTCTGCATTCCTCTCTTCTCCAGGTGCATACACGCTTATTATGACCCACTTCTCGCATCCAACCTTTACTTTAATCCACATAATTCTTGAATTTACACATTCATATTCTCTTTTCTCCTTCCATAACTGATCATTTAACATTACTGCTACCCCTTCCTTTGCTCTAACTCTCTCAGATACTCCAGATTTAATCCCATTTATTTCCCCCCACTGAAACTCTCCTACCCCCTTCAGCTTTGTTTCGCTTAGGGCCAGGACATCCAACTTCTTTTCATTCATAACATCAGCAATCATCTGTTTCTTGTCATCCGCACTACATCCACGCACATTTAAGCAACCCAGTTTTATAAAGTTTTTCTTCTTCTCTTTTTTAGTAATTGTATACAGGAGAAGGGGTTACTAGCCCATTGCTCCCGGCATTTTAGTCGCCTCATACGACACGCATGGCTTACGGAGGAAAGATTCTTTTCCACGTAATAATAATAATAATAATACTCGTAGGTAGTAGGTTGGTAGACAGCAACCACCCAGAGGGGTACTACCGTTCTGCCAAGTGAGTGTAAAACGAAAGCCTGTAATTTTTTTACATGATGGTAGGATTGCTGGTGTCCTTTTTTTCTGTCTCATAAACATGCAAGATTTCAGGTACGTCTTGCTACTTCTACTTACACTTAGGTCACACTACACATACATGTACAAGCATATATATACACACACCCCTCTGGGTTTTCTGCTATTTTCTTTCTAGTTCTTGTTTATTTCCTCTTATCTCCATGGGGAAGTGGATCAGAATTCTTCCTCCGTAAGCCATGCGTGTTGTAAGAGGCGACTAAAATGCCAGGGGCAAGGGGCTAGTAACCCCCTTCTCCTGTATATATTACTGAATGTAAAAGGAGAAACTTTAGTTTTTCCTTTTGGGCCACCCCGCCTCTGTGGGATACGGCCGGTGTGTTGAAAGAAGAAAGATTAATAATAATCATACAGTGGGCCCTCGGGTACCAGCAACATCGGCAGACACCAAAATCGGATAGCGTCGCGTTTTGGCGTCAAAATATTGGCTCAGCTGACGCCCAGGAACTCGGTTAAGGGCATTCGTCCCGAACGTGTCCGCCTGACAGCCTGGCCTGAGCGCTTGAGTTGCCCTGCCTTCAGCTAGTGTGCCATTGTTTACAAGCCAGCCCAGACGATTCCACGCGTACCTGCGATACAATTTGTACTATTCCAGTGTTTTCAGTGCTTGTAATTGCTAAATAAGCCACCATGGGCCCAAAGAAAGCTTCTAGTGCCAATCCTGTGGTTTAAAGGGTGAGAAATACTATTGAATTAAAGAGATAAACCTACCATCCGACTTAGGACCTGCTCGACACACGACCATTCGACTGATGACCGTGTTTTCTATGCCAAATTTCTGGGAAATAAACAGCTGTTCGTGTTGTACACAGTGTTTATCCTAAATCTTACAGTATAAAATACAGTACTAACAGCATAAAAAGTAAAGTAAAAAATGAAATACCAAAATAAAACAATAAAAGTCATTACAAAAATGTGATGTTGATATTCAGTTCATCATCCATTTCGACTTACGACCGGTTTGTCGGAACCGAACTCGGTCGTAAGTCGGATGGTACCTGTAATCGCAAAGTACGAAAGTGGAGTGCGTGTCTCAGAGTTGGCCAGGTTATATAACAAACCCCATTCAACCATCACTACTATCTGGGGCCAAGAAAAATGCAATCAAAGAAGCTGTTGTTGTGAAAGGTGCAAGTATGCTTACAAAACAGAGATTGCTGATACTCGAAGATGTGGAGAGATTGTTGTTGGCATGGATAAACGAGAAACAATTATCAGGAGATAGTGTTTCTCAGTCAGTAATATGTGAAAAGGCAAGGCAGTTGCATGATGATTTAATTAAGAAAATTCCTGAAACTAGTGCTGATGTTAGTGAATTTAAGGCCAGCAAAGGTTGGTTTGAGAGATTTAAGAATCATGGTGGCATACTCAGTGTTGAAAGGCATGGAGAGGCTGCAAGTTCTGACAAAAAAGCGGCTGAAAAGTATGTACAGGAGTTCAAGGACTATATAAAGACTGAAAAATTAAAACCCCAACAAGTGTTCAATTGTGACTAAACAGACCTGTTTTGGAAGAAAATGCCAAACAGGACCTACATTATTCAGGAGGAAAAGGCACTCCCAGGACACGAGCCTATCAAAGACAGGCTAACTTTCATGTTGTGTAGTAATGCTAGTGGTGATTGCAAAGTAAAGCCTTTACTGGTGTATCACTCTGAAACTCCCAGAGTGTTCAAGAAAAAGTGTTGTCAAGACTAATTTGTGTGATGTGGAAAGCAAACAGTAAGGCATGGGTCACTAGGGACATCTTCCTTGACTGGTTTTATGACATGTTTGGCCCCACTGCAAAAATACCTCCTGGAAAATAAATTGTCATTCAAGTGCCTCCTGGTAATGGACAGTGCTCCTGCTCATCCTCACGACTTGCAAAAGAAAATTGTGGGGGAGTTTAGCTTCATCAAAGTGAAGTTTTTGCCTCCTAATACCACTTCTTTCCTCCAGCCCATGGACCAGCAGGTCATTTCTAATTTCAAAAAACTGTACACCAAAGCAGTGTTTCAAAAGTGCTGTGAAGTGACCTCAGACACTGAATTAACCCTAAGAGAGTTCTGGAAAGATAACTTCAGTATCCTCAGTTGCATAAACCTTCTAGGTAAGGCTTGGGAGGAAATGACTTGCAGGACTTTGAACTCTGCTTGGAGAAAATTGTGGCCAGAATATGTACAAGAGAGGGATTTTGAAGGGTTTGGGGCTGACCCTGAGGAGCCTGTGCCAGTTGTGGAATCTATTGTGTCTCGGGAAGTCCATGGGGTTGGAGGTTAGTAGGGAGGATATGGAAGAGTTGGTGGAGGATGACGATGAAGAGCTAAGCACTACAGAACTGCAAGACTTTCAGGTGCAACAGGAACAGATCACAGCTCAGGAATTTGCTTCAGAGGAGGAGGAAGAGAGATGATGTTGCCTTTGTCAAAGATTAACCCTTTCAGGGTCCAAGGCCCAAATCTGGAGTCACGCACCAGTGTCCAAGAATTTTCAAAAAAAAAATTTGTTATTTTTTCTTATGAAATCGTAGAGAATCTTTTTGTGAAGGTAATAAAACAAAAAGTACGAAATTTGGTGGAAAATTGACGAAATTATGCTCTCGCGAATTTTGATGTGTCAGCGATATTTACGAATCGGCGATTTTGCCGACTTTGACTCCAATTTTAGGCCAATTACATTATTCCAATCAACCAAATTCTTAGCTATTTCACTAGTATTACTTCTATTCTATCGATTGAGCACAAGAAATCGCCAAGTCAACTGTTTCAACTACAAAATAAAGTGATCGGAAATTGTTAATTTGGCCAATTTAACACAAAGTTCAAAATATTCCAATTTCAAAATAGGGTCCAGAATGAACAATGTAGGCATTCCTGGCACTAAACTAACATTTCCTCTGTTCATTAGTTATGTTTTGAGGCTTTACAAATAAATTCCATTTTGATTTTTTATTCACATAATGAATTTTTATTCACACCAAAAAATAGAAGATTTACTCTTATGCAATACTGTAATAATTGTATAAATATCATCATCATATTTGTGAATGTATATTAGACCCACCAGCTGATGTGTATTAGATGTGTGAGGTCGTTTGTTTACTCTTGAATATCGGCAAAAATTTAACATTTCCGCTACTTTGAGCTCAGTTTCAAGCCATTTCCAATGCTAAAACCAATCAAAATCATCTCTATTTCTGTAATATGTCTTCCATTCTATCAAATGAGACCAAGAAATCGCGAATACAACTATAAAAAACATACGAAAAAACACTGCAAAGTTGCTGTTTTAATCGAAAAATCATGATTTCATTTTTTTTCTCTCATTATACACAGTGTGCTGCAGGATCTGTTTTATGTGGTGCACATATGTTAGGAATTGTGTTGGGAGACAGGACAAGATAATTCTTAATATGACACTAATATCAGCTCTGTGGCTTATCTAGCACAGTTCATCTAATATAACATAATAAACTATTAAAAACATGGAAACATGATATATACTCTAGAATGAATAAAATATGGCATTAACCCCTTGACTGTCACAACCCCAACCCTGAGGTGTCTCCTGGTGTCGCAAAATTAAAAAAAAAAAATTTTCTTATGGAATGATAGAGAATCTTTTCCCGATTGTAATGACACCAAAAAACGAAATTTGATGGAAAACTGACAGAATTACGCTCTCATGAAGTTAGTGACCGTGGCGATATTTACAAATCGGTGATTTTGCCCACTTTGAGCCCTGTTTTCGGCTAATTCCATTGTTCCAGTCGACCAAACTCATAGCTACTTCTTTAGAACTCAGTTTTTTCTGTCGATTGAGTACAAGAAATTCCCCATTTACTGATTTCAACTACCCAATAATGTGGTCAGAAATTTGCTATTTGGCCAATTTCACGAAAATTAAAAAATATGACAATTTCAAAATAAGGTCCAGAATGAACAATGCAGACATTCCTGGCTCTAAAATAACATTTTCTTTGTTCATCAGTCACGTCTCCAGGCCCCTCTGATATTACTCTTGTTTTCTATTTTGAATTTTTATTCAAACAAAAAACATAAGATTTACTCTTATGCAGACTACTGCAATACTATAATAATTGTATAAATAACATCAACCCATTCATGACTGCATATTAGAATGGCTAGTTGGACATTTATTGGACAGTGACATCATTTGTTTACTTTTGAACATTGGCAAAAATCAAACATTTCCCATACTTTGAGCTCCATTTCCAGGTCCTTTTTATAGTAAAATCAATCAAAATCACCTCTATTTCTATAATATGTTTTCCATTCTATCAAATGAGAAAAAAAACGAGAATACATCCATAAATACTATACGAAAATAGACCACAAAGTCGTCATTTTAATTAAAAAAACTGTCCGTTTTTTTTTCTCATTATGCACTGAGTGCTCCAGGATTTTTTTTATATGGTGCATACTGACCACACAGACCCATTCTCTCACATGTGGGCCTACCAGCTTTCTCCTGCTTGATTTAAAGCCGCTAGAATTTATGAGTGTATATACGTCAAACACGGTACCTCGTAAGAGGTCAGGTGTCACGTGAGGTCACAGACCCTGAGCTGCTTTGGGGATTAGCGTGGAAGGTTACAAAGCATGGCTTGCTTCTGCAGTGTTTTAAAAATTGAGGTTGGAGAGTTGGAAGAGGAGGTCTTGCTTCTCCAGGAGGAGATTAGGAGGCTGAAGGTCCACCTCAATGGGTCTGGGAGAGTGTGAGGTGGCTGGAGTTGTGGGGAATGAGACTTCTAGCAGTGAGGTGCAGTCTGTCTCTCACTGTGAGGAGGCTGTAGGTGGGGAGGTAGCAACGGCTACCAGCAGTGAGGTGCAGTCCAGCACCTGCTACAAGTGGCGAGTGTTTCCCAGTAATGGGAGGAGAATCAGAGTAAGGAAAGTTAAGAGTGAAGATCTGAAGGTAGGAAATCGCTTCTCTGTTCTTCAGGATGAATGTACTTCAGTGGCCAGTGAAGGTAAGGGTACTACTGCCCCTGCTAACAGAGGTAAGCGCATTCTTGTGGTTGGTGACTCTCAGGTAAGATATATTGACCGTGCTTTTTGTAATAGGAATAAGAAGATGAGAGATAGTGTGCTTCTCTGGAGCTGGTGTTGGGGACATAGTTAACAGGCTGGATAATATCATGTCAAGTAATGGGAACAAGCCCATTATCTGTCAGTGCTAGATAAGTACAGGTCAGCTATAGATTTCATTAAGTCTAAGGGAGGGGTCCCAATCATATGTAGCATCTTGCCTAGAAGGGGAGTAGGAAATGAATGGTTGTCTAGGGCAATTGGTGTAAATTGCTGGCTAGACAGATACTGCAAGGAACTTGCAATCCCATTCATTGACAACTGGAACAACTTTTATGGCAAACATGATATGTATGCAAGGAATGGGGTACATCTCTCTGGGGCTGGGGTGGTAGCACTTGCAAACTCAATTGAGAAGGCCATTGGTGAAATGCCTATGATTTTAAACTGATAGAAGATAGAGGTATGGGTGTGTGTGGGAAACAAGCAGGTTGCAACACTAGGGTTAGAAACAGTAAATGTATAAAAGGCATTCAGCATGAGGTTATAAAGACAATAGATCAGGTCAGCAAACAAAGGGGGACAGCAGAAGGCAGCAAGGGACTAGCTCCCTTAAGGTTTACTATACTAATAGCAGGAGTGTAAGAAATAAGATAGATGAGCTAAGGTTAATTGCAAGTGCAGGAAACATAGATATTATTGCTATAACAGAGACCTGGCTCAATCTGAAAGATAGATAAACACGCTAAGATAACAGGGATATCTTGCTACTCCTACTTACACTTTGGTCACACTTCACAGACACGCACATGCATATATATATATACATACATCTAGGTTTTTCTCCTTTTTCTAAATAGCTCTTGTTCTTTTTTATTTCTTCTATTGTCCATGGGGAAGTGGAAAAGAATCTTTCCTCCGTAAGCCATGCGTGTCGTATGAGGCGACTAAAATGCCGGGAGCAATGGGCTAGTAACCCCTTCTCCTGTATACAATTACTAAAAAAGAGAAGAAGAAAAACTTTATAAAACTGGGTTGCTTAAATGTGCGTGGATGTAGTGCGGATGACAAGAAACAGATGATTGCTGATGTTATGAATGAAAAGAAGTTGGATGTCCTGGCCCTAAGCGAAACAAAGCTGAAGGGGGTAGGAGAGTTTCAGTGGGGGGAAATAAATGGGATTAAATCTGGAGTATCTGAGAGAGTTAGAGCAAAGGAAGGGGTAGCAGTAATGTTAAATGATCAGTTATGGAAGGAGAAAAGAGAATATGAATGTGTAAATTCAAGAATTATGTGGATTAAAGTAAAGGTTGGATGCGAGAAGTGGGTCATAATAAGCGTGTATGCACCTGGAGAAGAGAGGAATGCAGAGGAGAGAGAGAGATTTTGGGAGATGTTAAGTGAATGTATAGGAGCCTTTGAACCAAGTGAGAGAGTAATTGTGGTAGGGGACTTGAATGCTAAAGTAGGAGAAACTTTTAGAGAGGGTGTGGTAGGTAAGTTTGGGGTGCCAGGTGTAAATGATAATGGGAGCCCTTTGATTGAACTTTGTATAGAAAGGGGTTTAGTTATAGGTAATACATATTTTAAGAAAAAGAGGATAAATAAGTATACACGATATGATGTAGGGCGAAATGACAGTAGTTTGTTGGATTATGTATTGGTAGATAAAAGACTGTTGAGTAGACTTCAGGATGTACATGTTTATAGAGGGGCCACAGATATATCAGATCACTTTCTAGTTGTAGCTACACTGAGAGTAAAAGGTAGATGGGATACAAGGAGAATAGAAGCATCAGGGAAGAGAGAGGTGAAGGTTTATAAACTAAAAGAGGAGGCAGTTAGGGTAAGATATAAACAGCTATTGGAGGATAGATGGGCTAATGAGAGCATAGGCAATGGGGTCGAAGAGGTATGGGGTAGGTTTAAAAATGTAGTGTTAGAGTGTTCAGCAGAAGTTTGTGGTTACAGGAAAGTGGGTGCAGGAGGGAAGAGGAGCGATTGGTGGAATGATGATGTAAAGAGAGTAGTAAGGGAGAAAAAGTTAGCATATGAGAAGTTTTTACAAAGTAGAAGTGATGCAAGGAGGGAAGAGTATATGGAGAAAAAGAGAGAAGTTAAGAGAGTGGTGAAGCAATGTAAAAAGAGAGCAAATGAGAGAGTGGGTGAGATGTTATCAACAAATTTTGTTGAAAATAAGAAAAAGTTTTGGAGTGAGATTAACAAGCTAAGAAAGCCTAGAGAACAAATGGATTTGTCAGTTAAAAATAGGAGAGGAGAGTTATTAAATGGAGAGTTAGAGGTATTGGGAAGATGGAAGGAATATTTTGAGGAATTGTTAAATGTTGATGAAGATAGGGAAGCTGTGATTTCGTGTATAGGGCAAGGAGGAATAACATCTTGTAGGAGTGAGGAAGAGCCAGTTGTGAGTGTGGGGGAAGTTCGTGAGGCAGTAGGTAAAATGAAAGGGGGTAAGGCAGCCGGGATTGATGGGATAAAGATAGAAATGTTAAAAGCAGGTGGGGATATAGTTTTGGAGTGGTTGGTGCAATTATTTAATAAATGTATGGAAGAAGGTAAGGTACCTAGGGATTGGCAGAGAGCATGCATAGTTCCTTTGTATAAAGGCAAAGGGGATAAAAGAGAGTGCAAAAATTATAGGGGGATAAGTCTGTTGAGTGTACCTGGTAAAGTGTATGGTAGAGTTATAATTGAAAGAATTAAGAGTAAGACGGAGAATAGGATAGCAGATGAACAAGGAGGCTTTAGGAAAGGTAGGGGGTGTGTGGACCAGGTGTTTACAGTGAAACATATAAGTGAACAGTATTTAGATAAGGCTAAAGAGGTCTTTGTGGCATTTATGGATTTGGAAAAGGCGTATGACAGGGTGGATAGGGGGGCAATGTGGCAGATGTTGCAAGTGTATGGTGTAGGAGGTAGGTTACTGAAAGCAGTGAAGAGTTTTTACGAGGATAGTGAGGCTCAAGTTAGAGTATGTAGGAAAGAGGGAAATTTTTTCCCAGTAAAAGTAGGCCTTAGACAAGGATGTGTGATGTCACCGTGGTTGTTTAATATATTTATAGATGGGGTTGTAAGAGAAGTAAATGCGAGGGTCTTGGCAAGAGGCGTGGAGTTAAAAGATAAAGAATCACACACAAAGTGGGAGTTGTCACAGCTGCTCTTTGCTGATGACACTGTGCTCTTGGGAGATTCTGAAGAGAAGTTGCAGAGATTGGTGGATGAATTTGGTAGGGTGTGCAAAAGAAGAAAATTAAAGGTGAATACAGGAAAGAGTAAGGTTATGAGGATAACAAAAAGATTAGGTGATGAAAGATTGAATATCAGATTGGAGGGAGAGAGTATGGAGGAGGTGAACGTATTCAGATATTTGGGAGTGGACGTGTCAGCAGATGGGTCTATGAAAGATGAGGTGAATCATAGAATTGATGAGGGAAAAAGAGTGAGTGGTGCACTTAGGAGTCTGTGGAGACAAAGAACTTTGTCCTTGGAGGCAAAGAGGGGAATGTATGAGAGTATAGTTTTACCAACGCTCTTATATGGGTGTGAAGCGTGGGTGATGAATGTTGCAGCGAGGAGAAGGCTGGAGGCAGTGGAGATGTCATGTCTGAGGGCAATGTGTGGTGTGAATATAATGCAGAGAATTCGTAGTTTGGAAGTTAGGAGGAGGTGCGGGATTACCAAAACTGTTGTCCAGAGGGCTGAGGAAGGGTTGTTGAGGTGGTTCGGACATGTAGAGAGAATGGAGCGAAACAGAATGACTTCAAGAGTGTATCAGTCTGTAGTGGAAGGAAGGCGGGGTAGGGGTCGGCCTAGGAAGGGTTGGAGGGAGGGGGTAAAGGAGGTTTTGTGTGCGAGGGGCTTGGACTTCCAGCAGGCATGCGTGAGCGTGTTTGATAGGAGTGAATGGAGACAAATGGTTTTTAATACTTGACGTGCTGTTGGAGTGTGAGCAAAGTAACATTTATGAAGGGATTCAGGGAAACCGGCAGGCCGGACTTGAGTCCTGGAGATGGGAAGTACAGTGCCTGCACTCTGAAGGAGGGGTGTTAATGTTGCAGTTTAAAAACTGTAGTGTAAAGCACCCTTCTGGCAAGACAGTGATGGAGTGAATGATGGTGAAAGTTTTTCTTTTTCGGGCCACCCTGCCTTGGTGGGAATCGGCCGGTGTGATAATAAAAATAATAATACCCTCTGAATGCCACATACAAGGCTATAAATTATTCCACACTGACAGGGTCAACAGGAAGGGTGGTGGAGTAGCGATGTATGTCAGAGACAATTTAAATTGTTGTGTTAGACAAGATATAAAATTAGAAGCGTCAGCCACTGAATCTGTTTGATTACAGCTTCTCGAGGGCCGAGAAAAACTAATTTTGGGTGTGATTTACAGGGCCCCAAATCTTGATAGGGAGTGCAGTAAACTTCTATGGGACGAAATTCGTAAGGCATCTACATATGAAAATGTTGTGCTAATGGGAGATTTCAACTATAGACAGATTGACTGGAGCAATTTGACAGGAAATTTAGTCAGGTGACTTTCTTGATACGATCCAGGATTATTTTTTAAAACAGTTTGTGACAGAGCCAACTAGGGGAAATAACCTCCTTGACTTGGTTCTTGCCAGTAGGGAAACACTAATTAATAATCTTGAGGTTAATGATGAGCTTGGGGAAAGTGATCACAAATCACTCAGTTTTAATATATCATGGAATTCCCCTAATAATGGCAATCAAGTCTCTGTCCCTGACTTTCGCTTGGCTGATTTCATAGGACTGAAAAATTACTTAGGTGGGCTGAACTGGAATGACCTGACTAAGGGTCAGGTAGGTGGTGATGGTTGCCAATATGACGCTTTCCAGGGCATAGTTCTAGCTGCTCAGTCAAATTATGTTCCAAATAGGGAAATCAGATAAAACAAAAATGATCCTAAATGGATGAACAATAGATTAAAATATCTGATTGGTCAAAAGAGAGGCATATATAGGCAAATCAAAAGAGGAGAAGGGCAATTAAGAAATCGATATATTCAGTTAAAGAGAGAAATAAAAAAGGGAATTAGAAAAGCAAAAAGAGATTTAGGTTAAAGTTGCAAGAGAATCGAAGACTAACCCAAAAGGATTCTTTCAGGTATGCAGAAGTAAGATCAGAGACAAGATAGGCCCACTCAAAAGTTCCTCGGGTCAGCTCACTGACAGTGATAAGGAAATGTGTAGAATTTTTAACACATACTTACTCTGTTTTTACACAGGAGGATACCAGCGATATTCCAGAAATGATAAATTATGTAAAACAGGACGATAATAAACTGCGCACGATTAGGGTCACAAGTGACATGGTCCTTAGGCAAATAGATAAATTAAAACCTAACAAATCCCCAGGCCCTGATGAACTGTATGCAAGGGTTCTAAAGGAATGTAAAGAGGAGCTTAGCAAACCTTTGGCTAATCTTTTCAACATATCACTACAAACTGGCATGGTGCCAGACAAGTGGAAAATGGCAAATGTGATACCTATTTTCAAAGCAGGTGACAGGTCCTTAGCTTTGAACTATAGACCAATAAGCCTAACCTCCATAGTGGGAAAATTTATGGAATCAATAATTGCCGAGGCAGTTCGTAGCCACCTTGAAAAGCATAAATTAATCAATGAATCTCAGCATGGTTTTACAAAAGGGCGTTCCTGCCTTACGAATTTATTAACTTTTTTTCACTAAGGTATTTGAGGAGGTAGATCATGGTAATGAATATGATATTGTATATATAGACTTCAGTAAGGCTTTTGACAGGGTCCCACATCAGAGACTATTGAGGAAAATTAAGGCACATGGAATAGGAGGAGAAATTTTTTCCTGGATAGAGGCATGCTTGACAAATAGGCAGCAGAGAGTTTGCATAAATGGGGAGAAATCAGAGTCGGGAAGCATCATGAGCGGTGTCCAACAGGGGTCAGTGTTGGGCCCCCTGCTGTTCACAATCTACATAAACGACATAGATGAGGGCATAAAGAGCGACATCAGCAAGTTTGCCGATGACACCAAAATAGGCCGTCTAATTCATTCTGACGAGCACTCCAGGAAGATTTGAATAGACTGATGCAGTGGTCGGAGAAGTGGCAGATGCAGTTTAATATAGACAAATGCAAAGTTCTAAATGTTGGACAGGACAATAACCATGCCACATATAAACTAAATAATGTAGATCTTAATATTACGGATTGCGAAAAAGATTTAGGAGTTCTGGTTAGCAGTAATCTGAAACCAAAACAACAGTGCATAAGTGTTCGCAATAAAGCTAATAGAATCCTTGGCTTCATATCAAGAAGCATAAATAATAGGAGTCCTCAGGTTGTTCTTCTACTCTATACATCCTTGGTTAGGCCTCAATTAGATTATGCTGCACAGTTTTGGTCACCGTATTACAGAATGGATATAAATTCTCTGGAAAATGTACAAAGGCGGATGACAAAGTTGATCCCATGTATCAGAAACCTTCCCTATGAGGATAGACTAAGGGCCCTGAATCTGCACTCTCTAGAAAGATGTAGAATTAGGGGGGATATGATTGAGGTGTATAAATGGAAGACAGGAATAAATAAAGGGGATGTAAATAGTGTGCTGAAAATATCTAGCCTAGACAGGACTCACAGCAATGGTTTTAAGTTGGAAAAATTCAGATTCAGGAAGGATATAGGAAAGTACTGGTTTGGTAATAGAGTTGTGGATGAGTGGAACAAACTCCCAAGTACAGTTAGAGGCCAGAACGTTGTGTAGCTTTAAAAATAGGTTGGATAAATACATGAGTGGATGTGGGTGGGTGAGAGTTGGACCTGATAGCTTGTGCTACCAGGTCGGTTGCTGTGTTCCTCCCTTAAGTCAATGTGACCTGACCTGACTAGGTTGGGTGCATTGGCTTAAGCCGGTAGGAGACTTGGACCTGCCTCGCATGGGCCAGTAGGCCTGCTGCAGTGTTCCTTCGTTCTTATGTTCTTAAGATGTATATATACGACCAAAACAGTCAAAGGGTTAAGAGTGTCACGAGTGGTAGCGTGTTGTTTGTTGTTGGGTATATAAGGGCTACTGAAGGATAAGCCTTACAAAGTGGTGGTGAAGGCGGCTGCAAGAGGCAGCTGAGGCGGCGGTGTTAGTCAATAGCCCTCTATACTTCCAACAACAATGGAGGAGTCAGTTTCGTGCTGTCGTTTTTCTATCGATTAATCGCTTAACTTACTTGCTACTCTGTTAATGCTACACTTTATCGCTGGCTGGCGCTATAGCCTTTATCGACTCCTGCTGCTTTAGTATCGTATACGTATATTGCAGAATCGCTGAAAAAGCCACATTCTCCCCTCTCTCTCATGGTGGCTTATTTAGCAGTTGCAAGTACTAAAAAGAATGGATTAATGCAAAATATATCTTGTGAAAGCTTGGGATAGTCCTCACTGGCTGATGAACAATGGCACACTGGCTGTACATGGAGTGTCGGGGATGCTCAGGCTGCGTGGACACGTTCTGGACGAATGACTTATACCAAGTTCAGTGACGATCACCGAGCCAATGCTTTGATGAAAAAACGTTACTTGTTCTGAATATTACGTATTCTGATAATGACGTAATCCGGGTGTCCACTGTGTTTCAGTGTCGTGAGCTCATACCTCCACACGCCATGGTGAACTATGAGTTCCTTCTCCCTATTTTCGTAAAGCTCCGCCCAGTGAAGGTAGTTGCTGGTGGTAGTAGTGGAGGTGGTTGCTGGTGGTAGTAGTGGAGGTGGTTGCTGGTGGTAGTAGTGGAGGTAGTTGCTGGTGGTAGTAGTGGAGGTGCTTGCTGGTGGTAGTAGTGGAGGTGCTTGCTGGTGGTAGTAGTAGAGGTAGTTGCTGGTGGTAGTAGTGGAGGTGCTTGCTGGTGGTAGTGGATGAGTGTTGCAACCCCTGAATGGGTCACAATGTATATAATGTATGTTACCTTTTCATATAATTTTATATTGCTTATATTTGCGATAATAGCTAAATTGTAAATATGTTGCTTTATATTATTATTTGACTTAGTTAAATTGTTAGGTAGGATGTAACATTCATATATTATGTGCTCATAGTTCAAGTCTTGATTGTCTAACTACTGTAATTATTGCTCATGGCTCGTTACTCTGCCGGCTTCTGTGTTGCTGGGCAGCAACTGTCCACGGAGAAACCACGTGATCGAGGAGGGGGTGTTCACACCTCGCCTGAAGTAGTCAGTCTGGGCTACTCTCTCTTGGTGGTTGGACATATTTCTGACAAGATGTGCCTAACTCTCCCTTATTGGCCCTTGTTGGAAGATCGTCTCTGTAGCTTTCTTGTTGGTTCTGTAGAACTCTGTTCACAGAACATTGCCTAAACTTAGTGGTTTTCGACGTTGTACTGAGGTTGTGTGTCGTATAGACACTCTGAGCAACTCAGGTCCTGAGCTGTAGCTTCTGACCTAATTTGTACTGATATCTTTGTATTGTCACAGTCGGGGATTTTCTTATGCTGAACTTAGATTCAGTAATATGGGAGTTTTGTGACTTTTGTGGAGGATCTGCAGATGGTCCCTACTTAATGTCGTTATATTATCTCCTTGATCCTGATTCTCTGTCGCAGTTGCTTGTTATATTGCTATTGGGCTTAGCGGTCGTTTATTGTTCAAGCAAGCTGTTCTGATTGCCAGGTGGTCAAGAAGTTAGATTATGTGAGAACTTTGTTAGCCACTGGTTTAAGTCTAATCGAGTCGTGAGACATAGCAAACTACTTAGAGCACTTACATACATGCACACAAACTTATTTGTATATATATGTATTAGGTTATTAAATGTTAATGTACCAGACAGTACTTAAGACATATAAATGTGATATGTGCCTTCAGCACAATATTTCTGTACACGAGAGAAGTGATTATTATTATTTTGATTACTGTGATTAATTTAATTTAATTTGATAATATATTCCTAGACATTATTATTATTAATAAACTTATTAAATTTTAATTTATTTAGTTAGTAGCCTACCAGTTGTAATCCTGAATCAATATTGAATCATACTGAATTCTAATGGATAATTGGACCAGGATACTGACTACTTGTTACGAAAACCCAGTAACAGGCTGAATGCTAGAAGGGCAGTCCTTTCTAGTATTCACTGGAGATCTCTAACCTTATTAGAAATCACGGTTTTTGTAACAATGAGGTGGTTGCTAGTGGTAGAGGTGGAGATGGTTGCTGGTGGTAGAGGTGGAGGCAGTTGCTGGTGGTACTGGAGGAGGTGGTTGCTAGTGGTAGCTCCGCCCATTGGGTGGAGCTTTACAAAAATAGACTGCTCGCACCTTCTCCCTACGTAACTCATAGTTCACCATGGCGTGTGGAGGTATGAGCTCACGATACTAAAATATTGTATAATTATGCTATTAGTATCAATAAAGGTTATTGTTACAAAAAATGCGATTTCTAATAATGATAGAGATCTCCAGTGAATACTAGAAAGGACTGCCCTTCTAGCATCCAGCCTGTTACTGGGTTTTTGTAACAAGTAGCCAGTATCCTGGTCCAATTATCCATTATAATTTAGTAAGATTCAATAGTGCTTCAGGATTACACCTGGTAGGCTACTAACTAAAGAAATTAAAATTCAATAAATTTGTTAATAATAATAAAGTTGTCTAGGCGTATATTATCAAAGTAAATTAAAGTAATCAATATAATCACTTCTCTTGTGTACAGTAGTATTGTGCTGAAGGCACATATCACATCTTTATAGCTTTTAAGTACCGTCTGGTACATTGTTAGCATTTAATAACAATACAAATATATACAAGTAAGTTTGTGTGTAAGTGCCCTAAGTAGTTCTCTGTCTCAAGATTCGACTAGACTTAACCAGTGACTGACTAAAAGCCCTCACATAAACTAACTTCTTGACCAACCTGGCAATCAGAACAGCTTGCTTGACCAATAAAATGACTGATAAGCCGAACAGCAATATAACAAGCAACAGCGACACAGAATCAGGAACAAGGAGATAATATAATGACACTAAGTAGGGACCATCTGCAGATCCTCCACAAAAGTCACAAAACTCCCATACTACTGAATCTAAGCTCAGCATTAGAAAATCCCTGACTTTGACAGTACACAGATACCAGTACAAATTAGGTCAGCAGCTACGGCTCAGGACCTGAGTTTCTCAGAGTGTCTATGAGACACCACCTTAGTACAACGTCAAAAATCACTATGTTCTGTGAACAAAGTTACACAGAACCAACAACAAGAAAGCGACAGAGATGACCTTCCAACAAGGGCCAGCAAGAGAGACCTGGAGTGGGACGTCTTATTGGAAGCAACGTCAAACAGACAAGCTCTTGAGTGCAGGCCAGGCAGTCTCTCCTCCAGGTGAGGTGTGGTCACCCCACCCTGATCACGTGACTCTCCGTGGACTGCTGCTGCCCAGCAACTACAGAGAAGCCGGCAGCAAAACGAGCGGAGCGATAATTACAGTAGTTAGACAATGCTGTCATCTACTTAGCACTCTTCAACTATGAGCACTGAATAATATATAAATGTTACATCCTACCTAATATTATAACTAAGTCAAATAATAATATAAAGCAATATATTTATGATTTAGCTAATATCGCAAATATAAGCAATATAAAATTATATGAACAGATAATATACATTATATACATTGTGACCCATTCAGGGGTCACAATAGTTATCTATCATATTTATTCCAGAATAATAGGTATAACACAAATAATGTAGAAGTATGATAAAGATGCTTAAATTAATAAAAACTGACATTATGTAGAGAGGTATTGAAGGGTGGGTGCCAGGCGCCCACCCTTCAATACCCTTCATTGCCAAAGAATTGAACATTTCTGCTACTTTGAGCTCAATTTCAAGGTACTTTTCGTTGTGAAAGCAATCAAAATCATACATGTCTCTATTTCTGTAATATATCTTCTATTCTATCAATTGAGACCAAGAAAACGAGAATACAACCATAAAAACCATACAAAAATCTACCGCTAAGGGTGGCTAATGGCTGAGAAGTGAACTCGGTTATTTATGGTCTGATTTCTTTCAATTTTGGTGTACATTAAGAAGCATCTTTCCATCATACATTGCCCAAGTTTCATATTGAGATAAGTTCCCTAGATCAAGAGCAAGAGCCCCTCGCCAGCATCGAGGAATATCTCCCTTGAGGCATGCTCGGATCTGGAAATTTCATTCGTGTATGGAAGCAAAAAATTGACAGAGCGATTGCTCATATATGGAAAAATCGCACGTGGATGCACTCGTAAGTAGAGGTTCCACTATATAGACATCTCCGGAGAATATTAGATCTCCCCCTCTAGCATTCAGCCTATTTCTGGTTTTTGCAACAAATGGTCAGAAAGCATTCTGGTCCAGTTATCCTTTAAAATTAATAGTGCTTTAGGATTGCAACTGATAGGATACTAACTAACGAAATAAAAATTGAGGTGTTTATTCACAAAGTTGTCTAGGTGGACAAAATCGAAGTAAATGAATTTGATATAATTTAGGATATAAGCTCCTACACTTGTCTTGTAGTGCAAAGTTAAACTGTACATATGGTAGTATAGTGGAACCTTGGCTTAAAAGTTTAATTCGTTCCATGACCTAGCTCGTATCCCGAGTCAATTTTCCTCATTTAAATTAATTGAAATGCCATTAAACCGTTTCAGTGGAATTCCTGCTCTCAGGAGGCAGGACAAAATACTTTCAATATAACGCTAATAACGGCTTATTTATCTATCACAGTTGATCTAATATAAAAAATATAAATAACATAGAAACCTGATATATACTCTAGAATGAATAAAATGTCATTTTGTGACTAGTGGAGGCGGCCATTCCCACTCCCGCATTGTTGTGGTATTCACTGTCATCTAGTGACGGCCTTTTGAAGCTCGCTTGTTATTGTAGTACATATTATTATTATTATTATTATTATTATTATTATTATTATTATTATTATTATTATTATTATTATTATTATTATTATTATTATTATTATTATTATTATTATTATTATTATTATTATTATTATTATTATTATTATTATTATTATTATTATTATTATTATTTTATTATTATTTTATTATTATTTTATTATTATTATTATTATTATTATTATTATTATTATTATTATTATTATTATTATTATTATTATTATTATTATTATATTATATATTTTTTTTTTTTTTTTTCAACAAGTCGGTCGTCTCCCACCGAGGCAGGGTGACCCAAAAAAGAAAGAAAATCCCCAAAAAGAAAATACTTTCATCATTCAACACTTTCACCACACTCACACATTATCACTGCTTTTGCAGAGGTGCTCAGAATACAACAGTTTAGAAGCATATACGTATAAAGATACACAACATATCCCTCCAAACTGCCAATATCCCAAACCACTCCTTTAAAGTGCAGGCATTGTACTTCCCATTTCCAGGACTCAAGTCCGACTATATGAAAATAACCGGTTTCCCTGAATCCCTTCACTAAATATTACCCTGCTCACACTCCAACAGATCGTCAGGTCCCAAGTATCATTCGTCTCCATTCACTCCTATCTAACACGCTCATGCACGCTTGCTGGAAGTCCAAGCCCCTCGCCCACAAAACCTCCTTTACCTCCTCTTTCCAACCCTTTCGAGGACGACCCCTACCCCTCTTTCCTTCCCCTATAGATTTATATGCTTTCCATGTCATTCTACTTTGATCCATTCTCTCTAAATGACCAAACCACCTCAACAACCCCTCTTCTGCCCTCTGACTAATGCTTTTATTAACTCCACCCCTTCTCCTAATTTCCACACTCCGAATTTTCTGCATAATATTTACACCACACATTGCCCTTAGACAGGACATCTCCACTGCCTCCAACCGTCTCCTCGCTGCTGCATTTACCACCCAAGCTTCACATCCATATAAGAGTGTTGGTACTACTATACTTTCATACATTCCCTTCTTTGCCTCCATAGATAACATTTTTTGACTCCACATATACCTCAACGCACCACTCGCCTTTTTTCCCTCATCAATTCTATGATTAACCTCATCCTTCATAAATCCATCCGCCGACACGTCAACTCCCAAGTATCTGAAAACATTCACTTCTTCCATACTCCTCCTCCCCAATTTGATATCCAATTTTTCTTTATCTAAATCATTTGACACCCTCATCACCTTACTCTTTTCTATGTTCACTTTCAACTTTCTACCTTTACACACATTCTCAAACTCATCCACTAACCTTTGCAATTTTTCTTTAGAATCTCCCATAAGCACAGTATCATCAGCAAAAAGTAACTGTGTCAATTCTCATTTTGAATTTGATTCTCCATAATTTAATCCCACCCCTCTCCCGAACACCCTAGCATTTACTTCTTTTACAACCCCATCTATAAATATATTAAACAACCATGGTGACATTACACATCCCTGTCTAAGACCTACTTTTACCGGGAAGTATTCTCCCTCTCTTCTACACACCCTAACCTGAGCCTCACTATCCTCATAAAAGCTCTTTACAGCATTTAGTAACTTACCACCTATTCCATATACAGTGGTCCCTCAATAATCGTCTGGCCTGAAAGTCCTCCATTTCGGAAATAGTCCTGTTTTTTCGTCAAAATATTGGCTCACAAATGGTCTGGTAACTCGCTAATAGTCCTAATAGTCCTTCGTCCTGGACGCGTACTCACGCTCTGAGCCGCCTCGGCCTTTCCTTCCCAGCCAGTGTGCCATTGTTTACCAGTGAGTGACGGTCCACTCACATGCTCCTACGAAATATTTCATATTCCATTGATTTTAGTGCTTGCAAGTGCTAAATAAGCTACCATGGCTTCAAATAAAGCTTCTAGTGCCAGCCCTTTGGTAAAGAATGTGAGAAGCACATAATTTATGAAAAAGTTTGTAGAAAAATACAAAGATGGTGGTGGTAGAGTGGAAGCAGTTGTGATAGTGGTTGATGAACATAAGAACATAAGAAAGGAGGATCACTGCAGCAGGCCTGTTGGCCCATGCTCGGCAGGTCCTTTACAATTCATCCCACTACCGAAACATTTTCCCAACCCAGTCCTCAATGCTACCCAAGAAATAAGCTCTGATAACTCTATCCACTCATTTGCAAGTCCCAAATGAGTGGATAGAGTTACCAGAGTTTTTTTCTTGGGTAGCATTGAGGACTGGGTTGGGAAAATGTTTCGTTAGTGGGATGAATTGTAAAGGACCTGCCGAGCATGGGCCAACAGGCCTGCTGCAGTGATCTTCCTTTCTTATGTTCTTATGTTCATCAACCACTATCACAACTGCTTCCACTCTACCACCACCATCTTTGTATTTTTCTACAAACTTTTTCATAAATAATGTGTTCCTCACATTCTTTACCAAAGGGCTGGCACTAGAAGCTTTCTTTGGTGGTAGTGATGGTGGTAGAAGGTAGTAGTGATGGTGGTAACAGTTGTAATAGTGGTAGAAGGTCATAGTGATGGTGATAGTGGGTTCCTTCTTTAGTGATTCAGTGATTCTACCAACTCCTCCAATGTTGTTGGAGTTATATAGGGCTACAAAAACCACCGCCGACTCAGCTGCTGCTTCACCACCATTATGGACGGCTTACACTCAGTGGCCCTTATATACCCAACAACAACACAACACAATACCTCTCGTGACATACGTAATGACTTATTTTATTCATTCTAGAGTATATTCCATGTTTCTATGTTATTAATATTGTTTATTATGTCATATTAGTTGAATTTTGATAGATAAATAAGCCATAGAGTTGATATTAGTGTCATATTCTCCAACAATAAACTTGCTATCCCTCCCTCACACAAACAAATAGCCAATAAGAACATAACAATGGAAGAACACTGCAGGTCTACTGGCCCATACAAGGCAGGTCCTTATCAAAATGACCTCCACCCAAAGCTACCCAAGAATTTACTCCCGTTCCCAATGACACAAATCAAACTCAGCTCCTCCAACTCGTATATTTGTCCAATCTCTTCTTAAAGCTACCCAAGGTCCTAGCCTCGATCACCCTACTGGTAAGTGTGATGTTAAATAAGAACTTAAGAAAGTAGGAACACTGGAACAGGCCTGCTGGCCCATACTAGGCCGTTCCTTCACAAATCCAACCCACTAACAGAACAAATGCTACCCAAGCAATAAGCTCAGGTGCAAGTCCGACTCAAATCCAACCCCTCTCACTCGTGTATTTATCCAACCTAAATTTGAAACTACCCAATGTTTTAGGTTCGATCACCCTACTAGGCAGACCATTCCACTCATCAACTACCCCTATTACCAATGTTCATTTATACATTTTATTAGTGCCCTAGAGTCCTTATGGAGGGGGATTCCCCTTCCAAATAACCTCTCTTCCCTCTCTCCTCCTCCCTGTCTTCCATTCATCAACAACAGCCTTCAATAAAGGTAACTGTCATGTTGAATGTTCATTCTTTTGTGCATGTAAATCTATCTTTTAGGTAAAAAAAAAAATTTTTTGTTGATACTTCTAGGTGTCTGGAACGAATTAATTGGATTTACATTATTTCTTATGGGGAAAATTGATTCGAAAATCGTCCATTTCGATAATAGTCCCACTTCCAGGAACGGATTATGGACGATTGAGGGACCACTGTACTTGCAACATCTGCCACATTGCTCCTCTATCCACTCTATCATATGCCTTTTCTAAATCCATAAATGCAATAAAAACTTCCCTACCTTTATCTAAATACTGTTCACATATATGCTTCAATGTAAACACTTGATCTACACATCCCCTACCCACTCTGAAGCCTCCTTGCTCATCCGCAATTCTACATTCTGTCTTACCTCTAATTCTTTCAATTATAACCCTACCGTATACTTTTCCTGGTATACTCAGTAAACTTATTCCTCTATAATTTTTACAATCTCTCTTGTCCCCTTTCCCTTTATATAAAGGGACTATACATGCTCTTCGCCAATCCCTAGGTACCCTCCCCTCTTTCATACATTTATTAACCCTTTGACTGTCGCGGCCGTATATATACGTTTTACGAGGTGCCGTGTTTGACGTATATATACTCATAAATTCTAGCGGCTTCAAATCAAGCAGGAGAAAGCTGGTAGGCCCACATGTGAGAGAATGGGTCTGTGTGGTCAGTGTGCACCATATAAAAAAAATCCTGGAGCACGCAGTGCATAATGAGTAAAAAAAACTCCGACCGTTTTTTTAATTAAAATGCCGACTTTGTGGTCTATTTTCGTATAGTATTTATGGTTGTATTCTCGTTTTCTTGGTCTCATTTGATAGAATGGAAAACATATTACAGAAATAGAGGTGATCTTGATTGATTTTACTATAAAAAGAACCTAGAAATGGAGCTCAAAGTAGCGGAAATGTTTGATTTTTGCTAATGTTCAAAAGTAAACAAATGATGCCATTGTCCAATAAATGTCCAACTAGCCATTCTAATATGCAGTCATGAATGGGTTGATGTTATTTATACAGTTATTACAGCATTGCAGTAGTCTGCATAATAGTAAGTCTAATATTTTTTGTTTGAATAAAAATTCAAAATAGAAAGCAAGAGTAATATCAGAAGGGCCTGGAGACGTGACTGATGAACAAAGAAAATGTTATTTTAGAGCCAGGAATGTCTGCATTGTTCATTCTGGACCTTATTTTGAAATTGTCATATTTTTTAGTTTTCGTGAAATTGGCCAAATTGCAAATTTCTGACCATGTTATTAGGTAGTTGAAATCAGTAAATGGGCAGTTTCTTGTATTCAATCGATAGAAAAAATGAAGTTCTAAAGAAATAGCTATGAGTTTGGGCGACTGGAACAATGGAATTAGCCGAAAATAGGGCTCAAATTGGGCGAAATCGCCGATTTGTAAACAGCGCCGAGGTCGCTAACTTCGCGAGAGCATAATTCCGTCAGTTTTCCATCAAATTTTGTTTTTTTGGTGTCATTACAATCGGGAAAAGATTCTCTATCATTTCATAAGGAAAAATAATTTTTTTTTTTTTTAAATTTTGCGACACCAGGAGACACCTCAGGATTGGGGGTTGCGACAGTCAAAGGGTTAAACAAAAGTACCAACCACTCCAACACTATATCCCCCCCTGCTTTTAACATTTCTGTCATGATCCCATTTCATTCTACGTAATGCCTCGCGTACCTCCACCACACTTACATTCTGCTCTTCTTCACTCCTAAAAGATGGTATACCTCCCTGGCCAGTGCATGAAATTACCGCCTCCCTTTCTTCCTCAACATTTAAAAGTTCCTCAAAATATTCTCGCCATCTACCTAATACCTCCCTCTCCCCATCTACTAACTCCCCTACTCTGTTTTTAACGGACAAATTCATACTTTCCCTAGGCTTTCTTAACTTGTTTAACTCACTCCAAAATTTTTTCTTATTTTCATTAAAATTTCTTGACAGTGCCTCTCCCACTCTTTCATCTGCTCTCCTTTTGCACTCTCTCACCACTCTCTTCACCTTTCTTTTACTCTCCATATACTCTGCTCTTCTTATAACACTTCTACTTTGTAAAAACCTCTCGTAAGCTACGTTTTTCTCTTTTATCACACCCTTTACTTCATCATTCCACCAATCACTCCTCTTTCCTCCTGCCCCCACCCCCCTATAACCACAAACTTCTGCCCCAAATTCTAATACTGCATTTTTAAAACTATTCCAACCCTCTTCAACCCCCCCCCCCCCCACTACTCATCTTTGCACTAGCCCACCTTTCTGCCAATAGTCGCTTATATCTCGCCCGAACTTCCTCCTCCCTTAGTTTATACATTTTCACCTCCCTCTTACTTGTTGTTGCCACCTTCCTCTTTTCCCATCTACCTCTTACTCTAACTGTAGCTACAACTAAATAATGATCTGATATATCAGTTGCCCCTCTATAAACATGTACATCCTGGAGCCTACCCATCAACCTTTTATCCACCAATACATAATCTAACAAACTACTTTCATTACGTGCTACATCATACCTTGTATATTTATTTATCCTCTTTTTCATAAAATATGTATTACTTATTATCAAATTTCTTTCTACACATAGCTCAATTAAAGGCTCCCCATTTACATTTACCCCTGGCACCCCAAATTTACCTACTACTCCCTCCATATCATTTTTACCCACTTTAGCATTGAAATCCCCAACCACCATTACTCTCACACTTGATTCAAAACTCCCCACGCATTCACTCAACATTTCCCAGAATCTCTCTCTCTCCTCTACACTTCTCTCTTCTCCAGGTGCATACACGCTTACTATAACCCACTTTTCACATCCAATCTTTATTTTACTCCACATAATCCTTGAATTTATGCATTTGTAGTCCCTCTTTTCCTGCCATAGCTTATCCTTCAACATTATTGCTACTCCTTCTTTAGCTCTAACTCTATTTGAAACCCCTGACCTAATCCCATTTATTCCTCTCCATTGAAACTCTCCCACCCCCTTCAGCTTTGTTTCACTTAAAGCCAGGACATCCAGTTTCTTCTCATTCATAACATCCACAATCATCTCTTTCTTATCATTTGCACAACATCCACGCACATTCAGACTTCCCACTTTGACAATTTTCTTCTTCTTATTCTTTTTAGTAGTCTTTACAGGAAAAGGGGTTACTAGCCCATTGTTCCCGGCATTTTAGTTGACTTTTACAAAACGCATGGCTTACGGAGGAAAGATTCTTATTCCACTTCCCCATGGATATAAAAGGAAAAGTAATAAGACCAAGAACTATTAAGATAAATTCAAAGAAAACTCAGATGAGTGTGTATAAATAAACATGTACATGTATGTGTAGTGTGACCTAAGTGTAAGTAGAAGTAGCAAGACGTACCTGTAATTTTGCATATTTATGAGACAGACAAAAGACACCAGCAATCCTACCATCATGTAAAACAATTACAGGCTTTCATTTTACACTCACTTGGCAGGACGATAGTACCTCCCTGGGTGGTTGCTGTCTACCAACCTACTACTAATATTTATTATATTATTATTTATATATTATTATTAATAAAAATAATAGTAAATAATATTTATTATTTATTTATTTATTATTATTATTATTATTATTATTATTATTATTATTATTATTATTATTATTATTATTATTATTATTATACAGCCTCTCCTCATTTAACCCTTTCAGGGTCCGTCCCGTAGATCTACGGCTTTACGTTCAGGGTCCAAACCGTAGATCTACGCCATGAGCTCAGCTCACTCTGATAAACTGTGAGTGGTACATTTGGGCCTAGATATGAGAGAATACATCAATGTGGTATGTGTGCACCACATAAAACAGATCCTGCAGCACACTGTGTATAATGAGAGAAAAAAAATGAAATCATGATTTTTCGATTAAAACAGCAACTTTGCAGTGTTTTTTCGTATGTTTTTTATAGTTGTATTTGCGATTTCTTGGTCTCATTTGATAGAATGGAAGACATATTACAGAAATAGAGATGATTTTGATTGGTTTTTGCACTGGAAATGGCTTGAAACTGAGCTCAAAGTAGCAGAAATGTTAAATTTTTGCCGATATTCAAGAGTAAACAAACGACCTCACACGTCTAATACACGCCAGCTGGTGGGTCTAATATGCATTCACAAATATGGTGATGATATTTATACATTTATTACAGTATTGCATAACAGTAAATCTTCTATTTTTTGGTGTGAATAAAAATTCATTATGTGAATAAAAAATCAAAATGGAATTTATTTGTAAAGCCTCAAAACATAACTAATGAACAGAGGAACTGTTAGTTTAGTGCCAGGAATGCCTACATTGTTCATTCTGGACCCTATTTTGAAATTGGAATATTTTGAACTTTGTGTTAAATTGGCCAAATTAACAATTTCCGATCACTTTATTTTGTAGTTGAAACAGTTGACTTGGCGATTTCTTGTGCTCAATCGATAGAATAGAAGTAATACTAGTGAAATAGCTAAGAATTTGGTTGATTGGAATAATGTAATTGGCCTAAAATGGGAGTCAAAGTCGGCAAAATCGCCGATTCGTAAATATCGCTGACACATCAAAATTCGCGAGAGCATAATTTCGTCAATTTTCCACCAAATTTCGTACTTTTTGTTTTATTACCTTCACAAAAAGATTCTCTTCGATTTCATAAGAAAAAATAACAAATTTTTTTTTTGAAAATTCTTGGACACTGGTGCGTGACTCCAGATTTGGGCCTTGGACCCTGAAAGGGTTAATGAATTCCGTTCCTAAGACCACGTCGGTAAACAAATTTGTCGCTAAGTGAGGAGCATACTATAATGGTAGTGGGTTTGTGTCAACCATCTTTGATATTGTTTTAATGTTACCTTTGCACCATTTATAACATTTCTGGTATAATTTTAAATGTTTGTACAGTAATATACTGTATACAGGTACCATCCGTCTTACGACCAAGCTTGGTTCTGACCAACTGGTCGTAAATCAAAATGGACGTAACTCGAACCTTACTACTGAATATCAACATCACATTTTTGTAATTATTTTATTTTGTTTTATTTTGGTATTTCATTTTTTTACTTTACTTTTTATGCTGTTAGTACTGTATTTTATACTGTAAGGTTTAGGATAAACACACTGTACAACACCAACAGTTGTTTATTTCCCAGAAATTTGGCATACAAAACATGGTCGTATGTCGAGCAGGTTGTAAGTTGGATGGTAGGTGTATTGTAATCAGAATAGAAGAAATCAGCTCTAATATACATTATTTAGGTATGCATACTAGTCAGAGAGGCCGTCGTAAGTCTGAGTCGTTGGTAAACGAGTTCATCGCTAAGTGAGGAGAGGCTGTACTATTATTATGCGTATTATTATTATATTACAGTGGAACCCCGGTTAACGATATTTTTTCACTCCAGAAGTATGTTCAGGTGCCAGTACTGACCGAATTTGTTCCCATAAGGAATATTGTGAAGTAGATTAGTCCATTTCAGACCCCCAAACATACACGTACAAACGCACTTACATAAATACACTTACATAATTGGTCGCATTCGGAGGTGATCGTTATGCGGGGGTCCACTGTATATGTATTATTATTATTATTATACTTCTTTCTTTCAACACGCTGGCCATATCCCACCAAGGCGGGGTGGGCCAAAAGGAAAAATGAAAGTTTCTCCTTTTACATTTAGTAATATTTACAGGAGAAGAGGTTACTAGCCCCTTGCTCCTGGCATTTTAGTCGCCTCTTACAACACGCATGGCTTACAGAGGAAGAATTCTGTTCCACTTCCCCATGGAGGTAAGAGGAAATAAACAAGAACAAGAACTAGAAAGAAAATAGAAGAATACCCAGAGGGATGTGTATATATATGCTTGTACATGTATGTGTAATGTGACCTAAGTGTAAGTAGAAGTAGCAAGACGTACATGAAATCTTGCATGTGTACGAGACAGAATAAAAAGACACCAACAATCCTACCATCATGTAAAACAATTACAGGTTTCCGTTTTACACTCAGCAGGACGGTAGTACCTCCCTGGGTGGTTGCTGTCTACCAACCTACTACCTATAAATATTATACTTCTTTCTTTCTTTCAACACACCGGCCATATCCCACCAAGGCAGGGTGGCCCAAAAAGAAAAACGAAAGTTTCTCTTTTAAATTTAATAATTTATACGGGAGAAGGGGTTACTAGCCCTTGCTCCCGGCATTTTAGTCGCCTCTTACAACACGCGTGGTTTACGGAGGAAGAATTCTGTTCCACTTCCCCATGGAGATAAGAGGAAATAAACAAGAACAAGAACTAGAAAGAAAATAGAAGAATACCCAGAGGGGTGTGTATATATATATGCTTGTACATGTATGTGCAGTGTGACCTAAGTGTAAGTAGAAGTAACAAGGCACCTGAAATCTTGCATGTTTATGAGACAGACAAAAGACACCAGCAATCCTACCATCATGTAAAACAATTACAGGTTTTCGTTGTACACTCACTTTGCAGGGCGGTAGTACCTCCCTGGGCGGTTGCTGTTTACCAACCTACTGCCTAGGTAATTATTATACATCTTATTATATTATTATATAATAATATTATTATGATGAAGTGCTAAACCCGTAGGATTACACAGCGCCTATGGGGAGGGGAATGGAAGGTATTCAGGCTTAATTTAGGGAATTGGAGCACAGATAAAATTCCCTAGATCAAGAGCCTGTCACCAGCGTCAAGGAACCTCCCTTGAGGGGGAAGCTCACATCCTGAATTTTTGCTTGTATCAAGAAACAAAAAAATCGACCAAGCGACTGCTCGTATCCTGAATAACTCGTATGGTGGGGCACTCGTTAGCCGAGGCTCTGCTGTATAGTCCTGAAAGCACATTTCGTTACAGTACGACTCTTAAATACTATTATGATTCAGAGGTAATCTAGGGCATTACATTTGAAGGATACATTTTATATCTCTTGATAGTAATAACTTTCGCTCTTGTAATCATAATAAGACTTTGGTATAATGAATATTCTTAAGCTTCTTTCTCTTATATAAGAAAATCAGGAGATCAAAAAATATTTTTTTATATTGTTCGTTTGTGTAAACTAGTTTTGTAAACAATATAATAAAACTTCTGTTTGTGCGATTATTGTGTTACATACAACGAGTGTATATATGTACATTTCACCTTTGGTCTCGCAAGCCACATAAGTTATGTGAAAAAATAAAATAGTGAAAAAAATCAAACCTTCAAATGGAAGTAAACCAGAGTTTGCCGAGTGAGTGGCATTTGCCGCTGTTGCCATACGCGGCTCATTTTCTGCCAACTCTACTCCTCTATATCTCAGTAAGTACTGACTGCAAAAAAAATTTGGGGGCCTTAACCCTTTCAGGGTCCGTGCTGTAGATCTACAGCTTTACGTTGAGGGTCCAAATTGTAGATCCACGCCAAAATTCTAGTGGCGTCAAATTTAGCGGGAGAAGGTGGGTAAGCCTACATCTGAGAGAACGGGTATGGGTCAGTGTGCGCACTATAGAAAAAATCTGGACGGCCGCATGGTATTGTGGGAACGCCGCCAAAGTAGCTTTGTTCACCATGCCTGGCGGCAAGGAAGCTCTCCCCTCCCACTCACTCTCCAGGCGAATTCTGACTCTCCTCTTCACAGCTTACAGTTCTAAGACTGATGGAAGTGGATCTGAAGAGGAATTCTATGGTTTTGAGCCATATGGTACAATGGTGCCATATGGTACAGGGACCCTAATGGAAATAAGTCTGACTTTTTTGGGTTATCCTAGGTTCTCCAAATATATACTGCTATGTATGGTAATCTATGTAACTTTGTGTATACCTAAATAAACTTATGACACCACATGTGCTTCAGTAAGTTTATTCAGGTGTACACAAATACAGTTACATAGGGATTGGCAGAGAGCATGCATAGTTCCTTTGTATAAAGGCAAAGGGGATAAAAGAGAGTGCAAAAATTATAGGGGGATAAGTCTGTTGAGTGTACCTGGTAAAGTGTATGGTAGAGTTATAATTGAAAGAATTAAGAGTAAGACGGAGAATAGGATAGCAGATGAACAAGGAGGCTTTAGGAAAGGTAGGGGGTGTGTGGACCAGGTGTTTACAGTGAAACATATAAGTGAACAGTATTTAGATAAGGCTAAAGAGGTCTTTGTGGCATTTATGGATTTGGAAAAGGCGTATGACAGGGTGGATAGGGGGGCAATGTGGCAGATGTTGCAAGTGTATGGTGTAGGAGGTAGGTTACTGAAAGCAGTGAAGAGTTTTTACGAGGATAGTGAGGCTCAAGTTAGAGTATGTAGGAAAGAGGGAAATTTTTTCCCAGTAAAAGTAGGCCTTAGACAAGGATGTGTGATGTCACCGTGGTTGTTTAATATATTTATAGATGGGGTTGTAAGAGAAGTAAATGCGAGGGTCTTGGCAAGAGGCGTGGAGTTAAAAGATAAAGAATCACACACAAAGTGGGAGTTGTCACAGCTGCTCTTTGCTGATGACACTGTGCTCTTGGGAGATTCTGAAGAGAAGTTGCAGAGATTGGTGGATGAATTTGGTAGGGTGTGCAAAAGAAGAAAATTAAAGGTGAATACAGGAAAGAGTAAGGTTATGAGGATAACAAAAAGATTAGGTGATGAAAGATTGAATATCAGATTGGAGGGAGAGAGTATGGAGGAGGTGAACGTATTCAGATATTTGGGAGTGGACGTGTCAGCGGATGGGTCTATGAAAGATGAGGTGAATCATAGAATTGATGAGGGAAAAAGAGTGAGTGGTGCACTTAGGAGTCTGTGGAGACAAAGAACTTTGTCCTTGGAGGCAAAGAGGGGAATGTATGAGAGTATAGTTTTACCAACGCTCTTATATGGGTGTGAAGCGTGGGTGATGAATGTTGCAGCGAGGAGAAGGCTGGAGGCAGTGGAGATGTCATGTCTGAGGGCAATGTGTGGTGTGAATATAATGCAGAGAATTCGTAGTTTGGAAGTTAGGAGGAGGTGCGGGATTACCAAAACTGTTGTCCAGAGGGCTGAGGAAGGGTTGTTGAGGTGGTTCGGACATGTAGAGAGAATGGAGCGAAACAGAATGACTTCAAGAGTGTATCAGTCTGTAGTGGAAGGAAGGCGGGGTAGGGGTCGGCCTAGGAAGGGTTGGAGGGAGGGGGTAAAGGAGGTTTTGTGTGCGAGGGGCTTGGACTTCCAGCAGGCATGCGTGAGCGTGTTTGATAGGAGTGAATGGAGACAAATGGTTTTTAATACTTGACGTGCTGTTGGAGTGTGAGCAAAGTAACATTTATGAAGGGATTCAGGGAAACCGGCAGGCCGGACTTGAGTTCTGGAGATGGGAAGTACAGTGCCTGCACTCTGAAGGAGGGGTGTTAATGTTGCAGTTTAAAAACTGTAGTGTAAAGCACCCTTCTGGCAAGACAGTGATGGAGTGAATGATGGTGAAAGTTTTTCTTTTTCGGGCCACCCTGCCTTGGTGGGAATCGGCCGGTGTGATAATAAAAAAAAATAGCAGCATATGTATAAAATCCTAGGATAACTCAAAAAAGTCAGGGTGACTTATTTCCATAGGAATCCATGTATCTGTACCATATGGTGTCCTGTACTGTATGGTACCCTGCACCGTGTGGTACCCTGCACCGTGTGGTACCCTGCACCGTGTGGTACCCTGCACCGTATGGTACCCTGCACCGTGTGGTACCCTGCACCGTGTGGTACCCTGCACCGTGTGGTACCCTGTACTGTATGGTACCATATAGTACAATGCACCATATGTTACCCTGTAACATATGATACCCTGTACCATATGGTCAGTAGGTGGTGTTGGTGCCATGAGGCACCAGCCAAGACTGAGTGGCGACGCAAGGTAGTGACTCGGCGGTTTCCAAGACAAAATGCATTGTCATCCACCTCAAGGAACATGTCCAGTGGCTGTACATTTGTGAATATATAATAGAACATTACTAATATACAACATTTTTGCATATTTTTGTTGTAAACAATTATTGTAAATGAAATAATGATGAAAATATTAGTGTGTTGTTGAATACAACAGTACCATATAGTACCATATGGTACAATGAACCATATGTCATCATTGTACCATATGGTACCATTGCACCCTATGGCACCTTTGTACCATATGGTACTATACGGTACCGTTGTATTCAACACAATAACCGCACTAATATTTTCATTGTTTTGTTTACAATAAACTTGTTTACAAGTTTTGTATTTACAATAGTGGGTTGCAATGCAAAGAGAGCCTCTATTATGCCTAGGCATTATGGGCCAACTTAACATTATTGGCTTACAGACTACTTAACACTAAGGATTATTTCATAGTTGTACAGTAGATTATTAATTATAAATGAATCAAAATTTGTATAGGACAAAATATATATATAT
The DNA here is from genome assembly GCF_038502225.1 of Cherax quadricarinatus. Classification (NCBI taxonomy): domain Eukaryota; kingdom Metazoa; phylum Arthropoda; class Malacostraca; order Decapoda; family Parastacidae; genus Cherax; species Cherax quadricarinatus. The sequence goes on along the minus strand of NC_091294.1, from coordinate 26,948,247 downwards.
TCGAAAATGATTTTTGTGAAAACAATGATTCAGTTACATTCCTGTCAACAATGGATAAAAGGTTCAAAGTGATAGTTGAAGTTATGATGTAGGAGTACATAAGTGAGTATGTGTGTACTGAGTATTTAGCATTTAATCTAGGGTGATTAAGTGGCTTTTGAGAAGTCTTAAATTGATTTTCAGACTGGGTTACTTTAATATCTTCTGGAAATGAATTCCATATTTTCGGGCCCTTTATGTTTACCTGGAGTTTACCTGGAGAGAGTTTCGGGGGTCAACGCCCCCGCGGCCCGGTCTGTGACCAGGCCTCCTGGTGGATCAGCGCCTGATCAACCAGGCTGTTGCTGCTGGCTGCACGCAAACCAACGTACGAGCCACAGCCCGGCTGATCAGGAACTGACTTTAGGTGCTTGTCCAGTGCCAGCTTGAAGACTGCCAGGGGTCTGTTGGTAATCCCCCTTATGTGTGCTGGGAGGCAGTTGAACAGTCTCGGGCCCCTGACACTTATTGTATGGTCTCTTAACGTGCTAGTGACACCCCTGCTTTTCATTGGGGGGATGGTGCATCGTCTGCCAAGTCTTTTGCTTTCGTAGTGAGTGATTTTCGTGTGCAAGTTCGGTACTAGTCCCTCTAGGATTTTCCAGGTGTATATAATCATGTATCTCTCCCTCCTGCGTTCCAGGGAATACAGGTTTAGAAACCTCAAGCGCTCCCAGTAATTGAGGTGTTTTATCTCCGTTATGCGCGCCGTGAAAGTTCTCTGTACATTTTCTAGTTCGGCAATTTCACCTGTCTTGAAAGGTGCTGTTAGAGTGCAGCAATATTCCAGCCTAGATAGAACAAGTGACCTGAAGAGTGTCATCATGGGCTTGGCCTCCCTAGTTTTGAAGGTTCTCATTATCCATCCTGTCATTTTTCTAGCAGATGCGATTGATACAATGTTATGGTCCTTGAAGGTGAGATCCTCCGACATAATCACTCCCAGGTCTTTGACGTTGGTGTTTCGCTCTATTTTGTGGCCAGAATTTGTTTTGTACTCTGATGAAGATTTAATTTCCTCATGTTTACCATATCTGAGTAATTGAAATTTCTCATCGTTGAACTTCATATTGTTTTCTGCAGCCCACTGAAAGATTTGGTTGATGTCCGCCTGGAGCCTTGCAGTGTCTGCAATGGAAGACACTGTCATGCAGATTCGGGTGTCATCTGCAAAGGAAGACACGGTGCTGTGGCTGACATCCTTGTCTATGTCGGATATGAGGATGAGGAACAAGATGGGAGCTAGTACTGTGCCTTGTGGAACAGAGCTTTTCACCGTAGCTGCCTCGGACTTTACTCTGTTGACGACTACTCTGTGTTCTGTTAGTGAGGAAATTATAGATCCATCGACCGACTTTTCCTGTTATTCCTTTAGCGCGCATTTTGTGCGCTATTACGCCATGGTCACACTTGTCGAAGGCTTTTGCAAAGTCTGTATATATTACATCTGCATTCTTTTTGTCTTCTAGTGCATTTAGGACCTTGTCGTAGTGATCCAGTAGTTGAGACAGACAGGAGCGACCTGTTCTAAACCCATGTTGCCCTGGGTTGTGTAACTGATGGGTTTCTAGATGGGTGGTGATCTTGCTTCTTAGGACCCTTTCAAAGATTTTTATGATATGGGATGTTAGTGCTATTGGTCTGTAGTTCTTTGCTGTTGCTTTACTGCCCCCTTTGTGGAGTGGGGCTATGTCTGTTGTTTTTAGTAACTGTGGGACGACCCCCGTGTCCATGCTCTCTCTCCATAGGATGGAAAAGGCTCGTGATAGGGGCTTCTTGCAGTTCTTGATGAACACAGAGTTCCATGAGTCTGGCCCTGGGGCAGAGTGCATGGGCATGTCATTTATCGCCTGTTCGAAGTCATTTGGCGTCAGGATAACATCGGATAGGCTTGTGTTAATCAAATTTTGTGGCTCTCTCATAAAAAATTCGTTTCGATCTTCGACTCTCAGTCTGGTTAGCGGCTTGCTAAAAACTGAGTCATATTGGGACTTGAGTAGCTCACTCATTTCCTTGCTGTCATCTGTGTAGGACCCATCTTGTTTAAGTAGGGGCCCAATACTGGACGTTGTTCTCGATTTTGATTTGGCATAGGAGAAGAAATACTTTGGGTTTCTTTCGATTTCATTTATGGCTTTTAGTTCTTCCCGCGATTCCTGACTCCTAAAGGATTCTTTTAGCTTAAGTTCGATGCTTGCTATTTCTCTGACCAGTGTCTCCCTGCGCATTTCAGATATATTGACCTCTTTTAGCCGCTCTGTTATTCTTTTCCGTCGCCTGTAAAGGGAGCGCCTGTCTCTTTCTATTTTACATCTACTCCTCCTTTTTCTTAGAGGAATAAGCCTTGTGCATACATCGAGTGCCACCGAGTTAATCTGTTCTAGGCATAAGTTTGGGTCTGTGTTGCTTAGTATATCTTCCCAGCTTATATCGGTTAGGACTTGGTTTACTTGGTCCCACTTTATGTTTTTGTTATTGAAGTTGAATTTGGTGAATGCTCCCTCGTGACTAGTCTCATTTTGTCGGTCTGGGGCTCCACGCATACATGTCTGAACCTCAATTATGTTGTGATCTGAGTATATTGTTTTTGATATGGTGACATTTCTTATCAGATCATCATTGTTAGTGAAGATGAGGTCTAGTGTATTCTCCAGTCTAGTAGGCTCTATTATTTGCTGGTTTAAATTGAATTTTGTGCAGAGATTTAAAAGCTCGTGTGAGTGTGAGTTTTCATCAGAGCTGCCTCCTGGTGTTATTTCTGCAACAATATTATTTGCTATATTCCTCCATTTTAGGTGCCTTAAGTTGAAGTCCCCCAGGAGCAAGATGTTGGGTGCAGGAGCTGGAAGATTTTCCAGACAGTGGTCAATTTTTAACAGCTGTTCCTGGAATTGCTGGGATGTTGCATCCGGAGGCTTGTAGACTACCACAATGACTAGGTTTTGGTTCTCGACCTTTACTGCTAAAACTTCCACTACATCATTTGAGGCATTAAGCAGTTCTGTGCAAACAAGTGACTCTGCAATGTACAGGCCAACCCCCCCCCTTTTGCCTGTTCACTCTGTCACATCTGTATAGGTTGTAACCTGGGATCCATATTTCGTTGTCCAAGTGATCCTTTATGTGGGTCTCAGTGAAAGCCGCGAACATTGCCTTTGCCTCTGCAAGCAGTCCACGGATGAAAGGTATTTTGTTGTTTGTTGCTGGCTTTAGACCCTGTATATTTGCAAAGAAGAATGTTATCGGACTGGTGGTATTGTTGGTACTGGGGGGGGATTTTTTTTCCGGCATTAGTATCTGTATCTGTTGGTTTGGAGTGGAGGCCATCGACTGTGGTTCCACTCCAGGAATGACTGGATTTGGTGTACGATTTCTGCCATTTCCTGCCAGTTTTTTTTCCTTCCTGGCACTAAAAAACCTCTCCCTCTTGAGTGGCTGTGGCTACCCAGGTTTTCCCATGGCCTGGATGTTTTGTATCTTTTTGTCCCCTTTAGATGGTATGCCTGGCAATTTAAGTTATAGCACAGTCTTTCCTGTACTGAAGAGGTACACATTTCAGGGTGAAAAAGCTTACAGGAAGGGAGTTTGCATTTTCCTGTTTTCATATGGGCATGGCATTTTCTAGGGTGGTCATAGTTGCATGTCCCATCTGTTTTTCCAGATTTCCCATGCCAGCAGATACCAAGTGCATAGTATGTGCACAGGCTTGGTTTCCGCTTGCCTTGGGTTTCTGTGACTGTATTCCCTGTTGGTGCACGTTTCCCTGTCTTACTTCTATCCTCCCTAGCACCAACAATGGAGCTCCCACCAGTTGTTTTTGGTAATTTATCCTCACTATTGCTATTGGAGTCCTCTTGTTTGCTATTTCCTGCGGTATTTCTAGTTTGCAATATTGGTTTTATCTTATCTTTGACTACACTTGTTTCCCTACTATGGCTCCTGTCCCCTATGAGGTCATTTATATGTATTCCTTCCTGCGTATAATTCCCGACTACCTGGACAAAATCTCCAGCTTCACCATTTCTGTCTCCCAGGACAGTATCTCCAGCTTCACCATTTCTGTCTCCCAGGACAGTATCTCCAGCTTCACCATTTCTGTCTCCCAGGACAGCACCTCCAGCTTCACCATTACTGTCTCCCAGGACAGCACCTCCAGCTTCACCATTACTGTCTCCCAGGACAGCACCTCCAGCTTCACCATTACTGTCTCCCAGGACAGCATCTCCAGCTTCACCATTACTGTCTCCCAGGACAGCACTATCAGCCCCACATTTACTGACTACCTGGACATCACCTCCAGCCTTACAGTTTGTGACTACATGGCCAGTATCAAGGGCAGTACCATTCAGCCCAGACTTTTTATGTTCCCATCTGTTGTAGAAAGCTTCCAGGTTTTCTATGAAAGCAGCTTTGATGTTGTCCTCTTTTAATACCCTTGTGATTTTAGTCCACAGATTTTCCTCATTTGGGCATACCCAAAAGCACTTCCCTGTTTTAATACTGCTTGTAGCTAGTTCTGGGATATCTGCACAAGGAGCGTGACACCAATTTCCACAAAAATGACAATTTATCCATGTGGAAGCCCGTTTGTTTGACTGACCACAGACTACACACAGCTTCATAATGATTTGAATGGTTGATTTACTGCAATTCTACTAGCAACCTCTTGAATATTATATTAATAACCTTAAATGAAGCTCTAGCTATTTGTATTTCTGTTTCTAACTCTTTTTGTATATTGGACAGCTTACCGTCACGTTCCTGATTTTTAATGTTTGTGTTTACAAGGGCGCCTACAACCCCATCCGTTTACAGTCTGCTTTATTGTCCAACGAAACTGTTTGAAACCAGTCCCGGGTTCGGACCAGTCAAGGGTTCGGACCAGTCAAGGGTTCGGACCAGTCGATCTGCTCTGATCAGAGGGTCACTTATTTAAAACATACTGGTCGGTGATTTGAGCTAACACATGAAGGATCTACTGGAAATTATCTACCCGAGTAATATATGATTTGACTGATACAAAAGTATAACTTGCGTGTTGAAGAGCCGGTGATATCTGGCAGCTCCTACAATGACGAACGGTCGACCTCCACCCTTGTTTATCAATCGCTGTATCTGGCTTTTCTATTTTTTTTTTTTTTTTCCGTCTCCACCACAATAAATGCTATATTATCACTATAGTTGACTGGTGCAAATTTTGGAGGAAGGACGCTTTTTCTGTAGTAATAATTGCTTCTCGTTGTGTATATTGCGACCGCTGGTAACTACAGGTTATATGAAATTCACAGTAACGTCTCGTATTTGCATAGAGTTTTTACAGTGTGATATGGACACGAGGTATATCAAAAAGAGATGTGTCTTGTGTTGTGGTCATGCATCCTGTTTAGGTTGGTGAGGAGAAGTTTGAGTGGAGGGTTTATATTTGCGTGTATTGTTCTGTGTATGTAGTAGGCACATGAATAAGTATGGATGTTCTTAATGGTGAGCAGATTCAAACTTTTGAAAATTGGTGGAGTATGCTTGCAGGAGTGAGAATTTGTTATTCTTACTGCTGCCTTTTGCTGGGTTATTAGGGGTTTTAGGTGATTGGATGTTGTTGATCCCCATGCACAAATTCCATATGTAAGATAAGGGTATATGAGTGAATGGTACAGTGCCAGGAGAGCTGACTGTGGAACGTAGTACCTTAGCTTTGATAGTATGCCTACAGTCTTGGAGATTTTCTTGGTGATTTGTTGTATGTGTGTCTGGAACTTAAGGCTACTGTCAAGGTGGATACCTAGGAATTTTCCCTCTGAATCTTGTGACTGATGATCCATTTATCGTTATGTTAATTGGATCATTTGCAGCTTTGTTTCCAAACTGAATAAAATAGGTTTTATCAGTGTTCAGGGTAAGTTTTAGTCATCATCCAGGCAGATATTTTCTGTAATTCAGCATTGACTGTGTTAGCTAGTATGACTGTGTCTGGGTGGGAAAAGACATATGTAGTGTCATCTGCAAATAATATGGGTTTGAGTAGCTGTGATGCATTCGGTAGATCATTGATGTAGATGAAAAAGAGGAGTGGTCCAAGGACACTTCCTTGTGGGACTCCTACTGTGATGGGTTGGGTGGAAGAGTTTGCATCATTTGCATACACATATTGAGTTCTGCTACTAAGGAATGATTTTTAGGTAGTTAAGGGAGTGGCCTCTGATACCTTAGTGCGTTAATTTGGAGTACAGCAGTTCATGGACGACTGTATCGAAAGCTTTATGTAAATCAATGAAAATGCCCAGTGGGTCTAATTTCTTTTCAAGTGGCGGTATATATTAGTTCTATCATATGTATGATAGCATCATTTGTGCTTTTATTCCTAAATCCAAACTGACAAGGGTTTAATGTGTTGTGTGAGACGAGGTAGGAATAGATCCGTCTATGAATTAATTTTTCAAAGATTTTAGAGAGCAGTGGTAAGTTAGATATTGGTCTGTAGTTATTCAAGTCAGCTTGGACGCCTCCTTTGTGGATCGGAGTGACCCTCGCTATTCTGAGGATTGTTGGGAAGGTAGATGATTCAATATATTTGTTAGAGCGTTGCAATAATTGGTGACAATGCTTGAGAAGCTTTTTTGTACATAAAAGTAGGCAAGTTGTTTGTCTCCTGCCTTGTTTTTAAGGGTGTTTATGATGAGTGTAACTTCTATGGGGTTCGTTGGAGCTAGGAATAGCGTATTCGGGTAGGTACCTATGAGGTAGTCTGATGGACGGGTGTTTGCGCTTGGTATTTTTTTCGCTAGATTTTTTCTTATGGTGGAGAAGGACACATCAAGTCTCTTCAGTTTCAGTTGGTGCGAGTAGGGGTTCATCTGATTTTGTTAGTTTGATTGTTTTGTTTTGTTTTTGGATAACTTTTTATTTCCAAGAATTTCAGATAGTTTTCCAGGTTTTTTTCATATCACCTTTGATGTTATGTACGTAATCTATTTTCATAAAACAATTTTTTAGATCTTATCAGGCTGGTAAGTGCTGACGAGTAACGTTTAGACTGTTCTCTAGTTATTTGAGCCATTCTTTACTGTTTTTCATATTTGTGTTTTGTGTTAATGGATTTGAGGTTGCTTGGTGTTAGCCAGGGCTTATTCAGTTTCTTTGCTGTGATCTGTTTAGGTTTTTTGGGGCAATGTTATTATAGAGGCTTTGGGCATTTTTTAGAAAATTATTTATACATTCATTCATATCTGTACATGTTTCGAGCTCATTTTACCAATCGATGTTATTCATAGCTGCTATAAAGTTGTTAACTGCTGTCTCAGTATGTAGTCTGAAGGTTACTTTAGTAATGTCTTGTGGCAGTTTGCCCAGATTAGTTATGAGAAAGGTTAGGTAGTGGTCTGTAGTGTTGTCTGTGATTGTGCCTGATTTTAAAGGGGATATGGTGTTTGTCCAGATGTGGTCTATTAAGGAGGTGCTTGTCTTGGGTATTCTTGTAGGTTTAGATATTGCTGGTAGCAACAGGCAGTTACTCATTGTGTTTGTGAATTCGGTTACTTGTGGGTCCTTGTTGTGTAGTATGTTTACGTTGAAATCTCCTGTTAGTAGTAGGTGGTCTTTATTCATGTGTGCATCAGTAATCATGTTTCTTAGTTTTTCACTAAAGTGATAAATGTTTGACTGTGGTACTCTGTAGATGTTTATAACTGTGAGGGTTTTTTGCAGGTCTTTTGATTTAAATTTGGCTTTGATATATTCTCCATGTTCATCCCTTGTGCAAGATTTATTGATACATTCGAGTTGATTTGAGTAGTATATAGCTGTTCCTCCCCCTTGCTGGTCTGTTAATGATAAACATATTAGTTCATTTATTGTGTTGAATATAATGAGGGTTCATTTATACATTATGCATTATATTGGTCTCACAGGCCACAAAAGTTACTGGGAAAAAATATTAGAAAAGAAAAGAAAAAAGCAACGAAAACCTAAAATAAAATAATGCGGCTTTATGGAAGTCGCTGATGTTGCCGCCACCAGGTCATTGAGGGTCAACGTCACACCTCTCTATCTCGGTAACTACTGATCGAAAAATTTTTTTCGGGTTTTATTGCCTACAGAAAATTATCTTTAATTCTGTAAGATTTTTTTTTTCTCCAAAATTCTTGGGCCCTGGTGCACCCTTTGAGATTTGGCCTCTGAACCCTGAAAGGGTTAAAACAATCAGCAAATTAATCTTATTTTAATTAGAATTTTTTTTTTTTAAATATTTTTCAACACCAGGAGACATTTCAGGATTTGGGGTGCGACTTTTTTTTTTTTTTTTTTTTTTTTTTTTTTTTTTTTTTTTTTTTTTTTTTTTTTTTTTTTTTTTTTTTTTTTTTTTTTTTTAAATCTTGGACCCTGGCTGACACTGAGATTTGGCCTCTGTACCCTGGAAGGGTTAATTATAATGCAAAAAAATGACATTAGTTAAATGGTTTTTCTTATTTGAAAAGTAAATAATTATTTTCTTTGCAGATTCCAGACTTTAGCTCTAATGGCACTTCAAGAAGCAGCCGAAAGTTACATTGTAGCCATTTTTGAAATGGCCAACTTGTGTTCCATCCATGCCAGAAGAGTAACTGTGTATCCTCGTGATATCAAGCTAGTTCGACGTATTCGAGGAGAAATGTTTTAGGTAACTTTCTGTACAGGAGTGAGTTGCAATGTATCTTTGTTAATATTTGCTAAATGTTCAGGGCTTAGCAAATAATCTGACCATCAAATGTCACATTATACATTAAAAATTCTTAACTTGCTCATAAGTGATGTGCATTAGTTGGGCTCATACAAGTGAACGTTGATAAAATTGTCAGTGATACGGATCTGTCTCAATGATGAGGCTGCTATCCAAGTGTATAGACTAGGTAAAAAATAGAGTATTTGGAAGATTTGAGGACGCACTACGAGCTGGGTGGTTTATGAAAAGAATAGAACCATTTAACTGTAAAAAAAAAAAAATCTTCATGGTAGTGCTTTCTTTGAAAGAAGTCAACTAATGCACAGTATTTCAGAATTTTAATGGGTGTATTCATTGTATTAATTTAATGTACATTCATTTCAATATTACTGTACTTTTATTGCAAGCTTAAAATTGCTTGAGCTAATTTTCTTGCATTATGATGAAATTCAATGTATGTACAGTGCTGGAATTTAATATTTTTTTTTTTGACGCAGTGGCCGTCTCTCACTGCGGCAGGGTGACCTACAAATAAAAAAATGTTTTACTTTTTACACGTAGCACCAGATGAGCCTGGCCACAGATTTTAAATGAATAAAGTACATTATAATTCTTGAAAGCTTGTATAGGGTTACACAAGTATTGTACATGTATGTAAGTGCATATACACTTGCATGCATTTTTTTTACAGACTGTATACATACACCTGGGCCTGGTGATATTCATGTTGGTATGCTACAACATCTGCATTTTATGGCCCTTACAGTCCTTTTGCATCTTTTCAATCTTATTTGGGCACTAGGGGTTCTCCCTCAACAATGGATATCTGCCATTGTACTGCTGTTTCGCAAACCAGGCACCTCGGGGCTTGATATCTCTCATGATTGTCCCATTGCCCTGACCAGTGTAGTCTGCAAGGTGATGGAACAATTGGTGAATAGACGTCTGGTATGGTTCTTGGAGACTCGTAATAGTCTTTCCCCTCACCAATATGGCTTTCGCAAAGGCCGCTCTACTTTGGGCCTCCCTTGTTCCACTTAGATACTTATGTGTGATATGCCTTTGCTAACAAACATTCCATCCTAGTGGTCTTTTTTGATCTTGAGAAGGCATATGATACCACTTGGAGGTATAACATTTTAGACCAAGCCCACTCCTAAGGCCTCCATGGTAATCTACCAGCTTTCCTTACTGCTTTCTTATCTGACAGACATTTTTTGTATGTGTTGGCACCTCACTTTCCTCAGACTTTGTTCAGGCCGAGGGTGCTCCACAAGGTTGTCCTTAGGACGGTCTTTTTTCTCTTGGCTATAAATGACCTACCTTCTGTTCTTCCATCACATCAGTGGTCCCTCTTTTTTCGTAGTTAATCCGTTCCTGGAGTTGCTACTATTATCGAAATCTATGATTTTCGAATCAATTTTCCCCATAAGAAATAATGTAAATACAATTAATCCGTTCCTGACACCCAGAAGTATTAAAACAAAAAAATTTTTTACATGAAATATAGATGTAGTACATAAACAATACAATGGGAAATGATGAATGAAACATTAACAGCATAACACTTACCTTTATTGGAGATTCTTCTTAGTGTATGGGAGACTGGAGGAGGAGAGAGATTGGATTGTTTACAGTTTGGAAGGGGAATCCCCTTCCAGCAACACCTCAGGTACCAATTGCTTTTCTAGGGTTGCTTCTCTTCTCTGTTTCTTAATGCCACTAGGACCACCTTGAGAGTCACTGGAGTCCTGTCTCGCAAAATAACTGTGGAGAGAGCTCTGTTTCTGGCATCTTTTTAACACTTCCCTAAAATGGCCCAAGACTGTCACTGTACATGTTGCCAACATGGCAACATGTACAAATAATCGAAGTCATAAGAGTATCTCCTGCTAATTGTTTCTCGTTTATCCACACCAATAATAACTTCTCAACATCTTTGAGTACTGGTGATCTCATTTTTGTCAGCATAGTTACCCCCTTTGCAACAACAGCGTCCTTGATTTCCTTTTTCTTGGCCACTATGGAACATATGGTTGTGTAGGGTTTCTTATACATCCTGGCCAGTTCGGCCGCACTTGTGCCACTTTCATATTGTTCAATGATGTTTTTCTTAAATTAAATCTTATTTCTCACCTTCTTTACCACAGGCTTGGCACTAGGAGCTTTCTTTGGAGCCATGGTAGCTTATTTAGTACTTGCAAGCACTAAAATGAGTGGAATATTACGAAATATTTCGTAGGAGCATGTGACGGGACCTTCGCTCACTGGTAAACAATGCCAGACTGGCTGGGTAGGGAGGCCGCCCCGGCTCACACTGTGCGTACGTGTCCCGGACGAACTACTATTCGCGAGTCAACCTACGATTAGCGAGCCCATGTTTATACGAAAATATCCCTGTGATTTCCGAAATCTATGATTCCCGAGAACTACGAAAAACGAGGGACCACTGTATTTGGTCATCACTTTGTGGATGGCTTCATTATAGCTTACGCAGGCACTGACTGTTGCCTGGTAGTGGCTTCCCTTCAGGATGCGATTGACCAAGTTTCCCATTGGGCCATTTCTCATGGATTTAAATTTTCTAGTATGAAAATCCATTTCATTACCTTCACTAGACGTCCTCTTGTCCCAGATACTCCATTATATTTACATGGCTTACGTATTCCTGAACATGACATGGTCAGGTTTCTAGGCCTTCTCTTCGATTGCCTGTTGACATGGAAACCTCACATTTCCTCTTTGAAGGCAGCTTGCCATGGTTGGCTGAATCTCCTTAAAATTCTTGCACAACGTTCATGGGGAGCAGATCGTCGGACTCCTCCATTTGCCTTCCGCCCAAGTCTTGTCCAAGCTGGATTATGGTGACCAAGTCTGTTCTGCAGCTTCTCCTACCGCTCTTTCTAGGTTAGATCCCCTTCACCATCAGGGCCTACGTTTATGCCTTGGTGCCTTTCGTTCATCCCCTGTTGAAAGCCTCTATGCTGAGGTGAATGTTCCTTCCTTAGTTGATTGCCGTGATGCTCATTGCCTTTGTTACTTTGTCTGCTCTCGTGACCTTCGTGTTCTGTCTACGTATAGGTTGGTCTCAGACACTAGTAAAAGCCCGTTATTTGTTCGATGCCCCTGCTTACTCCGACCGTTTTCTCTTCGTCTTTACTCACTATGGTCTTCTCTCCACTTGCCTCTCCTGTATGTTCATTTAGTGTCTGCCCTTTCCCTTCCCCCTTGGGAGGTTCCGACAGTTCGTGTCTGTTCTCCCTTACTGTTCTGCGCCAAAGCTCCCCTGCGTATGACTGCTTCCTGCTCTGTTTTTTGATCACTTCCAATTGCATGCTTATGCTGTTGCTGTTTATACAGATGGTTCTAAATCTTCTGATGGTGTTGGGTTCGCAGCGGTGTTCCCTGACGATATTGTCAGAGGACATTTACTCTGCTGGTATTTTTACTGCCGAGTTCTATGCCATCCTCGTAGCGCTTCTCCATATTACATATGTCTCTTTCAATGTTTGTGATCATTTCAGATTCCCTCAGTGCCTAACAAACCATTAAACAATTGGATTCCCTTCATCCATTAGTCCTTCGTATTCAACTGTGGTTGCGCTGTGGGGCTAGCAAAAACAAGGACATCGTTTTCTTTTGGGTCCCTGGACACATTGATTTGCAGGTCAGTGAGCAAGCAAATGCTGGTGTGCGGTCAGTGGTGCACGATCTTCTGGTTTCCGTTCAGAGATTATTTTCTGGTCGTCTTGGCCTGTCTTCGCGGCCGTTGGTAACAACGGTGGTTGGCCATGCACCATAACAATTTGCACTCTGTTAAACCGCTTTTAGGTTTGTGCCCAGCTTCTTACCACAGTTGCCATACTCAAGAGACTGCACTCTCTCGTCTCCGCATTGGCCATACTTGCCTTACCCATGGATATCTCATGGAATGTCACCCTATTCCTCTCTGTGAGGTTTGTCGAGTCCCTATTTCGGTTCTTGTAGATTGCCTGGTTTCCAGCAAGCTCACAGGATTTGCTTTCAATGCCACCATCGCCCTACCACTCTTAACTTATTTTTCCTTCTTGCAGACGACCCTACCTTTGACCTACAATCACTTTTTGACTTTGCCAGCAACTGCTGTACTGTATGAACTTTGACATATAACACTTTGCGTCCCCTCCAGCCCTTTTCTCTCCTCACCTCTGATCCCCTTTCCACCTAGCTGTTTATATCCCCAGCACTGTTTTCTGCCCTGCAGTACTGTATGACCCTTGTCGGTTTAATGCTTTCTCTGATTATAATAATAATAATAATGTATATGTACATGGCGTTGAAAATTCTGGAAGAAGTTGTTTGAGAAGAATGGATTAAAGACTTGGAAAGCAAAAACCTACTCTGAAACACCTTGGTTACAGATTGGCAAGATCTTGTACAGTGAATCAAAATTAGAGTTCTGGCTACTATCTATTTATATTTTTAAAATGAAAAAATACCATGGCAAATTAAAAAAAAAAAAAAAAAAGTTGGTACTTCGCAAAGGTGTTGCCCTTTCCTATATTGCAGTGCTATTAATTTTATTTGTATACTAGATGTACACCATTCAGCCATTGACACTACTTGAAGTGCCAGGAACTGTAGTGCATGTTGAAGCTCCAACCATAAGAATATAAATGTCAGTACTTTCAAGCTCTTCTAATTCAACAGCCACTATAGATACTGTAGCTAGTAATGCTTTCTTAAATATTACCAATGGCTGATTTGTACAATAAATTCTCCAACTGATGAGCTTATCTCTTACCCTTATTACTGATATATATGCTAATTAGTTATATATTATTGTTTTTCCATTATGGTTATACTGTTACAATTGGAAATAATTTTCTAACATTATACCCCTTCAGCACTTGTTCTAAATGGGTGTTTACTAATAGGTCAGAGTGAGGGTGGTGGTGGCTTTGTAGTAATTGTTTGTGAGGACTTTTGCACAGTTACCATGAAAGTCCTCCATTCACTGCGAAGCTTCACACAATCCTCGTTGTTTTCATTCGGATTCTTGGCTTAATTGAATCCCTGTTCACTGCATACTGATTCCTAACATGCTTTGTTGCTCTGACTTAGTATGCTTCTGTTCAACCTTTGGTCCAAAAGATGCAAGAGTTGCTAGCCTGTCTGTGCAATAACAATCCCTCCATTTAACAGACCTTTATTTAGTGCACTCTGAAAATATGGAACAAAATCTAATGGGTCAATAGATTTAGAAACAATGGACAAAATCTTTGGTCACAGAATTGTTCCCTGTTACAATCACATCAAGTTAATCTCTTCTCTATCTACCACAATTGCCATTACTAGCCACCTACTCTCCCAATTAGTCCATTATAGAGAGGGTTTACTGTACATGGGTTTGAAGAGCAGACAGGGACAAGAGGGTAACTTGAGAATCTAGTAATACATGCATGATTATTGGGAATGAGCAGTCTGCTTGTACTACTCTTGCTAAACTTAATTTTTGATATTTTTTTTTTATTTAAAGTTAGTGTTCTGTATCAAATCCCATTAAGCTTCTTTGATGGTCAAAGAAGACATGCAAAAGATGTATGTGAAAAATTGCTGATTGGAAAAAAAGATATAATTACATATACTGTAAAATCTTGAAAGGATGTGATAAAATTGATGATTTTTGGCACAATTGAGGAAGAGCAAGAGCCCACACTTGCAGTCTGAGATACAGTAATGCAGAAAGGACACAGGGTAGTACTGGGGTATTTCTTGGCAAATTGTTGCAATAATAATGAAGAGTAGAGTTCACTGTAATCTGAGTTAAAATGCACATGTCATTCTTTTTATGCTGAACCTATGGTCTTTGCTTTTTTGGCAAACATAATTTTTTACAGGAAACCTATGCTTAGATTCAAGTCTTGGAGTAACTGAAACTCAATTCGAACATCACAAAATTAACTGTGCTAAATTTAGCTTTGTTTTGTCTGGGTAGGATTAAGTTGTATTGTACAATTTTAATTTTAGCAAAGTTAGGTTGCTAAGTTAATTTCTGTAAAAAATATTAATTTGCATACCATGTTAATTCCTGTGAATATATTTATCAACACACAAGATAAATTTATTGTTTTTATTTTATTTTTAAGACAGATTTGACTGAATGCTTATAAGCCATGGCATATATATGAATGTACCAAAATATAGCTTAGTGCAAAATGTTTAGAGGGTTTAGTTTAGTGTTGAAATACCGTATAAAGTTTTTACTCATTGCAGTTGTTTACAATCGTACAAATTTATTAACATTTCCAATAAATACTTCATCTGCATTAAAATTTTTACATTTATCCTTAAAATATACATAAATATTTTTGAGATATTAAAATAGCCATGCATCGAGTTATGGAACGGTATTGTAAAGTTTATTTTTTTTTTTTAAGTAAACGTACACAATTTCTTTGTAGTATACAAAGTATAGTTTACATGTAATAAATGCATGCATGTGCATTTATCAGCACACTCATTATTTACCTTAAAATATTTGTAGTCTTAATGTAGGGTGAGAGGTAAGTAGTATTTATTGATGAAAAATTAGACACGTGCAACATCTGGGTATCTTTATTGTAGACGTTTTGCCATCCAGTGGCTTTATCAACACACATTCAAGGGCATAACTGGAAGACAGAAGAACTATACAAAAGATGAGGTAATCAGTCCCTCAGCCTTGGAGTTGGTGTGAAGAGCACCATAGTCGTGAAGATTCTGGATGGCAAAACGTCTACAATAAAGATACCCAGATGTTGCACGTGTCTAATTTTTCATCTTGTTGGTATTGTACAGTAGACCCTCGGTTATCGGCTGTTCCTGTTATCGGCCAACTCTGTGATCAGCCGTTATTTCGGTGATCGGCCATTTCGGACGTGTCCATCCGCCGGCTGGGGCGCTTGCAAGTCAGTTTGGCCGTGTCACTCAGTGCGTGAGGAAGCTTCTGTTCATATATCCAAACATTTCGCTTGTTTTCAATTTTTTTTGTGAGTTTTTTTTTGCAGTGCAACTGCAAAACAAATAACCATTGCTCTCAAGGAAGTTCCTAGTAAAGTTCCTGTGGTAAAGAAAGTGAGAAACACCATGGAATTTAAGCATGAAGTGTAGCAGGCATGCAGGGAGTGTAGCAGGCATGCAGGGAGTGTAGCAGGCATGCAGGGAGTGTAGCAGGCATGCAGGGAGTGTAGCAGGCATGCAGGGAGTGTAGCAGGCATGCAGGGAGTGTA
Organism: Cherax quadricarinatus; assembly: GCF_038502225.1. NCBI lineage: Eukaryota > Metazoa > Arthropoda > Malacostraca > Decapoda > Parastacidae > Cherax > Cherax quadricarinatus. Next base: position 26,932,263 of record NC_091294.1, on the reverse strand, counting down.
GCAGGCATGCAGGGAGTGTAGCAGGCATGCAGGGAGTGTAGCAGGCATGCAGGGAGTGTAGCAGGCATGCAGGGAGTGTAGCAGGCATGCAGGGAGTGTAGCAGGCATGCAGGGAGTGTAGCAGGCATGCAGGGAGTGTAGCAGGCATGCAGGGAGTGTAGCAGGCATGCAGGGAGTGTAGCAGGCATGCAGGGAGTGTAGCAGGCATGCAGGGAGTGTAGCAGGCATGCAGGGAGTGTAGCAGGCATGCAGGGAGTGTAGCAGGCATGCAGGGAGTGTAGCAGGCATGCAGGGAGTGTAGCAGGCATGCAGGGAGTGTAGCAGGCATGCAGGGAGTGTAGCAGGCATGCAGGGAGTGTAGCAGGCATGCAGGGAGTGTAGCAGGCATGCAGGGAGTGTAGCAGGCATGCAGGGAGTGTAGCAGGCATGCAGGGAGTGTAGCAGGCATGCAGGGAGTGTAGCAGGCATGCAGGGAGTGTAGCAGGCATGCAGGGAGTGTAGCAGGCATGCAGGGAGTGTAGCAGGCATGCAGGGAGTGTAGCAGGCATGCAGGGAGTGTAGCAGGCATGCAGGGAGTGTAGCAGGCATGCAGGGAGTGTAGCTGGCATGCAGGGAGTGTAGCTGGCATGCAGGGAGTGTACAGGGATGCAGGGAGTGTAGCAGGCATTCCAGAAGCCAGCATTAGTCTTCAATACAGGTATGTAATACTGATTTGATTGTTAAAAAAAAAATATTTTTTTGCGAATATTTTTATCTGGAACGGATTAATTGTATTTACATTAATTTTTATGGGAAATATTATTTTGGTTTTAGGCCATTTCGGTTTTAGGCTGAACTTCTGGAACGGATTACGGCTGATAACCGAGGGTCCACTGTATACTACTAACGTACAGTAGTATTTATTTTAAGAGGTCAGGTCTGGTAGTTATGGTAAGTGTGGTAGGTATGGCTGCCCCACCCTCATGTAATATACATTTAAAGCACCCTTGAGCAATGATATGCATATGCAGTACACCCATTACTTACCTTAAAATATCTAGTCTTAATTAGGGTGAGAGGAGAGAGAGAGAATGAGTAAAAGAGAAAGGACAGAGACGCAGAGTATGTAAACAAGCAGACAAACGTGTCTTGTTATGGCTGATACACGTTCATTTCCATGTTTGCGAGTGAGTAAGTTTTTATTCAGATACGGGATACACATAAATACAGATAGGTAGATTATCTTACATAGCAGCATATGTGTACATTACCTAGAATAATCCAAAAAAGTCAGTGACTTACTTCCGTGTTTGTGAAGCTATACTATAATACAAACACCTTACATTGTGTACAAGTTGTCTCCATGATGGTACAGTAGAATAAAGAGCAACACTCCCATTCTCATGCAAATTAATTTTTAGAAGGAATGACGCTCTGAGGGAAGGCATACGAAAAGAATAATTTTCTACAGTTACCCCAAGTAATACTATTGTGTACACATTTTCTTTGGTGTTGAACTAGAGAAAATGTTATTCTTTCCAACAAGACGACTGGAAAAACATCTATATAATAATATCTCTATTTCTACAAGCACATGTACAAGGTATACAGGCCTAGCTGACATAAATAACGTACAGCCTCTCCTTACTTAACGATGGAGTTCCATTCCTAAGACCACATTATTAAATGAATTCGTCGCTAAGGAGCATACTATAATGGTACGAAGTGAGTTTGTGTCAACCATCTTTGATATTGTTTTAATGTCACCTTTGCACCATTTATAACATTTCTGGTATATTTTTAAATGTTTATACAGTAGTTTACTGTATATTGAAATAAACAGAATACAGTGGTCCCTCGTTTATCGTAATTAATCCGTTCCTGGAGGTGTTACTATTATCGAAATCTATGATTTTCGAATCAATTTTCCCCATAAGAAATAATGTAAATACAATTAATCCGTTCCTGACACCCAGAAGTATTAAAACAAAAAAATTTTTTACATGAAATATAGATGTAATACATAAACAATACAATGGGACATGATGAATGAAACATTAACAGCATAACACTTACCTTTATTGGCGATTCTTCTTAGTGTATGGAAGACTGGAGGAGGAGAGAGATTGGATTATTTACAGTTTGGAAGGGGAATCCCCTTCCATCAACACCTCGGGTACCAATTGCTTTTCTGGGGTTACTTCTCTTCTCTGTTTCTTAATGCCACTAGGACCATCTTGAGAGTCAGTGGAGTCCTGTCTCGCAAAATAACTGTCCAGAGAGCTCTGTTTCTGGCGTCTCTTTAACACTTCCCTAAAATGGGCCAAGACTTTGTCACTGTACATGTTGCCAACATTTCTTGCAACAGCCTTGTCAGGGTGATGTTTCTCCACAAATCTGGAAAGATTTATTTCAGTGAATGTTTTCAGATACTTGGGAGTTGATGTGTTGGCGGATGGATTTATGAAGGATGAGGTTAATCATAGAATTGATGAGGGAAAAAAGGTGAGTGGTGCGTTGAGGTATATGTGGAGACAAAAAATGTTATCTATGGAGGCAAAGAAGGGAATGTATGAAAATATAGTAGTACCAACACTCTTATATGGGTGTGAAGCTTGGGTTGTGAATGCAGCAGCAAGGAGGTGGTTGGAGGCAGTGAAGATGTCCTGTCTAAGGGCAATGTGTGGTGTAAATATTATGCAGAAAATTCAGTGTGGAAATTTGGAGAAGGTGTGGAGTTAATAAAAGTATTAGTCACGAGGGCTGAAGAGGGGTCGTTGAGGTGGTTTGGTCATTTAGAGAGAATGGATCAATATGGAATGATATGGAGAGCATTTAAATCTGTAGGGGAAGGAAAGCGGGGTAGGGGTCGTCCTCGAAAAGGTTGGAAGGAAGGGGTAAGGGAGGTTTTGTGGGCGAGGGGCTTGGGCTTCCAACAGACATGCATGAGCATGTTCGATAGGAGTGAATGGAGATGAATGGTATTTGGGACCTGACGATCTGTTGGAGTGTGAGCAGGGTAATATTTAGTGAAGGGATTCAGGGAAACCGGTTATTTTTATATAGCCGGACTTGAGTCCTGGAAATGGGAAGTACAATGCCTGCACTCTAAAGGAGGGGTTTCGGGATATTAGCAGTTTGGAGGGATATGTTGTGTCTCTTTATATGTATATGCTTCTAAACTGCTGTGTTCTGAGCACCTCTGAAAAAACAGTGATTGTGTGAGTGAGGTGAAAGTGTTGAATGATGATGAAAGTATTTTCTTTTTGGGTCACCCTGCCTCGGTGAGAGACGGCTGACTTGTTAAAAAACAAAAATAAATAAATATATATATATATATATATATATATATATATATATATATATATATATATATATATATATATATATATATATATATATATATATATATATATATATATATATATATATATTTTGTTTTATTATTATCATTATTAATATCAAATTTTCGAGACTAATAAGACACTCTTAGTGATTTTAATGTGTACCTGCACACCAGCACAGTTTGTAAGTTTACTTAGGTACAGGTACACAAAAGTATAATTATTAGAGTACATATAAAATATGAAATAACTTTAAAACACTTGAAATTTTGGAAAGTTTCCAGACATAATGGAGAGACGCTGTGCTCACGGAGCTCATGGGGAATGTCCTCTTTAAGGGGAGGCTTTTGGTCTGAGGAATTAAACCTTTTGATCTTCTTCCTCAGACTGAACCTAGTTGCCCCCAATCCCCCATTCCTTATCCCATCCTCCCCATCCCCCCTTTTCCCTTTCCTCTCCCCCCTCCCAACTGTCTCTTTTTCTCATTCCATTTGTAGCCTCTTCTGGGGCCCTCCCCAGAGACTACGGAATGGCTAGGTATGGGGAAGTGTGATGGGGTTCATCTCGCTCAATGGGGTCCCTTGGGAGTGGTGTAGTTTGCCGTGGAATCTGTATCGTCTGGAGGTACCCTGCTCTCTGCCTGGATTTCCAGGAGGTAGGGCAGGGTGTCTTGCAGGTGATTGGTGTATCTCTGGAGACTGCCTGTCAGTTCTGGGAGGTGGCAGCCAAAGGAGGTATGCTTTATGGTGGGTGTCCTACCATCCTCTCTTTTATATGCCGAGGTGGCTCAGTGGATGTGAGGTTGCTATCCTGGAGTGCTGGTTTATTGTTGTGAAGGGTTGGGTATGGCACGGGTTCCACACTGCATCTGCGCTGCTGGCAGTTTCAAGGTCCTCTTGTATGAAGGGAAGAACTTACAGCCCTTCCATGCCTTCTAGCAACTGTCCCTCTACTGTCTTTCTTTTTTTTTTCTTTTTTTTTTTTCTTAAAGTGCCACCATCATGGAGTTTTCATTCCATGATCCCCCTCCTCCTCCCAGGCCCCTTTTTGTTACCGCATCCTGCTCTCACCTGGGTTCATTATTGGACCATTCTCCAGACTTTTCCCGTACCCCTGTACATTCTGCTGGTGACGCTTCATCACCTACTCCCGGTGCTGATGCTTTTCCAGTTACTTCTAGTGCCTCTGCCCTTTACATGTCTTTAACTTTGCGTTCGGCTTCCCTACATAGGATGCAACAATTTTGGATCGCCCACCTGCCTCAGTTGGGCCGCTCGCTTTCCTATGCCTAAATGTTCCAGACCCTTTGCTGATGATGGTCCTTCGATTTCTGCTCATTCCACCCAGAAAAGACCTATATGACACCTACTTTATGCACCATATTTACAAGTACATAGTGGACCAAATTCTTTTCCCTACAACCGACATCCCCAACTGATTATCTTTCAGACCATAGTACAGTGGACCCCCGACTAATGATATTATTTCAATCCAGAAGTCTGTTCGGGTGCCGTTATAGACTGAATTTGTTCCCATAAGGAATATTGTGAATTAGATTAGTCCATTTCAGACCCCAAAAGTACACCTACAAAAGCACTTACAAAAATACACTTACATAATTGGTCGAGTTGGGAGCTCATCATTAGTCGGGGGTCCACTGTATTGGTAAAGCTCTTTTACAACATGTTGGCCAAAATATATCTTTTTGCGCTCTTCAGAGGGATGCGCGCATCGTTACAGTTCGGAATGCAGATCAAGCTCATGATCTTTCCCATCTTACTTCTATTGATAACATTCCTATCACAGTTCACAAGCATGCTACTCTCAATTTTTGCAGTAGTATGGTACTCTTACCGCGTACCATTGTACAGTTTGGTTTTCTTTCTTGCGGTGACTATATTTTAAAGCAATTAGCCCTTCAGGACCTTTCAATTCTCAAAGTGGATACATATGTCCTGCGTGCCCACTTGCGGGTAGAAGTGCTTTCCCAGTAACATCGCCCGCTTAACCTTAGACTGCCGTGAACTTCCGTCCTCCGTTTATATTGTGGGACATGGCCTAGGGGTCCATAAAGTAGTCCCTACACCCCCAACAGTGTCAAAGTTATTGGCACTTCGAACATCCCGCTAAATATTGCAGGTCTGCGGCTGAGTGCCTGGTCTGTGGTGCCATGGATCATGCCGATACATCTTGCAGTCTTTCTCCCACTTGTCTTGATTGCAATGAAACTCGTCCTTCTTTTTCCTGCCGATGTCAGGTCTATCTTAATGAATGTAAAATCCGTTGTCTTAAGGAGAGCGAAAGCCTTACTTATATTATGGCTCTGTCTCAACTCTGCCTTCAGGGGAATCTTCTTCATGTTCCTTATTCTCAAGTAGCTAGGAGACCTCCCACCTTGACCATATCCTCGCCTACCAGCTCCTCTGGTGCCATGTATTCCAGGGTTACCCGGACCACTCGGTGCACACTGAGTGTTATGACCCATTCTATGCTGACATGGTATCTCAGGCCAATCGTGCCATATTTGAAGGCAGGAAAAATAAAACTTTCATATATGTTTGGGGCACTAGTGGTAAGAACGTACAGTGGACCCCTGCCTCACGAACGCATCGTCTTAAGTTAAATCCGCCATACAAAGCATTTGAATGTAAAAATTTTGCCTCGCCTCATGATTAAAAACTCGCCTTACGTGATTCGTCTGGGACGCGTCCCACGTGTGGCCTCAGCTGCCCCGTAAAAGCCAGCCAGTGCGGTTGCATCCATGCATACATTCGATACATTTCACCTTATCCCAGTGTTTTTTGTGCTTGTAACTGCACAATAAGTCACCATGGGCCCCAAGAAAGCTTCTAGTGCTAATCCTGTGGTAAAAAGGGTGAGAATTAGTATGGAAATTAAGAAAGATTTTGAAGGGTTTGGGGCTAACCCTGAGAAGCCTATGCCAGTTGTGGAATCCATTGTGCCTACTTCAAAGATTAAAGAAATGTGTGCAAAGTGAGTTGAACTGCAAACCTTTATGGATGAAAATCACCCTAACACAGCTATTGCAAGCCATGCTGGTGACTATTACAATGACAATGTTGTGGCCTATTTTAGGCAAATCTTAAAGGAACGGGAAGTACAGACTTCTATGGACAGATTGTTGTGCGACAGAGGTCCAGTGACTCTCAAGCTGGTCCTAGTGGCATTAAAAGAAGGGAAGTAACCCCAGAAAAGGACTTGCTACCTCAAGTCCTAATGGAAGGGGATTCCCCTTCTAAACAATAACAACTTCCACACACTCCCCTCCTCCCATCCCATCAATCATCACCACATCTTCAGTAAAGGTAAGTCATGTATTCTATTCTTAGTAGAGTAGTAATTGTGCATGTCTTCTTCAGTTTGTGTGTATTAAAATTAATATTTCATGTGGTAAATTTTTTTTTTTTCGAACTTTGGGGTGTCTTGCATGGATTAATTTGATTTCCATTATTTCTTATGGGGGAAAATTAATTCGCCTTACGATAATTTCGGCTTATGATGAGCTCCCAGGAACAGATTAATATCGTAAGGCAGGGGTCCACTGTATATACAGGTCTCCCTCAACATTCGCGAGGGTTAGGGGATCAAGAGCCTCGTGAATGTTGAAAAACCGTGAATGTTTGGTGCCCCAATATATTGTAGGGAAATATATTACAATACTGCTTCCTTAACTTGTTGAACCATGAATAATCATAAAATACATGAAAACGTCGTAAATTGTACTAAATATATACATGTTATGCTTTAATAACGTATGTTATTTAATAACATGTATGTTAATAACATGTATGTTATTAAATACCACAGACTCCACAAATGCCTCCACCACTGCGAGTCCCTACTATCCTCCCTCCAACCCCCGCAACTGGCAGCCAGCCCTCCCACCACTCAGTGTGGTGAGTGTTTTGTTTGTTCATTATTTGCTATTAAACTACAGTATAAATAATGTAAACCCATTCATGACTGCATATTGGAATGGCTATTAGGAAAGGTATTAGACGGTGACATCATGTGTTTACTCTTGAACACAGCAAAGAATCGAACATTTCTGCTATTGCTAATAATAACAATAGTAATAATAATAATAAATACGATATAATTGAAGAAGGAAATTGTACAAAAATACGAGGGAGTGGTTGACATATCGTCAGTGTGACTTCGTTTATGCTGGAGTGAGCATTAGTCTCCCTGCTCTTCCAAACATTTCACAATAATTCAGCGGTTGAGGCAGTGGTATTTAATAACATATATGTTATAAATGATAATAGTACATGTTATTATTAATAACATGTATTATTATTACGTAGAATGAAAGGGGGTAAAGCAGCTGGAACTGATGGGATCATGACAGAAATGTTAAAAGCAGGGGGGGATATAGTGTTGGAGTGGTTGGTATTTTTGTTTAATAAATGTATGAAAGAGGGGAAGGTACCTAGGGATTGGCGGAGAGCATGTATAGTCCCTTTATATAAAGGGAAAGGGGACAAAAGAGATTGTAAAAATTATAGAGGAATAAGTTTACTGAGTATACCAGGAAAAGTATATGGTAGGGTTATAATTGAAAGAATTAGAGGTAAGACAGAATGTAGAATTGCGGACGAGCAAGGAGGCTTCAGAGTGGGTAGGGGATGTGTAGATCAAGTGTTTACATTGAAGCATATATGTGAACAGTATTTAGATAAAGGTAGGGAAGTTTTTATTGCATTTATGGATTTAGAAAAGGCATATGATAGAGTGGATAGAGGAGCAATGTGGCAGATGTTGCAAGTATATGGAATAGGTGGTAAGTTACTAAATGCTGTAAAGAGCTTTTATGAGGATAGTGAGGCTCAGGTTAGGGTGTGTAGAAGAGAGGGAGAATACTTCCTGGTAAAAGTAGGTCTTAGACAGGGATGTGTAATGTCACCATGGTTGTTTAATATATTTATAGATAGGGTTGTAAAAGAAGTAAATGCTAGGGTGTTCGGGAGAGGGGTGGGATTAAATTATGGGGAATCAAATTCAAAATGGGAATTGACACAGTTACTTTTTGCTGATGATACTGTGCTTATGGGAGATTCTAAAGAAAAATTGCAAAGGTTAGTGGATGAGTTTGAGAATGTGTGTAAAGGTAGAAAGTTGAAAGTGAACATAGAAAAGAGTAAGGTGATGAGGGTTTCAAATGATTTAGATAAAGAAAAATTGGATATCAAATTGGGGAGGAGGAGTATGGAAGAAGTGAATGTTTTCAGATACTTGGGAGTTGACGTGTCGGCGGATGGATTTATGAAGGATGAGGTTAATCATAGAATTGATGAGGGAAAAAAGGTGAGTGGTGCGTTGAGGTATATGTGGAGTCAAAAAACGTTATCTATGGAGGCAAAGAAGGGAATGTATGAAAGTATAGTAGTACCAACACTCTTATATGGATGTGAAGCTTGGGTGGTAAATGCAGCAGCGAGGAGACGGTTGGAGGAAGTGGAGATGTCCTGTCTAAGGGCAATGTGTGGTGTAAATATTATGCAGAAAATTCGGAGTGTGGAAATTAGGGGAAGGTGTGGAGTTAATAAAAGTATTAGTCAGAGGGATGCAGAGGGGTTGTTGAGGTGGTTTGGTCATTTAGAGAGAATGGATGAAAGTAGAATGACATGGAAACCATATAAATCTATAGGGGAAGGAAAGAGGGGTAGGGGTCGTCCTCGAAAGGGTTGGAAAGAGGGGGTAAAGGAGGTTTTGTGGGTGAGGGGCTTGGACTTCCAGCAAGCGTGCATGAGCGTGTTAGATAGGAGTGAATGGAGACGAATGATACTTGGGACCTGACGATCTGTTGGAGTGTGAGCAGGGTAATATTTAGTGAAGGGATTCAGGGAAACCGGTTATTTTCATATAGTCGGACTTGAGTCCTGGAAATGGGAAGTACAATGCCTGCACTTTAAAGGAGGGGTTTGGGATATTGGCAGTTTGGAGGGATATGTTGTGTATCTCTATACGTATATGCTTCTAAACTGTTGTATTCTGAGCACCTCTGCAAAAGCAGTGATAATGTGTGTGTGTGGTGAAAGTGTTGAATGATGATGAAAGTATTTTCTTTTTGGGGATTTTCTTTCTTTTTTTTGGGTCACCCTGCCTCGGTGGGAGACGACCGACTTGTTGAAAAAAAAAAAAAAAAAAAAATGTATTATTATTAACATGTATGTTATTAAATACCATTGCCTCAATCACTGCCTCTACCACTCCAGTCACACTCAATCTACAAGCACCAAACACAATGAATTACTGTGAAATGTTTGGAAGAGCAGGGAGACTAATACTCACTCCAGCATAAACAGTCACACTGACGATGTGTCAACCACTCCCTCGTATTTTTGTACAATTTCCTTCTTCTATTATTATTATTATTATTATTATTATTATTACTACTATTACTATTACTACTATTACTACTATTACTATTACTACTATTACTATTACTATTACTACTATTACTATTACTACTATTACTATTACTACTATTACTATTACTACTATTACTATTACTACTATTACTATTACTACTATTACTATTACTATTACTACTATTACTATTACTACTATTACTATTACTACTATTACTATTACTACTATTACTACTATTACTATTACTACTATTACTATTACTACTATTACTACTATTACTACTATTGTTGTTATTAGCTGTAGCAGAAATGTTTAATTCTTTGCAGTGTTCAAGAGTAAACACATGATGTCACCGTCTAATACCTGTCTGAATAGCCATTCCAACATGCAGTCATGAATGGGTTTACATTATTTATACTGTAGTTTAATAGCAAATAATGAACAAAACACTCACCACACTGAGTGGTGGGAGGCTGGCTGCCAGTTGCGGGGGTCGGAGAGAGGGTAGTAGGGGCTCGCAGGTGGTGGGAAACTTAAATATGATTTGGCGGCTGGGAATTTGGTGGCTGGGAATTTGGCAGTTGGGAATTCGTGAATGTGAAGCCCACGAAAGTTGAAAACATGAATGTTGAGGGAGACCTGTATATACATATATATGTTTGGACCGTTTACGGGTTAAAGAAGACATTTTCCATGAGTTCCGTGAGCTCAGCGTCTCTCCATTATGTCTGGAAACTTTCCAAAATTTCAAGTGTTTTAAAGTTATTTCATATTTTATATGTACATACTCTGTTAATTATATGTCTGTGTACCTGTACCTGTACCTGTACCTAAGTAAACTTAGACTCTGCTGGTGTGCAGGTACACATTAAAATCACTAAGAGTGTCTCATTAGTCTCGAAGATTCAATATTAATAATGATAATAATAAAACCTAATAATCACTCTGAGGTGCATTAACCCGTAAATGGTCCAAACGTATATATACGTTTTTTCAACATTTGATAGTATGTAAAAAAGTAGCTCTTCTTTTTTGTTTTTTACATTTGAAAACGTGTAAAAAAAACTTTGATCTACCTTTTTTTTTTATTGAAAATATTTAAAAAAACGTAGATCTACTTTTGGAGCACTACGCACGTGAATGTAGATCTGCTTGGACCGTTTATGGGTTAAATGTTGTATATTATGTTAGTATAAACATTTTCATTAATCCAGTCATGATATTTTTTGAAAATTATGTAATAAACATGCTACGTAACATAAACATGATAAATACACCTCACAGTAGAATAAATTAACCGTGACCTGGTGGTTAAAGCATTCGCTTCACACAGCGAGGGTCTGGGTTCATTTCTTGGCGAGGGTAGAAACATTGGGCATGTATCCTTACACCAGTTGTCTGTTCTCCATCAGTAAAATAGGTACCTGGGTGTTAGTTGACAGGTGTGGGTCACATCCTGGGACAAAACTGACCTAATTTGCTTGAAATGCTCTGAGAGCATAACAAGCAGCTTTCTTTATAATAGTACAACCTTTCCTCACTTAACGACACACTCGTTTACTGATGCCTCGGACTTATGACGGGCTCTCTGACCAGTATTCATACTTAAGTAATGTACGTATATTAGAACTGATTTCCTATATTCTGTTTATTTCAATATACAGTACACTACTGTATAAACAATATCAAAGATGGTTGACACAAACTCACTACCATTACAGTATGCTCCTTGCTACGAATTCGTTTAATGGCGTGGTCTTAGGAACGGAACTCTATCGTTAAGTGAGGAGAGGTTGCACGTTATTGATGTCAGCTAGGCCTATATACCTAATAATAATAATAATAATTTTATTTCTTTGTAAAGATTACAGTGTGTAATTACAATTTTGATTTGCTAAGTACAAAGGTAGCCACTATCATGCTGAGGCATTTCGGGCAAACTAATCCTAATACTTAGTAACTAATTAAAACTAGATAAGAGAATAGTACATATTAATTATATTTAAACCTAAACATAGAATAGTGGTTAGCTGTTTTACAATCTTATTTGGACTTCATACTTTTTTTTTTTTCCAACAAGTCGGCCGTCTCCCACCGAGGCAGGGTGACCCAAAAAGAAAGAAAATCCCCAAAAAGAAAATACTTTCATCATCATTCAACACTTTCACCTCACTCACACATAATCACTGTTTTTGCAAAGGTGCTCAGAACACAACAGTTTAGAAGCATATACGTATAAAGAGACACAACATATCCCTCCAAACTGCTAATATCCCGAAACCCCTCCTTTAGAGTGCAGGCATTGTACTTCCCATTTCTAGGACTCAAGTCCGGCTATATAAAAATAACCGGTTTCCCTGAATCCCTTCACTAAATATTACCCTGCTCACACTCCAACAGATTGTCAGGTCCCAAATACCATTCATCTCCATTCACTCCTATCGAACACGCTCATGCACGCCTGCTGGAAGTCGAAGCCCCTCGCCCACAAAACCTCCCTTACCCCTTCCTTCCAACGTTTTCGAGGACGACCCCTACCACGCCTTCCTTCTCCTACAGATTTAAATGCTCTCCGTGTCATTCTACTTTCATCCATTCTCTCTAAATGACCAAACCACCTCAACAACCCCTCTGCATCCCTCTGACTAATACTTTTATTAACTCCACACCTTCTCCTAATTTCCACACAACGAATTTTCTGCATAATATTTACACCACACATTGCCCTTAGACAGGACATCTCCAACTGCCTCCTTGCTGCTGCATTCACAACCCAAGCTTCACACCCATATAAGAGTGTTGGTACTACTATACTTTCATACATTCCCTTCTTTGCCTCCATAGATAACGTTTTTTGACTCCACATATACCTCAATGCACCACTCACCTTTTTTCCTTCATCAATTCTATGATTAACCTCATCCTTCATAAATCCATCCGCCGACACATCAACTCCCAAGTATCTGAAAACATTCTCTTCTTCCATACTCCTCCTCCCCAATCTGATATCCAATTTTTCTTTATCTAAATCATTAGATACCCTCATCACCTTACTCTTTTCTATGTTCACTTTCAGCTTTCTACCTTTACACACACTCCCAAACTCATCCACTAACCTTTGCAATTTTTCTTTAGAATCTCCCATAAGCACAGTATCATCAGCAAAAAGTAACTGTGTCAATTCCCATTTTGTATTTGATTTCCCATAATTTAATCCCATCCCTCTCCTGAACACCCTAGCATTTGCTTCTTTTACGACCCCATCTATAAATATATTAAACAACCATGGTGACATTACACATCCCTGTTTAAGACCTACTTTTACCGGGAAGTAGTCTCCCTCTCTTCTACACACCCTAACCTGAGCCTCACTATCCTCATAAAAACTCTTTACAGCATTTAGTAACTTACCACCTATTCCATATACTTGCAACATCTGCCACATTGCTCCCCTATCCACTCTATCATATGCCTTTTCTAAATCCATAAATGCAATAAAAACTTCCCTACCTTTATCTAAATACTGTTCACATATATGCTTCAATGTAAACACTTGATCTACACATCCCCTACCCACTCTGAAACCTCCTTGCTCATCCGTAATCCTACATTCTGTCTTACCTCGAATTCTTTCGATAATAACCCTACCGTACACTTTTCCTGTTATACTCAATAAACTTATTCCTCTATAATTTTTACAATCTCTTTTGTCCCCCTTCCTTTTATATAAAGGGACTATACATGCTCTCTGCCAATCCCTAGGTACCTTCCCCTCTTTCATACATTTATTAATCAAAAGTACCAACCACTCCAACACTATTTCCCCCCCCTGCTTTTAACATTTCTGTCAC